>NW_017728914.1:24348624-24379781 GCF_001723895.1 Crocodylus porosus
TATATGCACTGGGAAACCAAAAAATTTGTGTGACTCGCTTTATTACGATATTCGCTTTATTGCGGTGGTCTGGAACCGAACCCGCAATATGTCTGAGGTATGCCTGTACTTAAATTATGGTGTAATAGCTCTATTAAAGCCAGAGAAAGATGCCTCTGGCCCACAGAACTTTAAGCTAATGAGATTTCTGTGCCATCTTTTGAAGCTTTATGAACGCCTTATCATCAATCACATTTCACTTCATATTGAGCAACATCTAATACCAGAACAGGCCAGATATAGACCAAGCAAGTCTTGCACTAGCCAAATACTAAACATCACCCCACAAATAGAAGATGGATTTCAGAAACGGATGAGAACAAGTGCTATGTTTGTAGCAGCATACGACGCAGTCAAACACCAAACCTGCTTGCCAAAGTTTACAGTATGATGCATGAGTACCACCTAGTGCAGCTCATCTAATCTTTTTTGAAGAATAGACATTTTTAGGTAGAACTGTGCAAGAAACAGAGCCACCAGAGATGACAATGAAATGGCCTCCCACAGGGTAGCATGCTAGCACCAATCTTTTTTAACGTATGTACCAATGACCAACCCACACAGAGTAATACGAGGAGCTTCATATATTCTGATGATTTATGCATCACGTCACAAGAGAAGGACTTCACCACTGTCAAGAACAGACTGACGTGTGCACTGAGCACCCTCTAGGATTACCACAGTAAGAACTGACTTTGCACCAACCCAACCAAAATGCAGGGAAGCAAAGTGGAAATTAAACATCAACCTGAACTCTGTGTACTTCGGGGTTACATTGAAAGGAATACTTACCTTCCAAGCTCATATAAAGAAGATGAAGGGGAAAGTCAGCACTGGCAACACCATATTTCAAAAGCTGGTCACCACAAAGAGGAGAGCAAACCCAACTACATTACAAACCACTCCTGTTGCCTTGTTTTACTCCACTGCAAGGGTATGCATGTCCAGTATGAGAATTATCAATTCATGCCAAGAAATGGCAGCTGTCATGAAATAATGGGGATGTCTAAAGGCAATACCAAAGGTTAGCCTATACTTACTGGCTGTCATTTTACTACCTGATATCAGAAGTAAGGTAGCAAGCCAAAAAGAAAGATCATGGCAGATGGAAGACCTCAGGCATCACTTTGTGGTCACACAGACATAACTAAATGGCTTAAAACATGAAAGACTTTTGTGACCAGTGTTGCTCTGTTGGACATGATGGCTGACATGGCACAACTGAGGTTACGGAAGAAAAGATTATGTGCAATCAGGTGAAATGGACCTAAAACCCCAGGAGGACCTTCCAAAAGGGGAAGATGTACATTAGCCAGCGCGGTGATGCCTCAGTCACCTGTACATGCAAACTATAAAACCAAAAACAAACATGATCAAATGGGGCTACTCTAGAGACACAAATATATATGAGTATGGTGAGGTGCAGACTATGGAGCACCTGCTCATTTGCTGACTCTTTGGTGAGCCCAATACAAAGGATAACCTTGCTGCAGCTATGGAAAGAGCCTTCGCTTGCGCATGATTCTGGGAAAACATTTAGTTTATGACAAGGATACAAGAAGAAAAAGATTAACCTGAACATTGTTCTTGCTTTTTTCATTTCTCAGACCAATATTTAAGGTGTGCAAGCTGTTCCTATTTATTCATGGCTAACTGAAAGCAGCTGTCTTGTGAAAGGCATGGAACTAGAATAGAGAGAAGCTTTAAATAGTGCCTGTGTGGATATCAGCCTTCTTATTGTTAGAAGAAAGCATTTAAAATCTGAAACAAAGAAACTTCCTATGAGCTTTGGGCTGTTTAGCCTTTCTCATCTAATTGACCTTACCCTTGCATTAGTGTATTTCTGTTTGTCAAGGAAATTCTTAGTTTTTACACTGAGAGGTGAATCTCTACCATCTGCAAACTCTAGTTATGTGTGTAAACTATCCACCACAGTACCATGGACGCAACAAAGGCAGTGGCTTTCCCACAGGGCAATGTTTCTTTGACTGGAAGAATTCAAGTTAAGTTCAGAGATTTCCAGTTAAGTTTTCTTTAAACCTTACTTGTCTCATTTTTGTTTCTTTACCCATAAGTTATCTTCATTATACACACCGCATTCATTGGTGTTCCTGCTACCCCACACATCTGTTCTCTTTCTAAAATTAGATGCAGTGCAGACAGGTTTATTTTTTGGTTTTGTTTCCAACTTGCTGGAGTTAAGGCCCTGGTACTGCAGTGTGTTACTGGCAGCTTGGGTCAGTTGGGAACCCTAAACAGGATTTGCCTAACAGGCTGGCAGGATTTGTGAAATTAATTTTTCCCATTGAGAGTTCTTTCTGGATGTGCTTTGATAACAAAAATTTGCCCCATGTTGGTGGTTTTAGCAAAGAGGCCAAGAATACACGCACTGTCCTTCCTTCGCTTCAAAAGGAGATTTCTCTTAGAAAAATGTTGTCAGAGCAGGACACTTTACCACAGCTGTTGTATTTGAAGTTCAGTTTCTAGCACTGTGTCTGGGGACTTTATTTGAGGAAATGTAAGTGCCTGTGTTATTGAGCAGTAGGTCTATGCAAAGCAGCTAGTATGCACTTCAGATTCAGAGTCGGCCAATTCAGGGGACAATGATTCGATTCGGTGATTTGAATCACTGTCCCAAAGTGATTTGGCAGAATCTGATTTGAAGATTCAGCCACTGCATAATCAGCTGAATCTCCAAATCAACAGACCTCAACCCCTGCCCGCTCTCCCAGCCCCGTCAATGGCTGCCCCGCCTAGCCCCAGCACCTCGGCTCTTTAAAAAAATTGGGCTTTCTTAATTAAAAAAAAAAAAGTCCTGCACACAGACTGGCTCCTGCCAGGTGGGAGAGAGGGGGTGATCCCCCCTGCTCCCCACTGCCCTGCACTGCAGCATTGGGTGAGTGAAGGGCTTTTTTTTTTTTTTTAAAGAACCAAGAGCTGGGGCCGGGCAGGGCTGCCATGGGGGGCGGTCTGGGAGAGCAGATGGGGGATGGGGGCTCATGGCAGAGTCCCCAACACAGTGCAGGGCAGTGGGGAGGCAGCGTGGATCACCCCCTTGCCCAGCAGCAGCTGGTGAGTGTGGAGCTTTTTGTTTTTTAAAAAAAAGAGCTGGGAGCTGGGCCATGCAGGGCAGCCATCAACAGGGCTGGGAGAGTGGGCAGGGGTTGGGGGTGCTTAGCCCATAGTCCCCTCTCCCTTCCTCCAGCCCCCCCCCCATCCCCCTACTCCCTACTTACCAGCACAGAGTCCAGGTCCAGCTTCCTGCAGCAGTGATTGGAGACTGCCTGAATCTCTGAAGCTCTCCAAATCAATTTGGACCTTTTTCTTGGTCTCCCGATTCGATTCAGATTCAGAGATTCAGCCACTGAATCAGGTCAAATCTCCCCCAAATCGAATCAGCACCCAAAGCTTCAAGCAGCCCTATTGAGTAGCACTTAAGTGAGTATTTGGATGTTGTCTAAATCTTTTTTGTCCACCTAGCTCAAGCAGCCTTTGCTTCTCATACTGCCAAATGGTTTTTGGAATGTCTTTAACAATACTATCGAGTACTCAGTGGTGAAAGAAGCATGATTCCAGCCACGCTAAAGATTAAGGCTAAATTGGCACCCTGGGTTTGTGCCAAGTCTTTGTTCATGCAAGCACGAATAAGAAGAAAATGAGGTTTAAGCAAGTACCGTTTAACCAAGATTAGAATAAGAGTCGAGCGTTCTGAAGATGACTCATTGTACAGGCTAACAGTGGGCAGTGCTTTGAGATGCTGTCTTGAAATCTGGCTTACTGGATACATGAATGAATCAACAAACAGCAGAACTGATGCAGGAATTAATGTTAATTTTGACCTTTAAAAATGCTAGCGTCTTATAAACTTAACCTTTGTAGTTCGAAGGTTTTTTCTTTTAATTTAGAAATGGAAAAGTGTTAGTCATTGCTCTACATTTTATTCTCCAGACACATTGGAAGACAGATGAAGTTGTAACTTCTAATGATTGTAATGAACATTGTCATGACAAAAGCAAACCAGATACTGGAAGCTTTCAACTTCTTATCTTGTGCAGGACAAGTGCGCTTCACAATCTGTCATTCAAATCCTGTTTCTTTTCCTTCCAGTGACAAACAACATGATGCAGCCTAACAGACTGGAAGCAGCCTTAGGGTATGAACAAATGAGCAAATAATACCAAGTTAAAAGTGTTGGGGGAGAGAACTTGCCATGCATCAGGTGATCCATAGCAACTGTTTCATGTGTCTGTTCCATCCCGCACAAAGCGAAAGCCAAACCTGGTCGTTTACCTCAAAATGAAACAACTGCCAAATTACTGCAGTTTAGCTTCCACTTACCATGAGATACAGCAGAAATACAAAACAGTTGCTGTGATGCAGCTGATGCACAACAATCCCCCCCCCCCTTCCATTTTAACTGGGTACTATTTATCAGTCCATCCCCTTTGCATAACTTCATGCAACATCTAGAATTCAAACACAAGCACATTTGTTGTTTGCTTTATTTTATTTTCACCTTCTTAAAATATAGCTGTAAGTCCATTTGGAAAATTTTCCATCTGGTCCCCATCAATTATCATAGATAAAATTTGAAACACAAAAAATCCTGAAGTACATTCAGGACAAGTTTTCTTAACAAGTGTGTTTTTCTTCTCCTTATTACACTCATTTCTAATCTGGGACATGTACAAACTCCTTTAGTATGAAATTTTATTGTTCAAAAGAAAAATATGTTCACCCTGACAGTAAAGATAGCCAAAACAAATCTCCACTGCATACTTTGTTAGCCACCTGCCATTTTCTGAATGTTAGCCAATTACAAAAACAGGGCATTCTCATTTGTCCAACATAGAGCAGCTCTACTGGAAAGCTGCCCATTTGGCACATAATTGCTCATTAGCAATTTCCCTTTTTTGAAGAATAAAGCAGGTAGTCATGGAAGGGTTCCAGGTTGGAGGGACTGAAACCACAACTTGTCAAAGGCCAGACCCAGTGTATGTGTGAAGCCAGGATGTATCTTGCATGATTCCTTTAAAGACAACTCCAATGTTGTGGAAAAGGCTTGTGTGTTTAGTGAATATTTGGCATCTGGATTATGTGGAGGTGGTGATTTCAGTATCATGAACCATACATTCTTTCTGCCTTTTTCAAAAAAAAATCAGAGACAACTTCATACAGCAACATCATTCCAGATGTGTAAAACTAATAACAGGTACAAAGGGGCTAATGTTCCCTGATAGAGAGACACAAGTGTGAGAACTTTTTGAACCCCTGTGACATTGCCAATTTGGATTAAGTGTACCTCTTATGCAAAGCACACACACAGGCTTCACAATGTAAAAACCTGACTGATGTACCAAGTAAAACTCCCCAGTTTCATTTTGGAGCTATTCCAGGAAGAGGAACCTTTTTAGAAAATGAAATGCATTGACCTAAGACAGGGAACAAGGAAGAGCATTCAAAGGTTATGCCTATGTGATGGCTTAGAGAGCTATATTTATCCCCATGTAACCTCAGTCAATCCTATTAGGATGTCACAATTCTTTCTCTGACATGCTGATCATCTACCAAGGGTCATTGTAGAATAACTCAAAGCTCATTCCCCATTCAAAAGCTAATCTCACAATCCCCTTGAGAATTTGTAAACCGTTCCACTCCCTTAGTAGTAATTCAACATCTCTATCTGCAAAGCAGTTTGCCAGTAGTAGTGAAGTAAATCGTGACAGTCTTGTGAGGCATGTAAGTGACATCTGCTTTTGCCATAGAGGTAACGAGAACTGCTTTTCAAATGTGCTCCGTATCCCTGGGGTCAGATTTTCAAATATTCTCAGCATCAAGCAGCACGTTGTTTTCCCATACAGGAAATCAGGGGTCAGATTCCTACTATCTGCTCGTGCTCCATAAAATGGATATCTCTGGAGAGTGTATATACAGAATGGCATGATTGACAAATTGGGAACATGACTGGAAAGCAGACAGACACACTTGGTCTTCTAATTGCACAAATGGCATGTACCTTATGAGCTAAAGGAGGCACTTATGGCCAGATTTGCAAAAAGGCTAAGGAGCAAAGCACCCAGCAGCTGCCAGTTGTTTTTAAATCATAGGAGTTTGTGTTCATGTGCACGTGTACACACCTCGGTAGCCAGCTCTATGTTCCTTACCATCCTGTGGAGGAGGAGCAGAAGGTCAGAATATGAACTCAGGTCTCCCACAGGGAATATCCTGCTCTGTCACCAAGCCAGTGAGTTTGCCCACCATGTCCATGAGAGAAAAACCAGTAACTTGTCCTGCATTACGTTAATTGTGTTTTTCTACCTTTATACTATTACAGGTGAAAGACTACTGAGAGTCATTTTGAAGAATTCATTTAGTGTACACAACTGTGCTGCCAAATTAGACTACTTGCAAAACTCACCCAGTTTTAGCTACTCTTTAATATTTTAGTCGGCCATTTTAAACAGCAAAATTTAAGCTTTTAGGGGGGTTTTTTATCCTTTTCCCTCTTCCCAGATGCCAAAATTAAACTTTCTATTCCCCTCCCCCAGCTTCATTACTTCCTCCTATGCTTAGTGTAGTCGCTGTTAATTATAAATACCTAGACCACAAGGCCTGCCCCAAGAAGGCAGTGCTTTAGCTTGGTAGCGATGTTTTGTTAGTGTTGTGCTGCTTGTGAGGTGGATATCCTGGTACTCTGGTACTACAGAAGAGCAAAACCCAGGAAGATATAATTAAAGAAATGGTACAACCAGATGAAAAGTTGATTAAAGGCATTTCTGCTGATTCCTATTTGTAAACATTTCTCCACCCTGGTATTTTATTGTTATATATTCCCATTTGGAACTCATTATTTTCTGTGTGTGATATCTCAGTTAGTAGCTGTGGAAATTAGTATGTGTCACTGAGGATTGTGACGTCAGGTGGGAAATAACCAGAATAAACAAAGGAAACATTAAGCCACAAGGATCCTGTTTTCATGCAGATTTTATTAGTACTGAGGAAAGGGTTGAGACCCTATGAAACAAAAGCTTTCTAAATAATTCCTTATCCATAACGACCTATAGTTGCTAGATGTTGTAGGCCTCACTGGACTATGGATAACTACAAGCATTGCTCAGTGCATATACAAATTCCACAAAGGCCCTGCTAACAGCAGCCATGTCTACACATGTATTTACACCTGCCTAAACTTAATGCGCCTTATGTGGGCGATTCAGGTGTACATCTACACGTGGACATGCTAATTCGCATTAAGGAATATTAAATTTAGGCACGAATGGCTAAGTCTCATTAGCACGCATGCAGATGCACTAATGAGCATTAATGCAGTGTCTGTCCATTGATGCACACTGTATTAATGCGCATTAGCGTGTCTACACATGCACTAATGCAATTTATCTATTCTCATCTAAATTTGATGCCTGCTTTATTCAGGTATCAAATTCAGGCTCATGTAGCCTTAAACCACCATTTTTAAGGTGCATTAAAAGCATCCACATGTAAATTCATGTCCTTAATGTGCCTTTAAAATCATGAACTTAAGCAAAGCCTGCTTAAAAGAGGTATGTGTAGACTGGCCCAGTGTGAACTGAAGTAGGCCCCAATAAATACAAAACTGGGCATATCCATATATACTTTGAATGGAAGTGCTGGTATAGCAGCTCATTAGTTTTAGAGGTGCCTCTGAGATCAACAGATAGGGTGAATTGATAAGACCAGTACAGAACACCAAAACAAAGATCAGAGTGACCTGGCAATCGGAGATGGCTTTCTGATGTGAAGGGTACGCTAATTGGCAAGAACCTGGGTGTGGATGATGTCAGTTAAAGACATTTTAGTAGCTGGAAAGAACTAGGATGTGTATGGTGTAAACATGAAGTTGTTTTGATCTTTGTATAAGAAAGGGCCTGGGAACTTTTAATACTTCATACTGGTATTACAGGTTCTGTTCATGCCTGAACCACGCTTGCAAATAACCTGGCTAGCACCATGGACTTGCTGGTTATGAATGCTAGTATAACTCTGCTTATATATATATATATGTATATGTTGGATCATGTAATCTAATAATAGAACTCTGTTCTCCTGTACATGTTCTAACATTCACATACCTTTTTTGGTACATGGTTCAGAAGGTTAGGAGTCTGTTTGTGCATATTTCCTGATCCGTATCCTAAAAAATTAAATGTAAGAGGTTTGAGAGGGAGTAGGGTAAATCTTTGTGTCAATGACTAGATCTTTGTGTCACCAGGCCTCCCCCCCCAGATATTTTGCAGCTGGAAGGAACACAGGGGCAGCAGGAAACATTTGTGCAGGGGCCCAGGAAGGCAGCACTCACTGCGACCTGAGCTGGGGCCAGCAGTGGAGTGGCATACAACTTTTTTCTGTTTGTTTTGAGTAGGGATTGCTCAGACAGATTCCAAGCCACAGTCTCCCTTTGGAGATATCTTTGCTGAGGCTTGTAAAAACTTCTTTTACAAGCTGAAGCTGTCTTCCTAATGAGAATAAGATCTGAAATCCCAGAAAAGGTGATCCTCAGCAGGTGGTGTGCCTCAGTGCTGACCCTCATGGCAAAGTGCTGGTGGCCACCCAGAGCTGCAGTCTGGTGGCAGCAATTCCAGATGGCAGTGAGCAGTTCATTTCAGTGCCAACTCCAAGTGGCAGTGACCACAAAGAGCAATCCCAAGAGGCCGCAGAGACCTTGACTGGTAATAGGCAGCTTACCTAAGCACTGACCCCAGAATGGCAGAGACCTGAATAGTGCTCCCAGAGCAACACTGGTATCCCCAAAATGGCAATCATTGATGTGATCTCCACCAGTAATCTGGAGAGACTCCCTGCCCTCCCCTGGACTGGGTAAAGCAGCAGCTCCCCATGGTGGAGATTTTTCAGATGAAGACTGCAACTAAGAGACCCAGAGCGTTTGAAGTATTTGATAGTCAGAGGTATTTGATATTTTGGGGTGTTTAATAGTTGGGGTGTGGTATTTGATAAGATGTAGTTATTTTCATTCCCCTGTAATACACTTGTACTCTCTGTTTGATAACCAAATTGGGGGGAAGTGGGGAAGTTATTTTTTCAGAACCCCCAGTAAAGTTTATTTTTCCCAGGTTTCTGGGTGGGGGCTCATGCCCCAAATTCTCCCAATTTAAACCCAGCCCTTCCTTGTACTGCTATCCTGGGCCTGGCAGAAGAGTTACATTAGTATCTAGGCTTGATTGTACACAATAAACCTTGCCAAATTCTTTGTCACTAAGAACTAAAACCTGCAGTCTCTTTCTTGTAACAGTGAGGTTGTTAAAGGGACAGTATCACAGGTGGTATCCTGACAACACACACACATACACCGTGGAAACTGAGGGAGCCCAATGTGACCAGTAATACCCAGCCCTCAAACAACACCAATGCAGTTAGATAACAACACTGATGAAGTCCACCCTGACAACACTGGTGACTCTCTGGTGACCTACAGATGTAGCTTAGATATGGGAGAAACCATTGATGACACATAGAGTGTGCACGTGGGTGTGTATGCACCCCCTGAGATCGGCCGTGCACCGCATGGAAGTGCCAGCCACGAAACTAAAAGTGCACTTCCAGTTTCACTGCTGGCTCAGAGATCAGCTGCTGGGGGACCACCCCCATCAGGGATCTGGTGCCCCTGCAGACTCAGGAGGCACCAGTCGCCCATGGGAGAAACATCCAGTGAACTAGCAAATGTGCTTGGATTAATGACTAAATCTAAAACTACAGGTGACAGCAATCTGGGGGGGAGTAGAGAAGTCACATAGTAGGTTCTCTTAGTATGTTTAGGCCTTTGTCAATACATACCTCTTCTTCAGGCCCTGCAGCAAAATAACTGCTCCTCCTATCCTTCCCATCACAGAGAAGAACTGACATGCCTTTCCCTTTGCTAATGCTAAGTTTGTTAATGGTGTCCCAAGATGGGTGAAAAGGAAGTATCTGGAAAGTGCTGAGTGATTTCTTTCTCTCCCCTCCCTTGCTCTCCCCTCCCTGCTGACCAGAAATTGAACTGTACAATTATGCAATAACTAGTTCACATGTACTCATAATTTGGATCAGTTTTGCAGAAAGCTTTTTGTCACTGGGCTGAGTCTTGGGTTAGGATGAGATCCAGAATCTGGTAAGTTTTGCCAGGTTTTTTTGTTTTGAAAATTGTGCATTGCTCCATTGACTGACTATGCTGCATTTCTGGCTGACACCTTCAAATTTGGAAGTTGCCTTCATTTTCCAGAGCAAACGATGTATATTAGCTGACATTTAGATGATGTGTATTTAACCTCCTTCAAGAAATGAAGCCATCTACTGCATGCCCTATTTTCAATGCCATTTTATTTCTCTTGGTGACAGCCACAAGGTGCAAGAATTCTTAACTTGTGTTTGTTTGGGTGATCTAAAGACATCTGACTGAAATGACACAATTATCCTAGCAGGAGGGCAATAACAAACCTCACCATCTATAGAAAGTGGCTTCCTTTTCATCTTGCATGAAGTGAACATTAGAACACAGTTCTCAAATAGTTTTCTAGTTCATTTGGAAGCTAAGATGAAGTGTCATTGTCTACTTGTTTTATGTTATGTTTAATTGCTGATGAAATACGAACTTTGTACCACACAAAGTGTATTTAGACTCTTGGCTCAAGTGAAAAATGAGTCCTTGTCTATGCTAGTATTACATGTGGCAGAAGGTCACCTCTGTTCTCCCTGAAAACTCTGCTCTGTGACAGTTTGGTTAAGATGGGCCCTGCAGAGGATGCACACCTTACCTTTAGGTAAGCAGAGCTGAATACATTCCTAAGACAGGGGGGAAACCTGCTCCGTCTGCCTATGTGACTGGTATCACATACCTGGGTGAGGGGCTTGGGCACCCTGGTGAGCTAGAGACTGCCAGTCAGCCCAGCAACCAGTGATGCATTTCAAATTGGTTGGCTGACAGCCAACAGGTGCTGGCCTCCATTGAACCAGGTAAATGAGGTCATAAGGGCTATATAAATTAAGGACTGCCCAGGAGGAAGGGGCAGCAGCCATGAGGAAAATTCAGAGAGAGAGAAGAGCTGGACCATCTGAAACTTGCTCTCTCTCTCAAAACTCATGATCAAGGAACTGCCTGCCTCCAGAGGGAATCTCCCACTGCCTCTGGATGATACTTGTGAGTAAGCTATCTGAGATCTAACTAGATATATAGCTTGCAGTAACTCAGAT
The DNA here is from genome assembly GCF_001723895.1 of Crocodylus porosus. Taxonomy (NCBI): domain Eukaryota; kingdom Metazoa; phylum Chordata; order Crocodylia; family Crocodylidae; genus Crocodylus; species Crocodylus porosus. The sequence continues at coordinate 24,359,887 of NW_017728914.1, forward strand.
GCATAATCAAAGGCTACTCCAGCCACCCTGTTTGCTCTATGGGATTTCTCCGATACTACTCAACTCTGTACCCTATTCCAGCCCTACTCCTTGTAACCAATAAAGCTCTCCTTTGTACCTAGCATGGGAGACTTATTGGGATTGGGTCTAGATTATGCTTTGGGGTCCCCTTGGTTCGGCTAACTAAGGGAGACCACTACTTGTGCTTTCAACTGAGGGAAGCACCCCAAGTTGTTGAAGTGAGTCAAGTACCCTCGAGGACTACTAGGCCTGTGTTTCTCAGGGGATGCAGAGCCAGAATCAAGCCCACCCCGGGTGGTGGCTGCTCTATCCCCAGGCTAGCAGGTTGTGCTCCAGGAAGGGGGTCGGCCAGACATGAGGTGCCCTCTGTGAGGCACTCAGAGCCTAGAAGATGGTCGGGCGCAGTGAGTTGGGTGGCTCAATGCAGGATCACCTCCTGCTGGCCTGCCACATGTACAAATTTGGGACAATTGTTTAGGCTGGCAATGGAAATAACATGGAAGATTTTACTACTTTTTTTTTTTAGTTGAAACTACATAAATGGCAAAAGTGATGTAAAGAATATAGTGACCAGAGAAAAAGGTGAAACAGGTAGCCATGGGAACTGTTTAGCCTGTCTACAAACTGTCTGTTTATGTGTACCGCTGTAGATAGGCAGTATCCAAGTTGTCTTGAAGCTTATAGAGATTGCTTGAAGCTTATAAAGATGATGTACATCGGTAACAACTACTGACATTATTCCTTTACATCAAGAAGCTATCCTTCCTCTTTGTGTCAGGGCACTACAAGAAGTTGAAGTGATGTAATGTCTAAGCACAACTCTGAATTTTTACGTGTCCCCAGATTTGTTAGACCCTGAATTGGACTGTACATGGAATAGATGTTGATGCTTTGATGCAGCAAGTGCAAGTAAGCAACACATGTAGAGGAATTACTTAGGCTAGGGACAGAAGTTACACATAAACTGGTTTAAGTGAACAGAAATTGGTTCAAACCTGTAACAGAACATAAGTTTACTGCACATAAACCAGTTTCAAAATGGCTAAAATTGGTCTAAGATAAACCTGGTTAAATATAGTATCAGACTTAACTGATTTGGGTCAAACCAGTTTCTGGAACTTCTGTCCCAGCCCCTTCCTGGTTTAAGTTAAATCAGAGTCCCCCAGCAACCCTTTTCAGCATGCTTTTCAGCCCTGGGTTGGGCTGGGCTGCCTTGTTCAGAGAACAGGGCTGGCCCCACCCATCTCCTGCCTAGCTGGAGCTCCAGCTGGCTGAGAAGGAGGTGGAGACTGCAGCCGGGAGACAGCAGCATCTGCCTGGTTTCCCCCTGCCCCACCCCCTTTTTGCCACTCACTGTTCAAGCAGGGTTCCCCCCTCCATCCCCACCCCCCCAGCACAGACCTCAGCAGCATGAACCTTAGCCAGCATCTGGTCACGGTCATGGCACCCCCATGACACCCAGTGCTGAGAGGTGTCTATGTTTGTGTGTCTCTAATTTCACTGAAACAAAGGCAGACAGAACAGTGTCCAAACAGGGCTTTTTGGAGCTAATCAACAGGCCAGCTGGTAATGTCCTTCTGTTCTTCCTTAAAAATGCTTTGTAAAAAGATGTTTAAGAAGAGCTTGAACTAATGAGAGAGAGACTTTTTTTTTTCTTGATGGGCTGATAAGCTTTGTGTTCTGATAAGCTCCCTGCTGACTTCTGGCTTACTTCAAAGCCCACAATCTGTCAGTGTTCAATAAGGGAGAGAGAAAGGTGTGAAAAATGGTTTGCAATTAATGCAGTGCCAGTGAGTTTGCTGCAGATAGTATGAAGAAGCAGGGAGAGGGAGACTGAAAAGATCAGTATCATTAATAGATGCATGCAGTCTGCACAAGCAGTTCTCCCCTCCCCCTCCCCCCTGCCCTTTGCCTCAGAGTGGTAGCCAGGAGATGGGGTCTGGCAACACTCCCCTCCCCTTGAGCAACAAGTGGAGGAAAAAGCTTGGTAAGGGCTGCTACCCCCTCCCCCTCCCCTTCCCCCTCCAGGCACACTGCAGCTGGGAACTGTATAAGACAGGGTGGCATTATGAAACCCTCCCTAATCATAGCATCCTGCCCTGGCCTGGCCATGTCCCCCTCCCCCTTAGCTCACCATTGTGGAAGGGAAGGAAAGGCTGCTCTAGAACCCCCTGGCTTCTCGCCTATGCCACTGTAAGCATTTCCTAAATCAAAAGTGAACGTCTGTCTACTTGCAAATCAATTCAATTTTTGCAGGTTAGTCTAACCTGCAAAAATTGAATCTATTCAGGCTCAGGCTTTTTGAACGTCTGCCCCTAGCTTTACTGTGCAGAATGCCACCCACTGTGGTATTCCAGGAGGGTATCTTTGATGACAATAGTGTTCACTGTTCTTGATACATGGCAGTGGACTAAGATACTAAGTGAAGAGAACACCAGATCGGAAAAGCATTAGCTAAGTCAAAGTAAAACAATGAAGAGCTGAACTTATTTTAAATTTGAGTCTAAACTACAAGGTGATGAAAAATTAACTTGGGTCACAACACCAAGGAAAAAAATACTGGCTTTGTTATATTATAGAAACTGATGAACTGTTATTATTAATGAGGAGATTACTGGCTCATCAATGGATTAATGATGTTGGATCCAATACAATCTGGATCACTTACTCAAATACATGGCTAGCTCAAAGGTGGTTATTTCAGACCAAAAGCACAGAATACTGATAAAGATAGAAAGTGAAAGGTAGAGTTGTTTGGAAAAGGCAGAGATAATGTTGAGAGATATTTTTACATATTTTGTCAACATCTTGAGTTTTCAAGAAATGCCAAAAGCAGCAAAAAAGCCATCTCTCATATTTGTACCATCTCCATTTTCAGGCACACAACTGTTTGGCTACATATGCTTAATTTTCAGTACTTTCTCTGCTGAAAATTCTCTTCCCCCTATATTGCATTTCGGTACCAAATTTAGTACCAAATACTCATTCATGGAAAGTTCACTGAGCAATATGATGATTACCTATTGCTTTTTTGTATAGCAACAAAACCCCCTTGAAACCTCTTTTTTGTATAGTCTTTTTTTTTAATGGTGTGGTTCCCCAGTCTAGAAAAAGACAACTGGGAAACTTGTTATGCTTCCTTTAAAACAGTTTCTTATTGAGACCTTTTAGTTTGACTGAGAAGTCCAAGAGAAGACTACGACAGCAAAGCACTTTGCTTAGTTAAGTGGTATAACACATAATTATTAAATGTGTAAACTTAGCTTCATTTGTAAAATGAATGCAAAGATTGGACTTGGAAGTGACACATCACCCTACTCCCCTTTTCCTCCAAACTAGAAACTTATTTCAAAGTAGAAACAATCGACTGCTTAGGAGATCCGGGATGTTGAAACCAGTTTAGAGTAAGTGGATAGGGAGCCCAGATCTGTACCATTCTCAATATAAAGAGGGGAGAGAGATTTTTTCCCTGAACTCGTTCATTATGCAAATATGCACACACACAGAAAAATATTTCCTATTGTTTAAAAATCCCCACGCCTGTTTAAAGAGAAGTCACCAAATAAAAGAACACAGACATTTTACAGTCTGGTAGCTAACTACCTTTCTATGTGATGTATCTAAGTTTGTCCTGTGCAATAATGATAGCAGTTCTGTTATTAGAAACAGTTACCGGTGGGAAATTGTGCACTGTATATTCACTATGGTTACCCACAATATAAAAGCGGTAATGTGAGACACTTCAAGCTACAGGGAATATACTGTACGTGAATAACGCAGGAAATAGAAACCGTAAAAAATTAGCTATATCAAACTCCGTTCACCTGCCCTTGCCCTTTATATTGTATCTATCCATCTTCCCCTCGCTACTGTCTGTATGAATAATTTGCATCTCTTACATTTCAGTGTCTCTCTCATTCTACCCCATTCTTCATAAGTCATTTTCTCTTTCTGACTGAACAAGTCGGCTCTCTTAGGCAACTTCTCTCTTCCACTACACATTTCAGAGCTAGCTTGCCTTTCTGGGAAGGATAACAATGATGGACTATCAGAGCTCTTAGACATCTGAAGCTTCACATAAAATGAAGCAAATGACTTTCCTATTATATATTTGACCCTCATAATGTCAGAGCAGCTTCTTATTTTACTCATTTTAGCAAAATCTCATACTGTATAACACTAATGAAATCAGTAGGATAACTTGGCTAGTAATTTATATGGTTGATGAGACCACACTTCTGTTATAACTTTTTTAAAAAACCTGCATTTTTCATAATAGGCTAACATCTTATTATTGTGATATGCATGTCACACCAGGATGATGAGAGGTGACTAATCCATTTTAAAAGGTGCTACAAAGGATAATTCCATCTAATCTCCCTTAGCAACTGAACATTTGATCTTGCTAATCTTTGAATTACAGAGCCTCATTTCCCATTTCTAAATGACTGATATGAATTGAATCCTTATTAATTAGTATAATTTATCAAGGACTGTAAGGCTGCAAGGCTGAATGGCTTGACCAAAAATTAATATTTTAACGGGATTTCTGAAGTGGATTGTTCATGTTCAATGCTCTGAAATGTTTTGAGCTTAACTTTGGGTCAGGAAGCATTTCTCTTCCCTGAGATCATACAGATGTATGTTGATACACTGACCCTTTGTTTACCAGGTTTCGATACCATTCATCAGGCTTTGCAGTAACAAAGAGAGAGACGCAAGACAGAAAAGTGCTGTCTTGCCAAAGAATCATCCAAAAACTTCAGTGGAGTGAGATATTAAATGAGCTGAGGTTTTTTAACTCCCTTCCCTCCAAGAAATAAAGTACATGTTAATTTATGTGTGTGTTCTTGGAGCAAGCAAAGCAAGCCACGCCTTATACAGTATTATAAAATTGTATATGCAAGCTAGAGGACTATAAGACCTAGAGGAATGCTGCAGTCTGCTCCACTTAAGGGGAAAGGCCAGCTCTGTTTACATGAATTATAATGCTGTTTACCTATAATGCCGCTCAAGTGGCGGAGTTTAGATTGGAACTGGTTTGTTTAGATAAGTAAATGTGATAACAGATTATTATCGCTGTTGTACTCATGAAAGAGCACTGAAAGTCTCCCAGGTTTGCTCCATGGTACACTAAGTGATTGACAGATTGTGTTTAGGTCAAATGCTTGATTTCTGCAAGTACATAGTAAAGGGCTTTACCATAGATGGAGAATACTATCCAAGAAGCAGGGACCCAGGAAGGGTTTTACATTGTCCCGGTTTCCTTTTTTGGAGGTATTTAGCCCTCTGCTACCCTGGAGTTTATTGCACCCTTGACCACGTAGGCTAATAGAAGCAAAGTTGAAATTGCCAAACTAGACAAAACAGGTGGACATTGGAACAGGACCCAAGAAAGCAGGTTTTCTAGACTGGAGCAAGCCAATGGATTAGAACCACCCAAAGGTGCCTTTGAGTATCACTGAAGGTAACTCAGTCTACAGATGGGGTTTTCAGTGAGTGGGGTTTGCAGTGAGACAATCTTCATAAACTGGACATTTATTATTTGGGACCAATGGGTTTGACCAAACTCCTGATGAATTGATTTCATATGCTACATGAGTATATGTGCTGTAGGTTTTCATATTTCAAGTTTCTTTTGCCTTTCTCCTTTTCCCCAAATAGAAAGGTATTTTCGTTTCATTTTCCCTAAAATCATAGGAAAGTATGGCTGGAAGGGTCATCTAGTACAGCCCCTTGCTCAACAGAGAATCATCCCTGACTAAACCATCCTAGCAAAGTGTCTGTCCAACCTGCTCTTGAAAATTTCCAGGGATAGAGATTCCACAACTTGTTTAGGTAACCTGTTCCAATGCTTGACTACTGCCAGAGTCAGAAAGGTGCTGCTAATCACCAATCTAAATTTCCTCTGCTTCAGTTTAAGCCTGTTATGTGCCTAGTCTCATCCCCTGCAGCCACAGACAATAGTCTATCCCCATCCTCTCTCTAATCAGCCTTGTGATATATGCAAATCCTCCCTCTCTTCTCTCTTCCACACTAAATAACCCTAGTTCTTTCAGCCTATCCTTGTGAGACCTGCTTCCCCAGCCTCTAATTGGGGTTTTTTGGGGGTTTTTTTGGTTTTGGTTTTTTTTGCAGCTCTTTGGTCTCTATTCAATCTGTCCAATCCTGCTTGAAGTATGCAGTACTCCAGGTGAGGCCTCACCAGTGCTGAATAGAGTAGAAGAATGACTTTCCTTGATTTGCAAGTGACACTCTGGTTAATACACCTCAGTATGCTACTGGCATTTTTTTTTTTTTTTTGACCAGACTCCTCATAATAATCATTGAAAATATCTAGCATTGAACCAGACAGTCAAATGGAACAATGAGGTAGTAAGAGCATATGCACTCCTATCGACAAGTACATATAGCCCTTTGTGTGTAAAACTGCATTTGTTGCACTGAAAGTGCCATAAAAAAATTTGGGTCTGTCTACACATGCACTTTAATGTGCATTAGCCTATTTTAATACACATTAAAGCATCACAAAAAAATGATGAACACTTTTACATGAGCTCTGGGGATCAGGGGGCAGCGCTTTAATTAGAGCTGCTCTCGGAGCTGCTCTAGTTAAAGTGCCACAGTGTCTCATGTATCAGTGTCCCCACTACATCTAGTATCTCACCTACAGTCCATGCCCCACCACCAACCCCATAATTATAGAAAAAATAAAATAACATGAAGATAGACTTTAATTTCAGTGGTGCTAGCAAAAAACTCCTGAATTATATAGTCTGGTTCCTACACATTATTTTAAGGTGATAGTAAAGGTCTTATGATCTTACTCCCATTAATTAACCATGAATAAAAATCATCCAGAAGGCTTATACCAAACAAAACAAAAAACTGCCCAATATCTCTTCGAGTCATTCTGTTCTTTAGGGAGCTGCTGGAATTTACACAGAAAGGTCAAATAAATAGCATAAATATTTCCCAGTCTCTGGTTTCCCTTAATTAAAATGGGCCAGATACTAATTATATTAATTAGGCATATCAATCTCAAATGAGTCGACTGGAAACCATTAAAGTCAACTAGACTAAGAGGTCATGGATTTTTATTTCTTTCTAAAAAACCAGTGTGTTTCTCTGTATTTGCATATGCTGTTAGATGTCTGGGTGTCACATACCAGGAGAGCGAAAGACGCTTGTTCCCTCATAAGAATATTGCTATTTCTTTGGATTGTTCTCTTTTGGGGTCTGGCCCATATCCTTTTTAGGACTGTTCCCAGTGTGAGAGTCTCCTTCAGTCTGCTTATCCTTGCTTCTTCTGGAGATACTAGAAGCTACAGTTCCTAACTAGCTATCTGAATATCATCAGTATATCACCCATTAAAGAATGGTCATTAACATATGTCTCATTCAGAAATCATGCTTGGCACCAAAATGTCTTAATGATTTACTGATTAATGGTTTTCTCTTTGTTATGTCTGGTTTGGACCTATCAGATTTGCTTGTATTTGTTTATTGCAAATGTGGTTCAAAATTTTAGAAAATAAGGCCTTTTTTAAATCCTTTCCTCTCTTCTGGTTTACTGTGTTAGATATAGTCCCATTATTGCTGCTGTTCCACCCAGAAGTTATTCTAGAGGATTGGACTGAAGTATTCAGTGGCCTCAATATTTGCTAATATCTGCTTCAGAGAAAAAGAAAGAATCTCTGTACAGGGACAGGAAAGCGCTGTCCTAAATAGAAAGAGAGTTAAGCACACATTAAAGATATTTTTTTGACCTGATGCTCCTTTAGTTATTAACCCTTTAGTTATTAACCCTTGATGGTTACAAATATCCTTCTGAATAATCACCATAGACCACATGCCCCCCTCTCCATAAATTCTTTGTTCAAAATTAATATCCATTTGCTGATCCTATTTTGAAACAACTGGAAAATGGGTAACATATTCCCTTAGGAGACAAGGTTTGTTTCAAAACTTTTAGTGACACTTTTTAAATCTAACTTATACAATGCAAAGGACTGCAATAGTAGGTGCAGTAGGAATGTTATCCTTTCCTGCTACTTTGTCTTGCTCGGTAATTTTTTGGCACAATCAAATGGTATCAATGGGTATAGTTCTGCTGAAGTCAGCGGAGCTAAACTGATTTACACCACTGAGACTCCAGCCATCACTTTCAACGTAATTTCAGTGAAAGAAGTTCATCAGATAGTTTGGCTGAGGCAGTGTTATGAACGGCAGCCATAAAGAATAGGTTTCTAATTTAGTATTCATCAAAATGGCTTTGTATGCGCTAGGGAAATTTCCCACGAATTTCCCACTGTTGTTAGCAGCAGACAGCTATAGTGACAGCATTATACTCATGACTTAAAGCACAATTTGGCTCTGGGAAACAGTTCTTACATTGGCATTTATGATGTCTCAGCCTCCTATGTTTGAGCCCTTGTTTTCCTTTATTGTGTTTTTTGTCACAATTCCTCAAATTTCTCAGATGTTGCTAATAATGACTCCTTCCCCCTGGTTCTTTTGTCATGTTTGGTTGTGCATCTCTACAACTCTTTGAGTTTTTAAGGCAAGGCATTTCCGGGTATCACCTGCATGCTTCATAATCATGAGTCAGCCCTCCTCCTGTCCCTAAAATCAGGAGCTCCGTTTAAGGACACAGTAATTTTTTTAAACTGGGACACTGATTTATTCAGGTCCTGTGGCTTTTGAGTCTGCCATTTACAGTTTTAAGCTCATCTCTGTAACCAGCAGAGCTAAAGACTTTTTTTTTGTAAAAACTGAAAACTGAGATTCACTGAAGCAGAATTGAATTGTTTCTAGTGCCGGTGCTTTAAAGAATACTAAATAAATATCATGAAATAATCATTAAAAACATGTGAACTACCAACACTGGGTCCTTAATTTTTACCTCACCTTTCTTATTAAGCCTACCTATATTTTCCTGTCTGTTATCAAAGGATAAATTGAGACTGGGATTTAGACTGGGATTTACTGCCAGGGATTTTGTACTTCAGAGAATTAGTTTTAAGATTTCTTTCATTTGTTCCATTTTAGGTTTAGGTTTTGTTTCGTTTTATGAATCCACCTGCTTAGACTCATTTGCAGACAGGAAGGTGGGATCTACTTATTCCTGTCAATTGTACTATATGACTGTCAGTTGGACATGGTATCCAGCCAGTCACTGAAACACCAAGTGCTGCTTCTAAAATATACTTTGCCATGGGGATAAAGAGACATAGAAGCATAGACCGCATAGGCCATAGCAGTTTTTAAAATTTCTTAGCCAACCTGGCTTTTTGGTGCCCCATTTAGTTTGTTATCAGCTCACTATTTCTACTAGCACTTGTTTTGGCAGCAGTTGTAATCAGCCTTGTCAATCAAGGCATCCTCACAGAAGCAAATCTCCCAACTCGGTGGCCAAACAGTGCAAGATTTAGCCTGTAGCTTATCTGCAGGCAGCCAGCATGCCAATGTGCACAGACATTTTAAAATGCAAGAAGCTATTAGCTACCTGCGCAGCACTTACATTCAGAATCCGATTAGATTGCTTCTCCCTCGAGCAGCACATTTACGTCACTTCCGTCTACGGAGGCTCGCAGGAGTCTTAAATTTTTTCAAACGTTGCCTTTTTAACTGCACTGTCCATGCAGTTAGTGGCACCAAAAAAACCAAGGGCCAGATTCTGTCACTGTTACTCACATGGGATGGATCTTTATGCTATTCCTGTGAGACTGCCCAGGCGACTAAGGAATTACTTCATATGAAAAGGGCAGAATCAGGGCATTAAAGGGAAATTCGTTATTTTAAAAAAGCAGGCCTTCAGGGTGAACATTTAAGACACACCCCTGCTCTCTCCCAAGCATCACAGCTGCAGTTGTTAACAGTTGTTACCTTGGTGTGCAAAAGGGTGTGGTGCTTACTCCCACATAGAGCCCCGCACACTCATGTGATGGTATAGTATAACCCACTGTCCTAAGTCTTTGGAATTCCCCTGCAAAAAGAAAATCTCTATCCTGCGGAGTAGACTCCAGGATCGGAAAGATCATTAATGAAATGGAAGGCTATACTGCTGCTTCAGTAAGGATATTAAACTCTTAAAAGATTACGTAAGGAACCTAAATAATAAGACTATCGGATCTAATCTTGAGGATATTGGATTTCCAGCATGGTTGTATGCCACGTGTGCTTGTGAAAAATGAGCTATTGCCTCAACCAAGCATTCTGGGGTGGAGTGCACACAGAACAAGTGCATCATCTATCAGTGGGCTGCTGGTCCAGAGATACAGACATAACTTAAATAACCTGCAGACCATTAACTTCTAAAAAGCAAGGGAAATAATGACACTAGGGGCATCCCTGGCCTTATCCTTTAACTGTACAATTTAAATGTAGAACAGCTTTGAATTAAAAGAACAAGCAGACCTCAGTTGAGGCCCAAGTTAGATTTAACCAGTGGTGCTCAACTTCGTAGCACCATGAGCCAGAGGAGTTAAACAAGGTCGGTCCATGGGCTGGATCCAGCACAGAGTCAGTCTGTGAGCTGGATCCAACACAGGGTCAGTCCATGGGTAATTGTACCCCATAGGTGGTACAATCACCTACCCTGGAGATCTTCAAAAGACAACTGGACACACACCTTGCTGGGGTCATCTTATCCCAGCAGTCTTTTCTTTCCTGCCTAAGAGCAGGGGGGCTGGACCTGATGATCGGATGAGGTCCCTTCCAGCCCCTGACTTCTATGAATCTGGCCACATGCCAACCTAACCACATGTGCTTGGATCCATTCATGAAGCAAACCTGCTCACCAGCCGCACTGCACACTGGCATGACCTGGCATGCAGAACCACATTATCTGGCCTACAGGGCTCCCCATGGGTCCAGAAATTTGGCAGCAAAGGAGTGGCAATTAATGCTGCAACTGCTTCCCTGCTGCCGAATTTCCAGACTGGGGGAAGACCCACAGGCTGAATGACCTAACTCCTCCGGCCAGAGCTGGCCCGTGGGCTAGAGGTCAAGCACCATTGAATTAAACTGATTTTAAAAAGAGGTTGTTCATATATCTATTGTGCTACCAATAGAGGACAGGGTGAAAGCCTAATCTATGCATTTTTTTTTTTTTTTTGCCTTTTAGGGTTACGTCTGGTTTCAAGCTTAATCTTTTCTTTGAATTTCAAGTTGAAAATTGGGTTTCTAGTGCTTGTTTGGGAGATAATGACAATATTCTTTCAACACCTCTTAGCTAAATTATTGATATGTTTTACGATTCCTAGCTCCACCGTAACATAAGAGTTACCTTCCAACTTAGAATATATATTTGTGTGTGTAAACATTTAGGCCAGGTGTACACCACAGCCTTATTCCAGCATAACTATGCTGGTCAGAGATGAGACCACTTCAGGACTGACATAGCTATGTCAGCAAAATAGTTTTGCTAATATGTAGCAAAGACATCTGAACATGGTTTTACTGGCAAAAATGCCCTTTTAGTAGAATAATTTACTGCGCTTGGTGGGACAGCTGGCTTAAAATGCACCAGCAACATGCAGTGTTGCCAAAGTACTGTAACAATTAGTAGCATTAGTACTACTAATAATTAAGAAAAAACCTGGTTCAGAAGCTGAACAAGCACTTCAATGGTAGCAAAGATTCTCCTTGTAGACCTGGCCACAGTGTGAAATTTTTCAAAATCACCTAAGGAGGAATTTGGAAATCTAGTCCAAATTGATTTTATTCCAAATCCCAATTGTGACTGACAATCATTGTCATCAATACATGACCAAATTATTCTATTTCAAATGGAAATAGAGTTTCAAGTGGGTATAGAAAAATCAATTCAAAGTTATCAGAAGTGGAGGGACATACATTAAATCTGAAGTCTTGTTAAATACTTAAGAATGGCACCATTCCACTAACATATGATAATATTCCTCTCCAAATAGTCTACTAGAGAAGCTTTCCCAGGCCAAATCTTCATCCACGTAGCTGCCATATAATATGCAGTGGAGCTTTTTGTAGTTATTAGAAATCATTCTACTTTTGGAGATCAGTTTACTGTACAATATGTGATTATAGCAAAAGAAAACGGTAAATAAATATTTTGGCTAAAGGCAAAACCCTTTTAGTGTTTTCTCTAGCATTCCCTATGTGGCATCCTGCCACAGTGTTTTTCTAGTTTCATGCTTGAATTTTCAGTTCAGATTTACAACTGAATGTTTTTAATGGATAATTGTTTCAAATTCTTGATGTCTCCACTCCCCCAAACTCTCAAGAGTCAGTTTCTTGCAAACTACAATTAAGTTTAAAACCAGATTCTGTTCCCAATTCATGTCCTTGTTTGTATGAGGAGTAAGGCCATTGAAAATGTGGCGTTTACACTGGTGAAAAATGAGGGCAGAGGAGAATCCACTCCTTCAGTTTCCAGTTAAAGCACTAGAAATATAATCGTATATCCAGCGCACGGTGTTGTTGTTTCTTTGTTTTGTAACAAATTCAGCAGGGAAGAAAGACATCATGCTGTCAGAATCTTTACATTGATTAAAAACATTCCAGATCTAGACACCAAGATCCACTTTCCATCATTGCTTTTAGACCTAGTCCTTATGAAAACTGACCTTCCTATTCCCGATTGCCATTGCTCAGCAGTTCTGAGAGTGGACCCTGGAAAATAAAATCCAACAGATGCCACGGCCCACCTCTTTTCTCCATAGTGCCCCGTCCATAGCGTCCATGTCTCTTGGGCTTCTTGCTGCCTCTCTGCCATGTGCCACCACCTCTGCTATAGATAGGGGACAAAGAGAGAGAGCAGCAAGGAGGGCTGAAGAAAAGGGCACTGTGGAGAGGATCAGCAGCATAGCACAGAATGGAGAAGGAGGATGCACTGGGCTAAGCCATATGCCCCTAATCTCCTGTGTGTCCCCAATCCAGTCCATGGGCCACGTGTTGTCCCTAGTCTAGACAGCTTAAAATGGGATCCAGAGTGCTCGTGCCAAGGACCTGAACCCGATTCAACCACTCTTATTTAATCGGACAACCCAAGGACTAGTAAAGCATTCGTCCTGAGCTTAGAATTCTGCATTGCCTCTTCTCCTTGTTTCATAATCATATGTATGACCAAGTAAAACTGAAAAGTAAATCTTGCCAAATGATAGGATTTCTGCAAATGTTGACATGTTTTCACTGAATAATTAAATGTAAATATACCTTTTCATTTTGTCATTATTATAGGTCAATGAATAGCCCTGCAAATATACTAGGTCAATTTTTATGCTTTTTTCAGTACAACCCAGAATCATTTATCCATCATTCATTCTACTCAGTTCACTTTAAATTCTTTAAATACTTCATAGTGACTTTCTAACTATTAATATCCAATTCATAGTAAAAGGTAAATGACTGGTGGAAATATAAGGTAAAGGAAATAACAGGAAACAAAAACTCTTAAGGGTGTCCTTATTTGGACCCATGTATGCCTCTCATTTTTTAATTCTTTTTCTTCCAGTTTTAGTGAACATATCTACACATGCATTAAGGTGCTTTTTCTAATGAGCATTAAATTTGGTACCTCCAGTGTGAGGTACTAATAAAATGTGCATTAGGACTGCCTTAATGCACAATAACCAATGTGCACAATTTTTAAGTGACACTTACTGAGCAGTAGCTTATTTTACTGTGCATTAGCATTATCTTATGTTTTTTACATGACACTTTAACACTCAGTAAAATAAGCTACTGAGCATTAAAGTGCACATGTAGACATTTCCATATTTATATTCTGAATACTCAATTTTGACACCAAACTTAAGAAAATGCAATTTTGCTGAATACACTAAGATTGTATAGTATATATTTTCTTTCTCGCTCACTTTTGAGCCACCATAGTTTGAGGGACAGGAATCCAAAATCGCAATTAGAACAGGTGTCCATAATACAGTCACATGAAGGGGTTGTGGAACAACACGGAACACCTTGGGAAGGCCTACGGAAAATAATACTGCAACTATTTTTATTTGTGGGAAAATTAAGATATTTGTATTTAATGCAAATGCACTGAACATTTTTCCAATCTCTATAATTGACTAAAGGATATGAACAAGGGCTTATATTAATGCACTTTAGTTTGATTCCTAATTTTATGGCTTAAACAAAACCAAAAAGTTTTGTTTTTAATCATTTTTCTTTATCAATAGTTGGCATCTGATTTTCGTGAATGAAAGAAGACTGGCTGTTCTCCCTTAGTTGATTTATCTAGGCCAAGTTGAGACATCTGGTCATTATTATGAGTCCTTCTAGATATATTGGTTAGAGGCTGCCCAAGTAGTTGGAAGAGAGAATTTTAACATCCTCTTCATCAGGCACTTTCGGAGGAAAAAAATTACTTGTTTAGAAACTGAATCTAGGTCTTTCCATATTTTTACACGCAGACCATACGATTGTCTTGCTTGGCCCTGACTTTAATCCTAAACTGTTCCAGGCAATCATAAATTGACCACATATCTGTTTCAGTGATCACAACTATGTTGCATTTTGCATCAGTTGAATGCTCATACAATATGGGATTAGAACTGAAAAAAACAATTAGGCTTCCCATTACAACTGAGCTATGTTTGCTCTCTCTTGGATGCAAGCATTTGTTTCTCTTGTTCACTGTATAATAGTTCCCTCCATCCCCCCTCCATCCTGTGTTCTTGCCTCTTTTTCTTATTAAATTGTCCTTACGTTTTGTAACTCATTGCAAATCAACTGGAAACATTTTGAAAGCTCTCCAGCCTTGTTTTATGAATGCTAAAAGCACAAAATGAAAAGAAGTGCCTATGAAAGGGATCAAAAAATAACCATGATTGCATATGTTATTGTTTCCTGACTTCTAAATATAAACTACTAGAAACTGGATTTGCCTATTTACCGCCTCTGCTCTGCCTTCTTTTGAGATTGTACGACCCTTTTACCATGGCTAGACTTATAATTCAAGTGGTTGTCAACTTTCGTGATCAGCTGTTTGATTTTTCAAGGTGGTTACATCGAAACATTTTTAGCAAAATACATATTTAATCTACTCAGTTCATTTATACAAACATTCAGTGTGGACTCTGGATCTCCTTAAGCCCATAAAATATTTTTATTTAATCCCTTTCTTGCATATACTTCTTGGTTAACCAAAGCAGGCTGACTGACTATATTTATTTGTATTTGTGTATTACAAAGTTGTAAGAAGGCTGTCTCTATTTCATGGCAACTATTGAATGTAAAAATAGACATTATTAAAAATATTCCATGCTATCAAAGCCTTTTTATCCTCCACCCTACTTTGTGTCTCAGCTATTGCCTCAACTGTAGTTTCATCCACCACAGTCTTTGCTTAGGATTGAGCATTTGGGGGCAAATTCTTAACCTGTTAAAGTCAACGGAACCAGGATTTAGTCCTTGATGGAAAAGTGCTAACTGAACTGCATATGGGCCTATTCTAGGGAGGTGCTCAGACAAGGACATACTGTGGAATTTGATAGGAGCTGAGGGTACTTGGCATTCCCTGGCATCAGACCCTGGGTTTCCATAATACATTAAAAAAATCTTATTCATTTGGGGATGAAGAGAACTTGGTTTCTTCAGTTACGGGGTTAGTATATTCTCCTTTATTTGTGTCATCTTCGAAAAGACTTTGTTGCCATCTCTGTGTAACACAGGAGATCACAGCCATAGCAATACCTTGTTTTAGTAACTGAAATTCTCTGCCCTCCTACTTTCCAACCACTTAGAGTTTTCCAATTTAGACCTTCAATGACAATTCTGGGTGTCACTTTAGGTGACGATTCTTGCGTCACAGTATGTGTCCCTCAACAGTGGAAAAAACCTAAAAGACTGTTAATGCCAAATTAAAAAGAATTTTGACTTAAAGTTGGGCTTGAACCATTAGTTTTGGATCCAAACCCTACCAAACTTCAAGTGAGTGCCTAGCAAGGATCAAAATCTGAACACAGAAAGCGGTAATACAGCCTTAGGTTTTTCTAATTACATAAGAATATGTAAGAACAGCCATTTACTGGATCAGACCCTAGGTCGATCTTACCCAGTCTCCTGTGTCACACAACTGCAAAAAGCAGATGCCGAAGGAGAGTGAACAGAGTATGGCCAGGTGTTTGTCCACTGTTCCTCTCTTGCTTGCAGCCTCCACCATTTTGGATCTAGTAAGTTGTGATTCAGAGGCTGCACCCTAACTCCCATGATCCCTTAGGGCAAGGGGCTGGACCCAATGATCTTCCAAGGTCCCTTCCAGCCCTACAATCTATGAATAGCTATGGATGCACCTTTCCCCCAATTGTTTTCCAATCCCTTTTTGAAGCTGGCTAAAATGTCAGCTTCTACAGCATCTGGTAGCAGAGTTGCTAATAAAATAAGTTGATAAAGCGGGGGTTTTCAATCTTCCAGAAGGCATAGAACCCTTTCATATCACTTCTTCAGCCACAGAGTCCCTACCCCTGGCCCATGGGCCACGTAACCCAGTGGTGCACTGTCTCCTGGTCTTCTCCACCATTACCCCCAGTTTCTGGGGTGGGTCATCAGGAGTTCCACAAAGAACCCCAGAGCTCCATGGAACACAGATTGAAAACTGCTGGAAGCCTTAATATCCTCACCATTCCTGATCCCCTTCCTTGCTATTCCTTTGTTAGAAGGAGCCCTCCAGGATCTGAAGAAGAGGGTGCAGAGGCACCCTCTAAGAAGAGGGAAACACTTGCCAAAGGGAACACGTACAGCCAAACGACAATGCAACAAGTGAGCCCATGAGTCAGAAGTCACTGTCCATTCTCAAGCTGGGTCAAGAGAACCAGCCCTCAAGTGGCCAAGAGAAATCCAGTGTAAAAGTGAATTCATTCCGACCACTGCCCATCTCAGGGTAGACAGGTAGCAACCAGTCTGAATCTAATTCTTTGTCCAAATCCAAATCCTGAGTGAGGAAACAGATTTATTATCCACTAAAAATTAAGTAGCCTTGCTTTCCATTTTCAGTGAATGGCATTAAATACAGACGTTGAGCCTGAGCTGCATCATTCCCAGAATGGCTTCTCAGATTTAGCAACCCAGTTTACATTTAACTTCCAGCTTCTGGTTTGCCTCTCTCCCATCTCTCCACCACTGACAATAAACCCCACTGCCCAAAATCACTCTCCTGCCCTGGAAAGAGATTTCCAGCCCCATGCTTGTATGGCCCGGGAAGCCATTTCCCATAGTAACATTAATAGGAAAAAGTCAAATTAAAGGCACTCCCTTGTGAAGTGCATTTTGAAGCGTGAGTGTGATCAGACTGAGTGATCACAGATTAGTTGCTGAGTGGTGGAAATGAGACTTGTTAACAATTCTGCTGTTCCTCACAGGAAGAAAAAAATGGCCCTAGGAAGATTCAGCCCAGCTGATCTTTCCTAAAGACAATTATAGGATGCAAATATTTATAAATCACTCATTTATTTTGCACAGTTCGGTGTTTTAAAAACAAATTCTGAGTTTCTAATAAAGTTCAAACAAATTTGCTCATTAACTCCCTTACCCCAGCTGCTGCTGAGTAGGGAATCGAGCAGAAGCAGAGAAATGCTGTTTGTATTGAACTCCAATATGTTTCCTGAAATACCCGAGTTTTACATGTCGCTTCTAAAGTGAGAGCGCTTGAGGTAGGCAGTTCCCTACCACAAACCTGCCACCTGTCCAATTTAGCAGTGGTAATGTTCACCACCGCCTGCATCTTTCTCTTCTGCCACATGCAGGCAGGAAGTCTGCTCTTAGGATGCAGGAAGAAAAAAAGATCTTTTTATACTGAGTAAACCGAGCGCTTTGTTGCAAGAGCAGTAATTATAATTGGCACTGAACAATCCCCCCAGGTCCATAAAGGATTATCAGGTGCCTCCAAACCAATGAGAAACAAACATAAAACCACTGGCCAACTTCCAGTCTGATTAATAGCGCTCTGCTTACCTCAAAGCCTCCCCCCAACAGTCCCTCGTGGAGTTTTTCTTTGCTTCCTGGCCTAAACCTATGTGTGGTGGTGCTGGGTGCTGGTGGAGAGCTGCTGCTTCGCTGCTTCTGCACGGCAGAAGGAAATCAAATTGGCTTGGTTATGAATAGAATCTGGAAAGTGATTTGTGAACCTGTGTGTGTTATGTAAGTGGAGGATTCATTAATCCCATTCCCTAAGACTCATGAACGCATTTCAGTTGGAAAAAAATGCACAGCCGGGTTTCAAAACAATGGTGCATTATTACAGACAACCAGTTCGGCTGCTTGACTGGAAATGTCAATTTATTTCCAGTCAGCCAGGAATGTCCTGAAGAGATCACCCATTTTCAGTATTACGGAACTGCACAAGGACAGCTTTCTTTGACTGACTGGTTTTATGTATTTGACTGACTGATCCTCTGCCTGAGCCTGCTGCTGCATTTTTAGGGGCCCCAAATTCACAGTGGTTTCTCTTTGTGGTGAGAAGTGCTGGATCAGACAAAGGAACAATAGAATAGTACAATTCAGACAGCTACATGAGTTGAATAATCTGCCCAGAACAAATGGCAGTGGTTAACCAAGGTGACCTAGGAGCAAAAGTACTGTGGCTATGGCAGAATCTCCTTCCTTCTGGGGGTAGTTGGCTATAGCACAGTATCATAAAGAATGAGAGCCATATTTCTCTCTTCCCTGCCCAAGTCCTGCAAGGTTTCTATTCCAAAAGTTTTATATAAAAATGTACCTAATTCTTCCAAGGGGAGACAGTCCAGCACCCCACTGTCCAAAGGTTGTTCTAATTATGTCCTTGGTTTACAGCCAATAGTAAAAAGCTTCCAGAACGAGAGCAGCTGGGGTAATACAGAAACGAACATAAAGCTGTCAAACCGGTGAGCTATGGGAGATTTGTCTAATGTCTAAGCAGCATTTAGATGCTACTGTAACCAGCAGGTAATACCTGGAGCAGATGACTTCACCCCTCAGCCCTTACTACCTTCCAGCTAGTTAACTGCAAAGGCAACATCTTCATGAGTAATAGGGAACCAGTGCCAAACTCACCTCGCTCCCTGGGCCAGATCCTGAATGCAGGGTTCCTTGTAAGCTGGATCCAGATGCCACAGCAGCAGGGCAAGGGTCAGTGGTCAGGGGCTAACACAGCCATCACTGCCCCCCTGCCACTGACATGCATTGCTAACAGGTCTCCATGTCCTGTCTAAGCGCTTGTCTGTAATGCTGAGCTCTCTCTTTTACTGCTACTGGCATGGCAACCTTTTGTTTATTGTTCATATCATTAATTCAGGCATGGTTTAATAAATCCCATTGACCACGTTAACAGCCACTGAGTATGGCAATCTGCTGGCATTATTACTGCATTAGCGTGGTTGGTATGCTAATGAAACCACCAGCAAAATTGTGACATTTTGGTGGTTATAATTATTTCTAGCCACTGTCCACCACGTGCATCTCTTGTCATCTTGTCTCCTCAGAGGAGCGCTCATCTTCAGATCCCACTCCCAGGCCCAGCTTCCTAGTACTCACTGTTATCATCAAAATATCAGCATTAGTTAATGTTTATCACACAGATAGCTAAGATTGCAAAGATTTTCAATGTACTTAGCCCAGGGATGAACTGACAGCTGCTGACAAATAGTGAAATTTTAACGGCCCATGAAATAGAGGGCCATGGACTACTTAAGAACAATTTCTCTTCTGCACGTATTTGGGGTCTGAGTTTGATACCAGTTTTTCCACTGGTATTTCATAGATTTCACAGACATTAGGGCTGGAAAGGACCTCAGAAGATCATCGAGTCCAGCCCCCCGCCCAAAGGGCAGGAAGTCAGCTGGGATCACAGGATCCCAGCAAGATAAGCATCCAATTTGCTCTTGAAGGTGTTCAAT
>NW_017728914.1:24380286-24392423 GCF_001723895.1 Crocodylus porosus
GCCCATTTGCTGAGCCTGTCCAGGTCAGCCTGGATCACCCTCCTGCCTTCTGGCGTGGATCCTTTGCCCCAAAGTTTGGTGTCATCGGCGAACTCGGCCAGTCTGCTTCTGACTCCAATGTCCGCATCATTAATGAAGATGTTGAACAATATGGGTCCAAGGTATAATTCATTCTGGTCATGATTTTCAGCGGCTTGGGTGTTATCAGAATCTAGTCCATCCTGCATTATAAAGAGTGACATTATGGGCCAGATCCCTGGGCTTGACTGAGTTGTGTTTGGTGCTGGATTCAGGCATAGAAAGTACCTTTCTGCCAGCAATACTTGAGCCACCTGATGGCCACAAAGCTGTTCTAATTTACCCCAACATGAAGAGCTTTCTATCAGTTGGGAAATCACTTGAGGACAATACATCCTAGCTAGCAAGAGGTGACATGCAGTGTGTTATATTAGCTTCAGGCCAGTTGCGCTTTCTCCGACAGCTTTCCATAGACCCGGTACTACTGAATAGGGGACTGCAGGTCTGACTTTCTAACTGGGCTATAAATCCAAGTCAAAACTATGCTAATGATATCCAAGGAGAGAGCGTTGTTTTGTTCCTTTTAAACCCTAGTCAATTATCATTGATTTTCTTTTTAGTTCAGAATTTGATTGACCCTTTAGTCTTTTAAATAAAAATCCTGGGTTGTTTTTTTTATTATTTCAAGGTGCTTCATAAATCACTGCTGTACTTTCAGACCATGGACATTTGATAAACACAGCTCTATTTTGTTTATCCATCCATCTTTTCTGTATTTTTATTACAGATGTGCCAGAGTACAAATGCACCCTGTTTGTAGGCACTGCCAAAATATCTACAGACTGAATCATTCAGTCTGCCCTGAACCTGAAAAGTATTTGGGTTTTTGAAAAGATTGCTGCTGGAATTAATAACCTAATTCCTCTGAGACTCACCATAAAATATTGAGGCTGCCAGACCATTTACTGTATGTACAGTACCTCCCACATGACACTGTTTGACCGGTCCAAGGACAATAGCAAACTGGGGCCTCATCTGGAACAAGAAGCAGAATTAGCATAGCAATCAATGGGTTGTGTCAGATTCATTTCTTGACTTCTTACTTCTTGGAGTTGAAAGATGTTACCATATACTTACCAAGTTTGTTCTACTTGGTCAGTAAAAGGCTGGAGCGAATAACTCATTTCTGCTTATGTTGGAATTACCTTCCTGAGTTGTTATGGTTGAAAAGGGAAGTTGCTTCATATTTTTGTGGGAACCCCAATGATTCTTTTTTCCCTTTCTCTTTTATAGCTGCACCTGCTAGGCACATGGCAGTCACTGTCCTTCCCAGTGAAGATATTCAGAAGGATGGCCATTGGAGTCTCTCAAGAGTTGCCTACTTAGTAGCCAGGGCACTGCTGAACAAAATAAAATGCCCCCTTCCAAGAAGTGCTGGGGATATCAGCAGCTGAGCATGATGCCTTCACATTATTCCTGCCAGCCAGGAAACAGATGACTATGCCCAGGGACAGAAATGCTGCTGCCTTTTCCTTTGATCTTTTGATGTTTTATTGAGTGTTGCTTAAGGTTTGAGGAGGATTGCTTAGATAAGGTCTGTGTTTATTCTGTGGACTTGTGTTGCAGAGGGTCTGCTCATGATCATTCTGTGCTGGAAATCTTTGGGTGAACCTCTATTGAATTAAATCCCTGCAACCACTGCAAATATTTTGGAACTGTTTTTTTGGATTGAGGCACTTCAGTGTATTTGCGGCTTGGTTTATCATAAGTGCTTGTACGTGTGTGCAAATGATCTCTTAAAGCTGACCGTGTTTATAATATATTTGTCTCACACTGTATCTAAGTGGATAATTAGCTGTCTCAGAGGCAGCCTTTGGATGTGCAGATCATAATGCTTTGTTTCACCGGACACAAAATGCACACGAAACATTGAGAAATGGGGCTATGGAGTCTTAAGAAAAATGAAAGGGTCATTCATCAGTGAGGCCCGCAGTGCCTGTGAGTGTGTCACGGAGAGGGAAAAAGGAATCTGAAGTCCAAAAATCAAAGAGCGGAGCTGAATAACCATAAACAAAGGAGTAAAGAGGCACTTTGAGCAGACTAGGAGGATGACAAAGCCTACAGTGAGCAGAGAGAGGTAGGTAGCTGTGTCAGGCACAAAGCAGGATAGATTTGCACCATATAGACTAATTAATCAGAGATGTAAAGCCTACAATGACCAGACTTAAGAGCTTGCCCCATGGGAATCTTTACCACAGTAGGGACAACTCTGCATCCAACATGTATGTATCTGGGGTGAGAGAAGGAGGAAATGGGGCACCAGCATCATCTACCAGGGAACCTAGCCATGAGGCTGTAGCTTACATTTGGACGGTAAGTCTTCCCTTCTCCTCACCTCCATCCCCGCACCTGGGGTTACAGTGCTTGGCGTGGCCCCCCACTCCTCCCTGCCCCAGGAGCCACACATCTGTCTACCAGGGGTTTTGTAATGAACTGAAACAACCCAAGTGATGGATTGCCAGCTGGGATACTTCACATCAAAAATAGTCAGGCTGTAAATGAAAGAAGAGGCAGATGCCCAAGTAGTCAAAGACCAACACAGTCAGAATTAGTACTACAAACCCAGGGAAGTGAATACAAATCGCTGGGGCTGGTCCGGGAGAGCAGTTTTAGAAACACCACTATCTTCCTATTTATTCTTTCCTGGAAGGCATAAACTATTGTGACATCTACTTAGTTGCACAGGGGGTGTTTATGACGCCCCAGACAAAATATCTACAATGACTTTTTAGGTGGGTAAGAAATAACAAGAGATCTTGAACTCTCAAATCAGAAAAATCTTATTTTTTTGCCAATATCCTCCTCAGCAGAAAGTGAAAAGGAAAACTGTTCCAGAAAAACTCTGTTGTATAAGCCACAATTGTTTCTTAAATAAAGAGAACTGTCTTTAAAAAAAATCTATGATGTATCATCTGTTCCTTAGCAGCTCCTTGGAGAGAAGAAGGGTTATCAAGGGACTCAGGGGGAGCAAATATCTGACCCCAATCTTTAATAAAGAAACTGGAAGGGAGTCAGGAAATTATACACAAGTAGGGTTGATCTCAGTGGTAAGCAAAAGCCTACAAAGATTAATAAAGGATGAAGTCATACAACAGCTGGAGAAGTTTGAGCTCCAGACTAGTCTGGATGTTTTTTTTAAAAAGTGGGAAATATTACCTGACAGATTTGCGCAAACTTTTCCTTGAAGATCACTGAGCTGAAGCGTCAATCAATACAATAGCCTATTGTCCTCAAAGTGAATGAGTGAAAGGCAAAGTCCATAATCCTAGAATGGATAAAGAACCAGTACGATGACTAGCCTCAGATGTCATGCAGACTTCAGCACTGCCATTAAAATTAATCCACCCAGAAACAGAAGTTATTCACCTGCCCTATTCGTGATTAAGAAGAAACTGGCAATGTTGTAAAAACATTAAAAATACTTGTCCAGATGACATGGATTAATATCATTTCAATGAATGGCAAAACTTTAGGGGGTAGAGTACGGCAATGACGACTCTGAATGGATCGTGCTTCTCGGTCTGTGCACAAACTGATGTAGAGCAGTGTCTCCAGCTGTGAGGCTGACCCTTCTAGAGAGGCCTGTGAGGTTCAGGTAAGGCCAGGGAAAATAGGATATATATTGAGGAGGAACTCCTGGCTTCTTTTCAGGAAGCACACTAGCAGAATTTCCTCTTGTGTTCTGAATATTTTATAAACTGTTATGCAAAGTTAAGCCCTTACAGAAACTGAGTTTGCATTAAGGATTGGGGCCAGCTGGTGTCTGTGGGGCTTCAGTAATAATGAAGTTTGGCTCCCAACTACATACATGGTTTAATCCGACAGATAAGCCTGGAGAAGGACTATCATTAGTACCAAGAGGTCCAAAGAGTTAACATTAGGGTAACCCCAGGTCAAATTTCTGAGTTGGTGCTGGGATTTGGGTTGGGGTCACAACAGATGTTTTTACACATGCTCTGGGAGTGAGGGTGCTTTAATTAGAGCAGCTCTTGTATTCAGTGTGCTGCAGTGTCTCATGTATTCAGTGTGCTGTGCTTCAAAATGGCAGCGGAGGTGCTTTAACTAAAGCTCATTCAACGAGCTTTAGTTAAAGTGGCCTCACCATCATTTTGCAACATGGAGAGACTGAATACATGAGACACCAAGGCTGCTGGAGCTTACTGGTTAGACTCAACTAATTAGCATGCTCTAGAAGGCTCATTTAATTGAGTCTGCTTTGACATGCTGTAATTACATATGAAAACATGGCCCACTCCAAGATTAGGCTTCAGCTGAGGCATGTGCAGATGCACTTGGTAGGATTTTAGAGGGAATTGAATTGGACTTTTAAAGTCAAAATCTGGTCTATGAGGCACTGGTACAGTGAAGAAAAGAAGAGTTCGAGGAGCCCCTCTGTACCTGTATGGGATCAGAGCAGGACAAGGCAAGAAGTCAGCTTTTTGAAGTGTTAAACTGCAGCACCGCTAACAACATCTTATTGCCTTCAGTATCGGTGCTGCCAAGTCTACAATTTTATTACAAATCATGAAACACATTTCTAAAAGTGCCAGCTCCAAAAGTCAGATGGTAACAAAATAATCTGCTCCCTTCCCCTTTTTTCTTTTTTTTTAATGAACTGCACTGTTTTACCAGTGTGACTCTAGTTTAGTCCTTAACTTCCAATAAAATGTGTATGATACAATTGTGAAATTCTTCAAAAAGGGAAGTCTCAGAAAGCTCTCAGATAGAGCTGGGTTAACTATTTGTAGCACAAAATTTGTAGCCCATTTTAACTCGCTAATCCATGAAGAAACTGATTTGATAAATCCTTTCCACTGATTATAAAACGAAAGGTGCTTGGGCAGAGCGCTTTGTGAGCCCCAGTGAAGACAATGAGGTTCCACACAGACCATGGATACCTCTGATGCAGAATAAGGTTCAGGATTCAAGACTTTACTAATGTTGAAAGGTTAAAGGGTTTAAATGCGTTCACTGGGGGGTGTCCTTAAGCTATGTTGGTTAGCTATGATTGGACACCAGATCATATGGTATTACTTCTGTGCCGTGAGTGGTAGAGAACAATTCTTAAAATCAAGTCTCTTCTACAGTATTTCCAGTGGTGAGTTGACTTTTTTTTGTCTGCCAGTCTCCTTTGCCACTTACCTACCATTTGCACTTGCTGCAGATATTCATGCCGGTGCACTCATTCACCAAGATGTTCGCAAAACACTGCCGCCATGTACAGATACAGGTGAAGCAAAATCAGTTTTTCATTTAAGTGAATATTCACAACCCCATATTTCCAGCCTTGCTCATTTGTCACCTACACGAACAACATGCTTTGACAGGAGAGTAAATCAATCTTTTGACTTGTTCTATAATTATTGTTATTATTGCAATTCACTGGTGAGTTTCAAATACTGAAATGCATTTAGTGGGCTTTGAAATTCAGTAGTGAACTGGTTCACTGGCACTATTCTTTTCCCTTAGCTAAAGGCAAACGCAAGAACTGGTTTGCAAAAGTCTTCTCCACATGACATCTTCCTTATTGCCAAGCCAGTAGCAGTGAACACTATCTCAAATACTGTTCTGTTTTCTGCCTCTGGTTGTTACGTGTTTTAGTTGTTTTACTTTATGAAGCCCGTGGAATGAAACTAATTTAATTTGGGGGGTAATTTTTTTCAGACAGTTCAAATAGAGATTCCTGAGACACACTGTATTTCTTCCCTGAATCATTTTCTGTTTCCTGCTCCCTTTTCTCACTGCTTTGAAGTATGCTCATTGTCACTCTATTTTCCATCATCCTCACTGTAAATTATTTTTACATTTTTGCTCCCTCTCTTTTCTTCATTGAGCTACGACGGATGTAAAAGGCTTTCTAACCCATTACTAATTTCTTAAACCATGATGGTGATTTCTTAAAGACGTGTGTGCACGCATGTGTATGTGTATGTACATATACATGTGCGCACGCGCATGCACACACACATACACACTGCTACAAATCTAACTGAGAGAAGCAATGATCCCATTTAGTAAAATATAAAGGGTGGGTTTTCTAGTCTTGAGTGATTAGATTCATTTACTAGTCTTTGAAGTCCTGGAGCTGACTAGTTTATCAATGCTGGTCTTTCTTCCCTGTTGAAATGAACAACCACAAAGAGTGGCACAAAAAAGCCATTCTTCTCTCCCTAGGAAATTTTCTGTATTGCCAAATCAGTACGGTAAATATTGGCTCAGAAAAAGCTTTACTTCTCCTTCCAGTCATTGTGTGTTTTAGTTGTGAAATGGAATAGCTTTCAAGTGTGATTTCAATAAAGCTGGTTAAAAATAGAGAGAAAGGAGGAAAAGAGGATCAGCCAAGAGAAATGGTTACTACTATTTTCTTGTGGCTATAAGCGTGTGTTTCTCCATGCATCTTCAGAATATTCAGTAGCATGGGAAATATATTATAATAATGGCATGGTCACTGTGGGTAATATATCAATAAAATTACTTACTCTGGGGTCCCACCCCTGCACCCACCTGGCTCAGCAGTCGGCCGCAGGGGGGCCCCAGGTGCTCCCCCAGACCCAGGAGGCATCAGTCTCTGAGCTGGGGGGTGCCCCTCGCGTGCTCCTTGGCAGACCCACAAGTGGACCAGACATGCTTCGGGTCCACATCTGGGTCTGCTGTCGAGCTTGCTGGGCCCCCTCCCTGCCCACACTCCCATGGGACGCTGCATCTGCCCCACCATCGCAGCATTCATGAGCCTGGTACCTAGAGGTATGTAGAAAAAACATTTAAAGCTGTGTCTGTGTTTGAATCGCTGCATCTGTCTGAATCTCTCTGAAATATTCGGAGGGTTCCAGTTCGATTCAGAGAGATTAAAGGGCCCTTTGATTTGATTTGATTTGATTTGATTTGGCTTTGGAGGTTCGGCCAGTGAACCAAGCCAAATCTTTGCCGAATCGAATCAGGGACTGAAGCTTTGCACAGCCCTAGTGTATAGTATGTGAGAAAATATGACGTATAAGACCAGAAGTTAGGACAAGAGCCAACTGAAACTCAGATTTCCTATTCCTTGGAGAATTCCAGCATTTCAAAGAACTTTTTGTACTAACTCAGAAGGAAATCTTGAGTTTGCTAAACTTCCTGTGGAAAATTACTTCCATTCATTTTTTTTCTGAAACAAAACGGGATACCAGCTGCTCCAAACTCCCAGGGACATCCCAGAGTCCAAAGCACAGCAAGGAAAACTCTCCCTCAGAACTGGGACAAGCCCAGAGAGTCCCTCTGAAATGAGGGGGAAGTCCCTTGCTTCGAATCGGCCAGCCCAGTGGCCCTGTAAACTTGCTCTGGGGGCTGTCAGAGCTGCTAGACTGGTGACAGCACAGCCGGGAGCCTGGCAGCTCCCAAAGCACTGATTTGAGCTAGTTCTCAGGGTTTCCGAAGGCCTAACGAGAGCTGGACATCTCAGGACTTCCAGGCTCCCGGTTTCAGGTTGGCCTGAAAACTCTGGCATCACTGATCCTGGAGCAGCCCACACAAGAGTAACTTGAAACGCCACGGCAGACCATGTAATAGGGGCGCCCTGGATCTGAACCCTGGAAGCTCAGGCTCCCAAGCAACCCAGCAAGTGAACTGGAAAGAGATTAGGCAGATTTCCAACAAACCCCACTGCAAGTCCGTCAGAAACCAAAATTTCTGCCAAACGTTTTGATTTGAGTGCATTAGCCTTGTCGGAAAATGTTTAATGAGAAAATTGCTGAGCAGCTGGAGTCATGGATCCTGAGGTCTAAGCCGAGGTCTAACCATGCCTCTAGGTTCTGGTTCACAGCCCCTTACTGTGGTAGCTGAGTACTTTCATTTCACCTCTAAAAATGCATCGCTCCGTCCCTAAAGTCCAGTTTATTCTTGTTTATCTCACCAAGCCGGCACAAGATTACCGTTTCCTTAGTATTTTAAATGACTAGATGCTGTCCATTATTAATGAGAAGCCTACTTACTAATAGTAAAATATATTCTGAACTGAACACATATAAATGGTAGGATCCACTGGCTCTATGCAGCATTTTCCTCTGCCATCCTTTTCTTTTTCTGAAGTGTGGCAAGATGCTATTGAAAATATATAATTCAGTTTGCTGGAGAGAATCTTGAATGTCGCAGTGGATAAAAACAAAACATGGAGCCTAAAGGACATGTGCTCTTTAATATTTATCCAGATATTAAAAAGCCAATGTGGTGGCTGAGATGAATGCTAAAAAGTTTAATTAAAAACAAAACAGCAATGCTGTCTTTCAGTTACCGTAGCAGCGGAGAAAATGGAGGTAAACAGCCTCATTTCTGAAAAATGATCTTGTGCCGAGCAAATCCTACACCCTCCTTTCCCCAGATAAATGTATCTTTTGGTTGAAGTTTGTTTTTTAAAGCCATGTTTCCTGTTGATGAGTCACTTAAGCAGTTGGCTGAAAAATAAATTATTGACATCTAGAGTGCTGCAAAATTAGGGATTGCAGATGTACCACTGACGTAAGCAAACTAATAATGATGGCTGAGAATTTAATAGGAACACAGGAATTTAATAGGTATGACTGTGTAACACTACAAACTGAGTTTCTGACAGACGCTTTGTTGCTCTGCTTAGTTATGGACAAACACCTGCTCTTCCAGCGTTCTTCAGTTGCCTGGCTAAAGAGAAGATGCTCTGCCACTACTTTATTAAACCTTCATACACATTTGATTGTGGTGAACTATAAAATGGCTTGATTCAAAATATATCAACATCACTGGAAGTCTTGCCATTGATTTTAATGGATTTTGGTTCAGGCTGTTATTGTAGGGAGGCAACATCATTTTATTTAATGAATTAGCAAGTGCACTGATGCATAAGCTTTTTATACTGGCTGCTCCTTTCTTGGCAAATATGTTTGAGTGTGATGGAGAGGCATGTACACCTTCATACAGGCATGGACACACACTCAAAATTGTAAAACTAGCAAACTTCTTGCAGTGACCTCTAGCTTTTGAGATTGTTGCCGTCATCAGGAAGGGGTCAATTTGTCATCCACTAGAAGCAACAATGAAAAAAATGGCAAAAACTAGCATGAAAATATCTGTGCAATATTTGTTTAAAAATCTCACTGTCCTATAACTAGCCAAAGGAAACATAACACAGTTAATTCTTCCTGTTTTACAATAACCACATTTCATCACATGAAAATACTATTTAATATTGATAATATATTATGATATAAAAGAACCACCAGGCACCATTTCTTTCTTTATGGATTCAGATTTCTGGATGCCCTATACATACATACACACACACACACACACACACACACACACACACACACACACACACACACACACACACACACACAGGTGTATAATATGCATGTGCTTTCTTACGTGTTCTGAATGAAAGCCTGGCTCCACAGAAGTCAATGGCAAAAATCCCATTGGTTTCAGTACAGTCAAGATTTCACCATGTCACTCTAGAAAGTGATCAAGAGACATGAACACGGGCCAGAGAATTCTGAGTTTCCAACCATTAACACTGATTTTGATGCTAGGTCTGTGCAATATGTTCAGCCAGACTCACCTGGAGTAAAATGTTGGCTAAATCTTTTTTAACAGTCTGCTTGCTTACTGCTTTCTCCAACCTGAGCAGATGTCATCTGCATAATCCAAAATTCTTAGGCCCTCCTACACAGCTGCTGCCCATTTGTATGACAACAGCAGAGATGGTCATAATGAGGTTGGCTTTGTGCCTCACATGGGTGCCATTAGATATCAGGGAATGCTTCTGCCTCCCCTATCTCTGCCTATGTTGACTATGGACAAGCTCCCTCCTTTATGTCATCAACTACTGAACCCCACTTCAAATTCATGTCAGACCAACCTGATTGCCTTTTATGATCAGGTCACAAAAGCATTGGATGCAGGTGTCGCTGTTGACATAGTCTTTCTGGACTTCAGCAAGGCCTTTGACACCGTCTCCCACCCCATCCTCATTAAAAAACTAGGCGACTGTGGCATTGATGCCTACACACTCAGATGGATTGCAGATTGGCTCAAGGGTCGTACTCAGAGGGTGGTGGTGGATGGGTCATATTCGACCTGGGGAGAAGTGGGCAGTGGAGTCCCCCAGGGCTCGGTCCTTGGGCCTGCACTGTTCTATTTCTTTATCAGAGATTTGGACGATGGGGTGAAAAGCAACCTGTTTAAATTTGCTGATGATACCAAAATTTGAGGTGAGGAGAGCACGCTAGTAGGAAGGGAAAGACTGCAGCAAGACCTGGATAGGTTACAGGGGTGGGCTAACAAAAACAGGATGTGTTTCAACACTGACAAGTGCAGGGTGCTGCACTTGGGCAGTAGTAACCAGCAGCCCACTTATAAGATGGGAAACTCCCTTCTTGAAAGCACGGAGGCAGAAAGGGATCTTGGAGTCATTATTAACTCCAAGATGAACATGGGCTGACAATGCGAGGTCAGGGTTGGCAGGGCTAACCGGACTTTGTCGTGCATCTACAGGTGCATCTCAAGTAGGGCCAAGGAGGTGATCCTCCCCCTCTACATGACACTGGTCAGGCCACAGCTGAAGTACTGCATCCCATTCTGTGCACCCCACTTCAGAAGGGATGTGGACAACATTGAGAGGGTCCAGAGGAGGGCCACCCGCGCGATCTGGGGACAAGAGGGCAGACCCTACAATGAAAGACTGTGGGACCTGAACCTGTTCAGCCTTCACAAGAGAAGGCTGAGGGGGACCTGGTGACCCCTGGTAAACTCACTAGGGGGGACCAGAAGGATTTGGGAGAGATCTTGTTTCCCCTAGCACCCCCTGGCACAACAAGGAATAACGGTCACAAGTTGTTGGAGAGGAGGTTTAGATTAGACATCCCTAAGAACTACCTCACAGTCAGGGCAGCTACGATCTGGAACCAACTTTTCATCACATTAAAATACTATTAATATTGATAATATTGGTGGTGTCTCCTCATCTTCCTGCAGCCCCCTCCCCTGGCGAGGCTAGTTTAAAGCTCGCCATACAAGACCAGCCAACCTGGAAGAGAAGACACGCTTGCCTTTAGGAGAGAGGTGAAGCCCATCCCACCCCAGCAAGTCCCCCACCCAAAAACATCGGTCATTATCTAGGAACCCAAGGCCTGCCTGGTGGCACCAACGGCATAAGCACCGGTTGACCTTGCCAATGCAGGCCTCATGTTGCTGTCCCTGCCTACTCACCGGAAGAACAGAGGAGAATACCACCTGCACCCCCGTCTCCTTAAGCTTGTCCCCCAGAGCCTTGAAATCTTTCATAATGCAGTCCGGGTTGCCCCTAGCCATCTCATTCATTCCTATGTGGATGACAGCCATGGGGTACTGGTCTGCAGGTCGGATGTAGGCCGGGATCCTCTCCATGATGTCCCTAACCCAAGCCCCAGGAATGAAGCAGACCTCTCACGTCATGGGGTCAGGCTGGCAGATGGGACCTTCCAGTCCTCATAGGACGGAGTCTCTGATGACAAGGACCCGGCATTTCTTCCTGCTGGTCTTCACACTCTGCCCATTCTTTGTCATGTGGGGAGTGGCAACGTCCCCGCCAGAGGCAATTTCTCTGTCTTTCTCCATCACAGCTGCCAGGGCATTGACCCTGTTCCCCAGTTGAACCTGGGGAGCTTCCACCACTCGAGGCCTAGCAGCTCTGGATTTGGACACCTTCTGCCACTCTTGTGTTGGATGCGTCTCCTGTGGGGGCTGTACAGTGGGCAACCAGGCCTGCAGAGAACATATGCTGTGATATAGTTTCATAGTTTCATAGTTTCTAGGGTCGGAAGGGACCTGAGCAAATCATCTAGTCCGACCCCCTGCCATGGCAGGAGAGAGTACTGGGGTCAAACGACCCCAGCAAGATCTGCATCTAACCTCCTCTTAAACACCCCCAGGGTAAGAGCCAGCACCACTTCTCTTGGAAGCTGGTTCCAGACACTAGCCGCCCTGACCGTGAAGTAGCTCCTCCTGATATCTAACCTAAACCTACCCTCTGCCAGCTTGTGACCGTTATTCCTCGTCACTCCTGGCAGTGCTCG
>NW_017728914.1:24392434-24408969 GCF_001723895.1 Crocodylus porosus
GGGTGAGTTCCTCCTGCTTGTTGCCCATACTACGAGTGTTTGTGTAGAGGCATTTGAGGCCTCCTGTGGGTGTTAAACAGCACCTGGTAAAATGCTTCTCAACTTACTTTAGCCCCAAATAAGAAAGACTTATCTACATCTTCCAAATATTCCCACTTAATCATCCACAGGCAAGCTTCTTTGGGTAGATGTGATATCTTTTATTAGACCAAGTGGGTACTTGAAAAAAAGTTCTTTGCAAGCTTTTGGCACAAGCACCCTTGCAAGAAGGGCACAAGCACCCTTCTTCAGACATAGGGAGTCTTTGCTGTTCTGAGATCTCCAAGGAATGAAAGAAGCTAAAAATGTGACAGGATGTCAGCACTTAATCATCAGCACCATTTATTTCCTAATGCTCATTTCCTAAGTAATATATGCAATTTTCAACTCCATTTTATCACTCTGGATGTAATAATGCTATGGGACAAAACGAACTGGGGACAAATTGAGCAGGTCCATGTTGAAAGTTATCCAGATTATTGCATTTACCATTGTATGATTTGATTAAGGATGAGTTTGCACTGACTTTGCCCATGTAGTAGAAACCTACCACATAGAGCAGGTGAATGGCCCATTAGCACTTAAGAACATAATCTATTCAACATGAAATGAGAAGCTTGGAGAGGTAGTGTGGTAATGATGTTTACAGGGAAACATCTTCCACAGTATTGAGCAAGCAGTGACCTTAGAGCAGGGGCGGGCAATTATTTTGGGTAGAGGGCTGCTTACTGAGTTTTGGCAAACCGTCAAGGGCCACATGACAGGCAGCCTAGGGCAGATAAATATTAATTTTCTATATTTTTAGAGGCCCCATGGGCTGAATAGAATGGCCTTGGCAGGCCGCATCTGGCCCCCCGGCCACATTTTGCCCACCCCTGCCTTAGAGTCATCTGAATTGTTCTGGGTGATCCATGTAGAGAATAAGTATAGGATCTCTAGAGAATAAGCTTAGGATCATGGCCACAATGCTACAGTCCATGATTTTTATGGATAACCATTTGGGATGGGAATTAGTGTTAGGCTTGCTTATCATGCTATTAATTCATTAACTCACCCAGTTTGAAGCCAGAAAAATCTAATTTGCAAATCTCTCCTGTGACAGGCATTGGAGAGTCGTGGAGGCCATTATTGTAAATATCTCTATGCGGGGCAGCAAAGAAATAGCTTCTCCCTCTTGATGCAAATCTCAACCCATTTCAAAGTCTTTTATTAGTAATATCATAACAAGTGTTTTCTTCTTCACCTTTTCCTTTGATTACTCCCCGCCCCTTCTCATACCTGCTTGGCCAGCTGAGGATCCTGTCTTTATAAACGATAGGTAAGTTGTAACACATCTCACCTCCAAGGGATAGGCTTAAGAGCAATTGTTTGGGACTAGTAGCATGACATGCTTTTAGCGGCATGCACTAAACCATCACGGAGAAATGTTGGGCAAAGCTATGGGAATGACAATCAGGAGCAATGGCAAAGAAGCTTTAATTCTCTCATTTCTTGGAAGCTTGACAAGGATGTAGATAGATGTCCACATTCAAAACAAAGGAGAGAATAATGTATGAGGTATATTTTCCCCTTGGCCTTGTCTGTTCAGATTCTGAAATGGTGTTAAAAAAGCTTTCATATCAAGTAGTTTCACTAACCTATTACGAAACACTTCATTTCAGTGTCTTTGGAACTGTTTGTACACAGCTTTCCACGGGGAGATGAAAACATTCAGAGCACATTCAGAAGGCAGCCCTTTGCTAAAGGACAATTATAAAGAAATTATTTGTGGCAGCAAGTGCCTACTGTTGACAGTCACTTACAGTCTTGTGGACAATGCTTTTTGATCTTATATTAATGGCATTCATGCTTTTAAATGACCATAAGTATACGAGAAGTCTAGGATGCTGAATATCAGATTAAAACTAGCTAAAAAAACAGCCCCCTGAAATTATGCAAACAAATGATTGAGAAGTATGATAAAAGATGGAGTTTTTTCACTTGAATATACTGAATAAGTTATATTTGCAGAATTATAGGATCTCTTGGGGCTTTTCTAACATTGTGGTTTGTATGTACTACACATGCATAACTAGTTGTCTCTGTGTCGGGAACATTTTTTTTTCTTGATAAATGACAAGATTTTGATTTCACACCATGGTTGTGTTAATACGCCAGTCCTTGGAGAGCATTTTAATATGATAACAGCAGTTGTGGTACTAGCTTAGTCTGTTAATCCCATGGCTCCTACATTTTCTCTTCTCCTGTTCAATCTCATTAGAATTATATTTACAGTTGTGTTTATCTTAGTATTTATATCTAAATACCATTGATGAGCCTTTAGGAATGAAATTCAGGAAACCGTCAACCTAAACTGGTCCTACCTTTTTGTTTGGTTTATCCTTGGGTGAGGAGTTGCAAAATTAGTGTGGTGTCACCGCTTTTATTCTTTTTCTGTGCTCATTTAATGGCTAACCATATTGGCGTTATCACAGGCATGAAGCCAATCTGTGTCCATTTCAGTGAAGGCTTTTCCAAATAAATGAAACCCTGTGTACTACCCCTTGGGGATTTTACTTCTATTAATGTTTGGATCTATTATTCTTATTTGTCTAAATTAAAAGTACATTCTGGCTGAAAGTGTGTCTTTTTTTTGGTTTTGGAAGAAAACTGATGAGGTTCTTGGCCTAGCAAGGGAACTGTTAACACTTCAGCCTATGAAGGGTCAAAGCGCCCTACAAAAAATGGTAGTGGAAATCAAATGGTCACATGACTGGTTAGGTCAGCTGATAAGAGGCCAAACAGCGTTCTCAGAAGGAAACAGACTACTGGAGAGGACTATGTCTTTCCTACCAGACAACCAGGTGGGTTACAGGAAGCATAGAAAAACTCTTTGCAGGCAGCCAGGCTGAGGGCCATAACAAAGAAGGACTGGGGAGAATAGACTAGGAAAGCCTGGAAGAGGCTAGGCTCTAGGAAGACCTGGGAGGAGAGAGGTTACACATTAGAAACATTGGACATACAGCTTGGAAGGAAAGGACCCTAGGAAGCTAGAGTCAGCCGTTTAAGGCCCAGGACATGAAGTTTGCATTTATTTATTTAATTAGATGTCAGATAACTTTAAGATGCCTGTCCCAGGCTCTGGGCACTGTAACAAATCATTAGCCATACACGGGCAGTGAAACCCCATGCAGCATTAAAGCCATCATTTCAGCAGGATCCCAGACGGACATCTAGAGAAATCCTTCCTTACGTGGGAGAGTACCCTTTCCAAAAGGCTGTCAGATGTCTTGTGTCTGGTGTTTAGAGATTTGGTCTAATTCAGATTAAATCTGGGGGTGAAAGGAGACAGTGTCAGAGAGTGCCCTGCCCACCTAACCTATTGTTTGATGAGGGGGATGCAACACAGGAGTCCACAGCTAGAAGGTTCCCTATCTTTTGTTGCCACCAAAGAAAGCGATCTGAAAAGGCTCTGCCCTTACAGGTGGAAGGATCCCTGACAATGAAGTTGGACTGAAGAGCCAGCATAAAGCTATTCAAAGCCTGTGTTTTGCTGAACTTTTTGTTTCTCCTGGAAGAAGTGCAAACTTTCATTCAGCTAGAGGAGCAAATCATTTGTTAGCACTGGATTCTGCCTATCCCAAACCAGAAAACTGATGTACCTGGAGCTGAAAGAGGCACAGAACACCAGGTACCAAGAATTATTGGTTTATGTTCTGTTTTAAATTTCTTGGGGCTGTGATTTTTAGTATATCTTTTTTCATGATGCTTGTGTTTATTACAAAGGAAATCGGCATTGATGTCTAGCTGCATCCCACTTTTTCTTCTACCTGTCTCATCTAGCTGATTGACTTTTTTCACTAGTATTCCCAAAGCAGAGGATTCTTGCCTCTGGCAACTCTAGCATAGCTATTCTAGAAGCTAGGAAATTCTGCATGTTGAAACCAGCACAAAACTCTGTATCATTACAGACCAGCCTAAATCAGACTGACCTTTTTGTGCGTGAATGTATATATTTAAAGCAGCCAAAGGTATTGCCTTAAGAAAACAGAATGCCTTTTCTACTTGTATATATATTTCCTGAATGTCAGTCTTATAAACTGGCAAGATATGAATGTACTGGTGTCTTGTGTTAGCACTGTCAGTGTCATCTGCTCTACAGAGTATCTTTTCAAATGAGAAATTGAAGGTCAGGAAGCTTGTTCTTATTTTTTTACTGAAATGTGAGCAGTAGCATTGCAGATGAGAAGGAGGCAACTGCTTAGGATGGGGAAGGAAGACTTTCCCAAGCAAGAGACAATTGTCTTCAGATAATTTTGTCAGGTAATACAATTAAACCGTTCCTGGCTCATTATTATTATTTATCGAGGGACTCGCGTGCACATTGCATGTTAGAAAATACATTAAGAGCTTGGGTTCCTATTCTGAACAGCTTTCAGTCTAACTCAAATATAATTCATGGAACAGCTGTCCAAATACAAGAACAGCATTCAGATTGCATGGGTATACTGAGCCGTGACATACTCACATATTGTGGTTATTAACGCTGGCTTATATTAGCAAGTGAGAGGGAAAGCTGATGAGAGGAGATTTACCAATACTTTCTTTTCCTGTCTGTGGACTGTTGTGGAGGCAGCCTCAATGGAGAAGTTAATTTAGGAAATGGGTTTCAAAGAAGAGAGGTAGGCTCATTACCAAAGGCTGTTAAATGCTCTGTAAAGTGTTTAGGCCAAGTATACAAATTGCTCCTTGAAACTGTCAAATATGTCATTTAAATACTAAATCCCATCTGGTCTTTCCTCTAATGTTGATGTTTTGACTTTCAAACTCTTATGCCTTTTATCCAGGTATCTCAAATGGTATTACAAACAAAAAATAAATGTAAATCAAGTTTCTCCCCTTTGTGATGAAGGAATTTCATTTCAGAACAACGTAACAGAGGCAAAGAAGTTATGTGATGTGTTCAAAGCAGGATCTTGTCTTTCAGCCCCTGATCTAACTACTAGATACATTTCCTCTGAGTTCCAAACTCTAATGGAAATTAAACCCAATTTGAACTTCACTTTAGAAAGGGTTAAGCAGTGTGTGGTGGGGTGTGGGTAGGGCATTAAGTAAACTCGAACCAATAATACAAACATCCAATAGGCTGAAAATTTTATGTCTCAAAAAAAAGACCTGAAGAATAGTCAACTGTGAGTTTCTATACTGGGCCAGTCTCCTTAAATGTCAACAGCTGAGCATTGCTATGATGTTACCTGGTAGAATAGGATGTGTGGAAGCTTCTTGAGCTCACCTTAAGAGAAGTGTCATGACCTTATGGTTTATGAAGTGTTTAAGATGCAGTGAGGAGCTGCATACTTATAGAAGGAGGCAGCAACAGGGCTAGGAAAGGAACCTAATAACCTGGATTCATAAGGCTTCAACTAATTCAGGGCACTTGCTGCACCCTGGGATGATTTGAGGTAGCTTGAACCCAGTTTGACATAACTAAAATCCTGTTTGCAGTATGTTGGGGGGTGAGACCTAAT
Source organism: Crocodylus porosus (assembly GCF_001723895.1). NCBI lineage: Eukaryota > Metazoa > Chordata > Crocodylia > Crocodylidae > Crocodylus > Crocodylus porosus. Next base: position 24,397,981 of record NW_017728914.1, read on the forward strand.
CAATTAAGTATGTTTCGTCCCACCGTAATTTACAAATGACTGGTCATCTCTACACTGGTCATGTCTCGATTTACTCCACAGCAGAATAGTGTGGGGTCCGCCTGTTGGCTTGCCCTATGCTGAAGCTCCCTTGTGCTCCAGCGAGACCTTCCTCAGCACATTGAGCCAGAAGGAGCAGGCCCAGGTTGGCAGGCTAACCCCTGGAGAACCCTACCATCCAGGACTCCTCCACCCTAGTTCCACACGCTGTGCATGAATAAACTGTGGACCGTATTGCTCCAGAGTTCATTGCTCCTGAGCACACGTTCAAATGGCACATCCAGGAGCAATGAACTGTGGAGCATATAAGCTCCACAGTTTATTCATGCACCATCATAGCATGTGTAAATGCACCCACCATCTCCTATCTCTGGCTGAGTGGGATGCTCTGGACTAGCACCTGGACTAGCACATGGATTTATATGTACAATTTCTATATCCTTTACATTTCTGCATTGATAAACAAAAGATGGGATTTGATTCTTTCTCTCAGAGGCAAGATTTATTTGAATAGTTTTAGACTTTTTTAGTTAATGATGCAACTTCTTCACCCTCTCACTTTTAGACCAAAAATATTATAGTTTCATTCAATAGAGGAAAGTTTTGCAAGTGAGCCCAGCTCCCAAGTTCTCTTTCACTTGGAGAATTTGTCTATTGCTATACCATCGTGAGTGCACAGTAAAAGCTTATGGGGTGTAGAAAAGCTGAAGAAATATTTGCAAAGCTCTTCAAACCCTCTCTTTTGTCAAAGAATTTAAACATTCAATCTCTGACCTGTAAATATTTCTGAAAATCTTTCCTGGGTAAATAAAATGCCTCCCAAAATGACCTCACCCTTTGGCAACTACACACGTGTATATGCTCTCCCTACTGTACGTCCTCCAGAGGATTCAGTTAGGGCTCAGTGCTAAGTGGTGCTATATCCCCCTTTGTTTTCTCAGCCCCTCTGTTGAGCCAATTGGAACACAGCACAATTACATCCTTGACAAAGGGCCTGGAAAATGTCAGCATTCTTAGAGTGAGTTAAAAATCTTGCTGTAAAAATTCTTCTCATATCTTAATCCCTTCCTTCTTCCAGGAATGCTTCTCTGCCCAACACCCAGTCCCAATCATGTTTAGTTAAGCATGAAGCCTCAAGAAATCAGGGCCAGGTTGAGACTAGTAAACTAGATGCCTAGAACAACTTAAATACCAAAGCTGCAAAAAGTTGAAGACAGGAAGGCCAAATCACAATTGGATTTGCAGCTAGCAAGGGACATGAAGGATAGCAAGAAGGGTTTCTACAAGTATGCTAGCAACAATTGGAAGGTCTACTAAATGGGGGAGGCAATCTAATGACGGACGATAAGGAAAAGGCTGAAGTATGCAATGCCTTTTAACCTCGGTCTTCACGAGCAAAGTCAGCTCCCAGTCTGCTGCACCAGGCAGCACAGTGTGGTGAGGAGGTCAACAGCCCTCAGTGGTGAAAGAACAGGTTAGGAACTATTTAGAAAAGCTAGAAGTGGACATGGGGCCAGATGCAATGCATCCAAGGGTGCTGAGGGAGTTGGCTGATGTGATTGCAGAGCTCCTGGCCATTATCTTTGAAAACTCATGGCAATCAGGGGGACGTCCTGGATGATTGGAAAAGGGCAAATATAGTGCTCATCTTTAAGAAAGGGAAGAAGGAGATTCCAGGGAATGACAGTTCAGCCTCACTGCAGTCCCTCAAAGAATCCATCTCTAAGCACTTGGAGGAAAAGAAGGTGATAAGGAACAGTCAGCATGGATTCACCAGGGACAAGTCATGCCTGACCAACCTGATTGCCTTTTATGATGAGATGACTGACTCTGTGGTTGCAGGGAAATCAGTGGAAGTGATATACCTTGACTTTAGCAAGGCTTTTGATTCCGTGTCCCACGGCATTCTTGCAGGCAAGGTGAGGAAGTATGGGTTGGATGAATGGACTGTAAGGTGGATAGAAAGCTGGCTGGATTTTCTGGTTCAGTGAGTAGTAATCAATGGCTCAGTGTCTAGCTGGCACCCAGTATCAAGTAGAGTGCCCCAGGGGTTGGTCCTGGGGCCAGTTTTGTTCAATATTTTCATTAATGATCTGGAAGACGGGATAGATTGTATCCTCAGCAAGTCTGCAGATGATGCCATGCTGTGGGGAGTAGAAGATACACTGTAGGGGAGAGCTAGGATTCAGAGTGACCTTGAAAAATTGGAGGATTGAGCCAAAAGAAATCTCATGAGGTTCAGCAAGGACAAGTGCTAAGTCCTGCACTTAGGACAGAAAGATCCCATGAACTGCTACAGCCTAGGGACTGACTGGCTCAGCAGCATCTCTGCAGAAAAGGACCTGTGGGTTACAGTGGACAATTAGATGGATACGAGTCAGCAGTGTGCCCTAGTTGCCAAGAAGGCTAACAGCATACTGGGCTGTATTAGTAGAAGCGTTGCCAGCGGATCAAGGGAAGTAATTATTCTATTCTGATCTGCACTGGCGAGGTCACATCTGGAGTAATGTGTTCAGTTTTGGGTCCCCAACTCTAGAAATGATGTGGACAAGTTGGAGAGAGTCCAGCAGAGGGTGACAAAACGGTTTTGGGGGCTGGAGCACATGACTTGTGAAGAAAGGCTGAGGGAACTGGGCTTATTTAGTTTGGAGAAGAGAAGATTGAGGGGGGATTTAATAGCAGCCTTTAGCTATCTGAAGGGGGCTTCCAACGAGAATGAAGCTGGACTGTTCTCAGTGGGGGGCAGATGACAGAACAAGGAGCAAGAGACTCAAATTGCAGCAAGGGAGATTTAGGTTGGATATTAGGAAAAACTTTCTCACTAGGAAGGTGGTGAAGCTCTGGAACAAGTTACCTACAGAGGTGGTAGAAACCCCATCCTTGGAGGTTTTTAAGGCCCAGCTTGACAAAGCCTTGTCTGGGATGGTCTAGTTGGGGCTGGTCCTGCTTTGAGCAAGGGGGTTGGACTAGATGTCCTCCTGAGATCCCTTCCAACCCTCAACCCTTTCTGATTCTACACTGGAGCGCAGCAATTGCCACGCTCCAGCAGGCTCAGTTAATCGAGTCTGCTCTGACACACTGCAATTCCAGCACATTGGAGCCGCCTCGGTGCTCATGTACCCAAAGTGTTTTGAAAGCAGTGGGCATCTAATGCCAGCCCCCCATCTGCTGTAATAATCCAGATACAAACAAGTAGAGCAGACATCATATCAAGGGAGTTTGCCTCCAAGTGGTTCCAAAAATGTGGGTTCCCTCAACAACCCTTCGCTCTAGAAATTGTTTCCTAGGTCAGTGACCCCTCCCTACTCAGCACACTTTAAGCACTGCTGGGCACAAACTCTTGCTTCTAGCTGTGGTCCATTTTTCCAGGCACAGAGGCAACAGAAAACAGTAGCATAAAAGCTATTTTCCAGCTCTATGCTGCTACAGATGGTTTTTTCCACTTGGCTATTTAAGCCAGCTTTAGGCCCAAACTGTGCTAGCTGTGAAAAATGAGGAAAACTGGTCCTTTAATTTCCCACTGATAATCTGCAGAAAGACTTTTGTAACAGGGACTTTTTTCTGGTATTAGCCTTTGTACCCTGAGACATGTGTACGTGTGTTAGCTGATGAAAAGCACTTCCACCTTCTCTAATATTTTTTTCATGAGAACATTAATGAATATTTCCTAATAAGCATCATGAAGTTCAGCTAAAAACTGTCTTCAATGTTTCCACAAAAGAGCTAGTTCTTTCTGTTAACCTAGTTATTAATCTATTCCCATTTGTTCAAGTTTGAGAACAACATTAATGATTTGAGAAAAGTGATACTATTTTAGCAGCTTCCTGAAATGTGTTATTTTAAAACCGATTTTATTTCCCAGCTAGTTTATCCATTGTTGAACCCCGCCCCCCCCCCCTCCCCGGACCTCACTGTGCTATCTAAGCAGCACAGGAACTGGCACAGTTGAGAATGGGGGAAAAGAAGATTTCTATTTTGTGAAAAAATGTTGAGGTTTGGAAATAGAATTACAAGTTTTCAATATTTTTTTTATAAAAGCCTTGAGACAAAACATCCCACCTGAGAGCAGTCGGGGGATGTCCTGGATTCTGTGGAAGCCACAGCTGTCTTTCATTTTGAACCAGACTTGAACATGGGTATCCCATATCCCATCCCCTGAGCTACAGTCAGTCTCTCTCTCCAAATATTCTGCTGGCTGTGTCCTACTTAGATTAAATTAATATTAATAAATTCAGTATAAATTAGATTTAAAAAAAAATCTGGTGCATATAGCTATTACTGCAGATGTAGGAGGCTGAAGTTCAAGTCCCTTTGCCGGATCAGAGAGCAGGAATTTGAATGCCAATCAACAGGCTTTTGCTGGAGGTGGGAACAGCATCTCTTTTGTATAGCTCTATATTGGATTTAAAAAAACCTCCTGTATGAAATGTCCATCAAAACCAACACAGTCCTATGAAAATTTGGATTTAGCTAATTGGCATTTCCTGACAGAAAAAAAATCCCATCCAGTCATAGCACAGAGCGGTCCACAAGAGTTATTCTAGGAGTCTCCCTCCGCTTCTGTTGTATGCGACTGTGTTAATGAGAGACTTCCTGTTTAAAAATAAGAACTTAGATTGTCAAGTTTACTTTTGCTACTAGTTACTTTCCCTTTCAGGGCCTTCGCACTGCACTGTCAGCCACTGCAGCCAGATACAGACATTACACTTTCACTGCTATAAGTGATCAGAAATCAGACTATGCCCATAATAGAATATAAGGTTGGTGCATATAGGCTGGTTTAAAAGTGGTGGAACATGGTCTATGATTTGCCCCCCTCACCAAAGGGCAAATGTGTATCCTGTTCACTACCGATCTAAACTGCACTGCTTCCCGAAAACTGCGTAACTGAGATCAGTTCTGCCTCGGGCTTTTTCAATGTCTGTGCCTAGCCTGCATGGAAATGAGTTATTATAAATACACGTAGTTACTGCTTGTTAATGTTCCTTTGTTAAAGGAACATTTTTTTTTCTGGTATTAAGAGAAACTTTTGTGAGAGAAGAGAAAATTTAAATTTGTCTAATTAAGACGTCGTTGTCTATTAAATTCATTTCCATGCTGTTTATTCATGGCACCCTACCATACAAGGTTATCCAAAGGATTCTCTGGATCCTTCCCCTCCCCTGTGCCTTCCCACTAACTTCAGTAGACTGGTTCCTCTTTTGACTTCCACTTTAGTCAGCTGCATTATTTGAAAAACATTCCTGTGCTCCATAAGCCACTAATATTTGCACAATTAAAAAAATAAAAATAACAGCAAGCAGCTTATTGGCGAAAGATGTGTCCTTAACTCACCCAGTGTTGTCTACAGACTTAAGGTGGAATACTTAACATCACATGTTTGCATGTGAGTTGTGTAATATGGAGGTGTAAGTGGGCAATTTGCAGACAAGGTGACAGGCAGTTCGGAGTGAACACTCACCTTTTCTCAGTGAGTGCACTTCCTTTGGTTAGTGCCACGAACACAGCGTTTTCCTTGATAACTGTAGCTCTTTGTCTGTGAACAGGAATATTCAGGGGGTTGTAACTGTGTGCTATATTCTATTTTAATTGTTTGTGAGAACAATTTGTGCTCTGTAAACAAGAAGCATTACATAATAACCAGCAGGAAAGAAACAGCATGTAAATAGTCTCCTTCCCACTATGTGTCTGAAGCAATAGAGTGAACCATCTTGAATTGCTGCTCCGTTTTCCTTTCTGGCAACCTCGCTAAGAATGGCTATTGTACTAGATGTAAAACCCTGGGACAACTCTTTGCCAGCTGTAAAAGGGACATAGATCTTAGTGGAGCCAACATGATCAATTCATCCAAAGGGAGCCACGGCTGAATATCAGTACATATAAAATCTGGCTGTAGTGTGATACCTCTAGAAAAAAGAAACACATCTTGAGGCAAGAAGGTGAAGACAGGGTGCTTATAGAGACAGAGGCTTCATTGTTTTATATGGCTTCATTCTGCCAACCAAAGCTGCTTTTTATCCTCTCTGGGGTTGAAGGAAAAGGGTAAAGATCATAATTTTTTAAATCAATTAGTGAATGTCCATGGTAGAATCCAACCGTAAGCAAACAAGACATAAACTATTGCAGCTAGAACATGAATCACCTGAATCAGTCTGTACATGAATTTGGCAAACTTGCCAGACATATGTTTTTAAAAATCTGATCTCCAAAACCATGGAGAAGGGGTCCATATTGAGGTCTATTAAAGAAGAACTTACTTCCCATAAGCTCTGTTGCACTGCTCATCCTGCCTTTTGCCATCCTCCCTCAGGACCCTAGTCTGCTTCCCTTAACCCTTCTTTCTCAGTCCTAGTGTTGAGAATATTATCAAAAATTAAATGAATGCATGAATGAGTGAATGAATATAGTATCAAGCATACCCAGTCTACTGAGAAAGCAGCCTTGAGAAGAACAAACACACCATCTACAAGAAGATAAGGAGCAAGCAGACACCTTGTCTCCCCTGTCTCAGGAAGTTGTAAATCAAAGTAACTCCTTACCATTTGTTGTAACATCTGCATGTCTAAGCCATGAGATATGTGACTAAAGCCAGCTCAACAGCAACAAGGGGCACTGCAGCAAAGTCTGGCTAATCTACAGTGAAGACCAGGCCAATCTACGGTGAAGACCAGGCCCCGACGACATCGTATGCCATCCACATCAACTCAGGAGAAAATTACCAGAATCCCTCCCATAAGATCATCATGTCCAGAGGCACCATGACTGGCCATCGTGACTGAACCTGAGCAGTGTATGTGTGTGAGCATGAACGGGTTTAAATAAAGCATTGCTTTTCCCCACTTGATCTATGTGCGTCACTCAATACAGATCTTGGTTGCTGAACCCCTACGTTGGTCTTTCATCCAGCACTAGAGCAACATTCACACACACAAACGTCCAATATTACACCTGTTAATCATTGGGGTTTTTTGACCAAGGTCATAGAGATATAGGGCTGGAAGGGCCCTCTGTAGGTCATCCAGTCCAACCCTGTGTTTGAAGTAAGAAAACAGAAATGAGAGAGAAGTCAATACCTACCTACCTACCTACCTACCTAGGTATAGCCAGTAGGAATTGTCTGTGCCGTTGCTCTAAAAAAGACATAGCACAAAGAAACTGTAAAGGGAAGAACAAACAATCGTGTTACAAGCTGATGCTACTGGGTGTCCCTGCCCTTCTGGTAGGTTTTATTGCAAGCAATGATTGGGCAGCATTGGCTTTGCCTAAGAAGACAGGGGCTTGAAAGTAGTCTTTCACTAAATTCTTTATACTTGGAAGAAGCCAAAATGTATGAATTATAAACCAAAAATGGAACAGCAAAAAGATGGACATAGGAACTTACGGTACAATTTGGACTGAGATTTCAGAGCCAGCAAAAGGCTTTCGATTTATTTGCATCTAATCTGATATCTGAGATAATGTGGAAGTTACTTCTCCATGTAGCTGCTTTCCTTCCACTTAATTCCTCTTTCCTCTCTTGTAGCAATGCTTATGAAGCTTTCTGACCAAGATGGCTTGCAAAGCTACCATTCAGAGTATTGGGAAAATTAGTTACTAGCGAACATTGAAGAGTATTTTTACACACATTCCCCGTGGAACTGAACATGAGGTTCAACTGGAATATCACTGCATCATGAGTGAAAGTCCCATTGCTGTCATGGGAACAAAGGCCAGATCTTAATTCCTAAGTAACAGTCTGATTTCTGCATTCTTAGATGCAAAAAAATCCTAGAATATCTCAAAATTCCACCTATGTTTTGTCACAGTCATTTTATTTAGAAATATGAAAGCCTTACTGTATACAAGATCATAATATTAGCTAAATTAATATTGTCAAATATAAATGGTTTCACGTTATTGGAAAAAAGACTGGAAATGCCTCTGTTTGCATAATTTTTACTAGCAGGGTGACGCTACTAATTCATCAGTAGTGCATTTCTTAAAGTACTTGTTCTGCTATTTGAATAAAACGGCATCTGAGAAAAATAGGAACGCAGTTCAGGACAATTATAAAGATTAAAAGTGGGTCTGGCCAGACTTTTCCTTCAGCTTATTTTTCTAATGTGAAGACAAATGTATACATGTTTCATCTGGAGACATTTTTCTCAATTTTTTTATTCATTAGAAAAGAAACCCACAAAAATGAGAATTTGGTTTGTCTAAAACCAACAAAACGTTTATTATTTGACAACATCCAAATTATTGATGGCAGAGTCATTTTCCACAACCTGTCTATAAATTTTGAATCCAGACCTAGTTATACACTTGAGCTTCCCTAAAGCCTACTTGTGTTTAGATCCAGGCTGCATACACACATTCAAATGATCTGGGAGAATTCACCCAGGTTTGTTCCCCTGGTAGCAAATCTTACCCAGAGGCTGCGTGTGCATAACCAAGTACTAAATGACTGTGCAGTAACACCAGTGTTACTGCGCAGTAGCGTCCCTGCACGGTTTTCTTCTGACTGTACTGTGGAGTAGCAACGAGCTAATGCACAGTATTGTCTCATGTAGACATGGCCAGAGACACCTGAGCAAACATTTGATTGCTGAGCTCTTGAAGAGCAGAGATCTTGCAGTGCCGACACAGCATAGCCGGGGGGGGGGGGGAGCTGTGCACATGTCTCAGCGTGCTCTGCGAGCCCCACCCTGGAAACCAAAAGATAGCAGTGCATATGGGGGTGGCGGATGGTTTACAGTACATGAACAAGGGTTAATGCAAGGGAGTTTTTTCATTTTTCAAATATTTTCTTACATAATCATGAGTACTATTTCCATGTTAGTAATATTTTAACTTTTACAAAATTAATCAATAAAATATATTTACAGGAAAATTTTATCTGCAATTAAAAAAACAAATCTACATAAAAATAGAATTTATTTGTCTTCACGAAATCCATGGATATTCTTAGCTGTATGCAACTTCATGTACAGAGCCCATATTTTCTTTAATATTTCTGTATGTTCTTTCAAATAATACGTAATACATTCCAGTGGAATAAACCATTCATTTCTTCAGAATTTCTTAGAACTTTCCAACAGTCATGGGATGGAGTTCTTTATCCAACTATTGTTCTGTAGTATTTTTTTTTTCTTCCCCTGCTAATTATTGCAATACTCTTAGCTCTGAAAAAAACAAAATGCATTTAATATTGATTTATATTACAATAATCTCTTATGCATGTCCCAGTTGGAAAGATTTTTCTGTGCTGACTTATATACTCTATGGAATCCTGTTGGAGGCAAATGGCATTTAAAAAAAAAAAGTCAGTGAAATTACACTGTAAGTCATTTGAGCTTTAAGAAAGTTATTTTTTTTAATGCATCACTACTCCAAGCAACCCCACACAATTTTGGGATGAAGCAAAGAATTCTACGTCCTGATTCAGGGAAACAGGCCGGCTAAGGAATGCACTTCGCCTTTTTTTAAACACATGCTTGGATTAAGTATAGGCTTAGTGCCTTCTTGAATAGGGATGGAATTAGCATGTACTGAAGTGCTTTCCTGAATTTGGGCCTTTGTCTGACCCTGCTCTCTTAGTAACACAACTTCCATTTCCTGCAGTGGGAATAGGAGCAAGGCCAAAGCCTAAAATAACTTTGTTCAATTAATTACAAGTCCAAAGGGAGGTAATCCCAACACGGATCAAAGGGAGCAGGTGGGCACAAAAGCCCCCATGGCTCACCAAAAGCATCTGGGAATGTCTTCTAGCTAAAAGGGAGGCGCACACCCAATGGGAGGGAGGGACCATCACCAGGGAGGACTATACTGCGGTTGCTCAGGGATGCAGGGGGGCAGTCAGGAAGGCCAAGGTGGAGATCGAACTGGGACTAGCTTCCCGGATCAAGGACAACAAGAAGTCCTTTTTTAAATACATAGGGGGCAAAGAGAAGGTACCAGGTAACATGGAGCCCCTGCAAGACACGCTAGGAAATTTGGTCATCACACCAGACAACAAAGCTAACCTATTTAACAACTTCTTTGCCTCCATTTTCCTGAGCAGGTACCAGTTCAGCCCCTCCACCGGCCCCCCTCAGGCCCTAGGGGAGTCACACCTAGGCCAAGGGTCAGGGAAAATCTAGTCAGGGAACTTCTGGAGGGACTGGATGTATTTAAATCAGCTGGTCTGGATGATCTCCACCCCAGAGTGCTGAGGGAATTAGCTGAGGTCATTGCGGGACCCCGGCACGGCTTTACGAGCATTCATGGTGCTCTGGTATGGTGCCAGAGGACTGGAAGAGGGCCAATGTGGTTCCCATCTTCAAAAAAGGGAGGAAAGAGGACCTGGGGAACAATAGGTCAGTTAGTCTTACCTCGATCCTAGGTAAGCTTTTTGAAAGAATTATTCTGGTGCATGTCCACAAGGGGCCAGCAGGGGAGATTATGCTTAGGGGCAAACAACACGGGTTCATTAGAGACAGGTCCTATCAAACCAACCTGGTGGCCTTCTATGACCAGGTCACCAAATCATTAGATGCAGGGGTAACAGTGGACATAGTCTTCCTGGACTTTCGGAAGGCCTTCAACACTGTCTCTCACCCCGTTCTCATTAAGAAACTGGGGGACTATGGTGTCAACACCCACACAGTCAAATGGGTCACCAACTGGCTGGAGGCCCGCACCCATAGTGGTGGTGGATGAGTCATTTTCAACCTGGAGGAATGTGGGCAGGGGGGGGGTCCCTGAGGGCTCGGTCCTCGGGCCCGTGCTGTTCAACATCTTCATCAGTGACTTGGACAAGGGGGTAAAAAGTACCCTGTTCAAATTTGCTGATAACACTAAGATGTGGGGGGATGTGGGCACGCCAGAAGGAAGGAATAGGCTACAATCGGACCTAGGCAGGTTACAGGGGTGGACAGACGAGAATAGGATGGGATTCAACACTGACAAGTGCAAGGTGATGCACCTGGG
>NW_017728914.1:24409461-24412002 GCF_001723895.1 Crocodylus porosus
AGTCACCTTGCTGGGGTCGTTTGACCCCAGTTCTCTTTCCTGCCATGGCAGGGGGTCAGACTAGATGATCTGCTCAGGTCCCTTCTGACCCTACTAACTATGAAATGTTATGTGTCAGTTGAGTTAAACATGTTTTCTTGCCAATAGTAAAACTGGATAAGACTTGTAAGCTTTCTATGGCTCTAGAGTAATAATTTATAGCAGTTATCTGTGTTTGAGAAACATAATATCCAGTAACAAATGTGTGATTTTAGAGGTGTTCTAATGCTACCCACAAGCATCAAGATTATGGCAACAGAATGGCCACACACATATTGTTTCCCAATGGAATAGCCGGAATCCGGAAACTACGTGAAAATTTGCAAGTCGTCAAAATGTACAACAATATTGTCTCAAGTGGATATAAATTAAGGGACCTATTGTTTAGTTTGAAGTTGTCTCTAAATCTGGAGATTTGGTGGAATGCAAAATGTAATACTTCTGTTTATATGGTAAAATATTTTTCAAAACAGAGAGGGTGACATGTCTTAAACACTGACCACTTATAATCACTAATGCAGAGCTAAAACAGCTTCTGGCTCTCTCAAGCTAGGTAAAAGTTTCCTGCTGTTAATGGTGCTAGGGTATTTTAAGTGAAATCTTTCTAAATGGGGGTCCTATCTATTTGGCATAGAAGTTAAAGATCCCAAGGCATGTTTCAGTATGACAAAAATTTCCCCCATTGTCCTATATTTTCTTTAATGCCCCTCCTTCCTCCCTCCACTCCTGTTGTTGGGGAGGTCCCATGTCATTTTCTGATTGTGTGGTTTCTTTATGTTTCAATCCAAATGTTGCAGAATATGTTGGTCCAGTACAGTCATCCGCCCTGGCCATGTTCAAAAAGCGTCTTGACACCCATCTTGCTAGGGTCGTCTGATCCCAGCAGTCTTCCCTTCCCAAGTGCAGTGGAGCTGGACCCAATGATTTGTAAGGTCCAAATCCAACCCCTAACAACTGTGAAACTATGAAAATATAGGCTGTATCATTGGGGCCTGTATCCATTTTATGACTTGCACAATAGTCTGCAAATGAACTAGTGGGACTCATTAAACAGTCAGACTCTTCTCTGAATCTGTAATCCCTGCCTACTAAGGCTGTGTGAAATTTCAGCAGCCATTTCATTTTGGAGATGTTTTGGCCCATTTCAGTGCCCGAAACAGTGAATCTGAAATTAAATGGAAGGCTCTGAAACATCTCCGAAACGAAACAAAACTATCCAAAGTGTTTCGGAAATGTTTCGGGGGCACCCCCCAGGAATAGTCTGGCACAGCCCTGCACCCCTCCTTTTAAAGTGCCGGGGGGATGAGGCCAGGCAGGAGGCCATGGGGGCTTCTCCTACAGCTCCCCTCACCTGGGGAGAGGCAGGCACAGCTGGATGAGCTGCAAGACATACCCCCTGCCCACCCCATCCCCCTGGCACTTAAAAAAAATGCCCCGTGCTCACTGGCTGCAGCAGCAATGATCAAAGATTCTGGGGGCTCGTGGCAGAGCCCCCTGGCACAGAGCAGGGCAGTGGGGGGCAGAAGGTATCACCCCCCACTTGGCACCTGCATGGCAGCTGTCACATCACACAGGTGCAGCATGGCTCGGCAGGGTGCTGCACACTGTCTGGGAGAGGGGGTGGCTCCACGTGTCAGCCACAGCCCGGCACCGCTCAGCCCCAGTGGCCCCAGCTCCCAGACAGCGTGCGGTGCCCTGCTGAGGCATGCTGTACCTCCACCAAGGGACAGCTGCTGCGCAGGTGCTAGGTGGGAGGGGGATCCCTGCTGGCCCCGTCAGCCCCCACTGCCCCGTGCTGTACCGGGGGGGCTCTACCACCAGCCCTCAGAGGCCCTGAATCCTGCTGCTGCATCTGGTCAGTGCAGGGCTTTTTTTTCTTTTTTAAGCACTGGAAGGCTGGGGCCAGGCCAAGCAGGACAGCCATGGGGCTTCTCCCATGGCTCCCCCCACTGGGGCAGAGGCAGGCACAGCCAGAGGAGCCACAGGAGAACCTGTACCTACCCGGCTGTGCCTGCCTCTTCCCGGACAATCTGAATCTCCAAAACGGATTCAGCCAAATCAAAACGGAGCAGTGATCTGAAACACCAAAACAAATCACTGTCCTCTGAAATGGCCGAATCCAAACCAAAACGAAGCATAGCCATTTCACACAGCCCTACTGCCTACCATTCAACAGTGTGCTAGCAACAAGGGCTGCTTGCCCCCCTGATAGAACTCCTCCCAAGAGCCGACAATTAGCTGTCGCACATGCTGGTTTGCACTGAATGCTGTAGTTATGAACAGTAGGGACCAAATTTCTTTCTACCTGTTGGGTACATGGCTGATCCTGTTCCACTTGCATTAGTCATAGATTTCATAGACATTAGGGCTGGAAGGGACCTTGGGAGATCAATCGAGTCCAGCCCCCTGCCCAAAGGGCAGGAAGTTAGCTGGGGTCATAGGATCCCAGCAAGATAAGCATCCAATTTACTCTTGAAGGTGTTCAATGTAGGTGCTTGAACC
>NW_017728914.1:24412013-24421458 GCF_001723895.1 Crocodylus porosus
AGCAGCGCTTTGCCTCTCGTTGGCCCATAGACTTCTTGAGTCAGGTAGAGGTCATCCACACACGAGAGAAAGCTCTGCGACCGCTCGGATTTTGCTGAGTTATCTTCCCACGAGATGTCCGGGTAATTGAAGTCACCCATGACAACCAAGGTCCTGGAGCAAGCGGCCTCAGTCAGTTCCTGGGTGAACTCCTGGTCAAGCTCAGGACTTTGAGTGGGAGGTCTGTAGTAGACTCCCACCATTGTGTCCCCTGTGCCATATTCCCCACGAATTTTTACCCAGAGGGTCTCTAGCTGTCCATGCCGGAAAGCAAGTCCCAGAAAGCATTGACATATCTATTTCTGTAACATGCTTTCATGTGAAACCTTAATATTAACACAAACAAGTGTTGCATTTGACCTGGTAGAAGCCATTTTATTCCAGGATAAATTGCGATGGTTCTGATATCCATGTCCGTTGTCCTGGAACAAACCCTAAAAAGACTCATGGCACAAGAAGTGCTGGGCACATCTGCACGTGCACTAATGCACTTCTCCAAATGCTCATTAAATTTAGTACTACCAGTGTGAAGTACTAAATAAATGCACATTGGGCTGCCCTAAAGTGCAGTGCCTAAAGTGCCTGGTTTTTAACTCAGGCTTTAATGTGCAGTAAAACAGGCTACTGCGCATTAAAGTACATGCATAGATATGCTTGCTAACAGCTTGTCTTGGGACATCACAAAGTGCATCTGAACAGCTGTCCTGAGATTTGCATTATTGAATCAGTGGCAGAAAAGTGGCAATACACTTGGCTGCTCACTAAACCCTGACTGGAATGACAATTTGTGTCTACACCAGTCCTGGGAGTTTTCTGTTCCAGAAAAAATACAGGCACAACTTGACCCAGGACAAATGCAATGTCTATCCCTAGCCTAAGTCATAAAAGAAGTCGGTGAGGAAAGAGGAAAACCTACCCATCATGTTAGTGGCTTTTCAAAGACTGGCAAAAGGTGGGATTATACTTTGGCATTAAGACTCGCTCTCCTGGTGGAACAGGTATCCGACAACACTTATATGTCATGGCACTGGCTGGCATGAGATTTGTTTCATTTCTATCTGGGAAAATTGTAAAGAGTGGGAGGTATTACAGTAGCAACCTAGAGACAGACCTGTGCTTATTCCACTTCAAACTCCCAAAAGTTTGGGGAGAGTTTATAAAAGAGATTTTTACTTTAGACCCCCTACCAGTAATAATCTGTTACAATATTTATTTGATCAAACAATTTGACCCTTCATCAATTGATACTGAGCCAGGGAAGAATCGCATTGATTTTTATAAAGGAATTAAGTTCGGATAAAACCTTAGGAAGGATTTTAAGACTTAGCTCCGTACTACTGGAGGTGATCTCTATACAGTTATATTAAAAACATGTTTAGTCTTATAGCTAACTTGAAAATTATTTTGACTAACATTTTCAGTTATGACTTTTAAACTGTGAAAAAGTAATTAAATTCCCTAATTTCTGTGGTGCATTGTTACCTCAGTTTCAGTTGGTTTCCTCACTGGAAAGTATACTGAAGGAACCAAAATTTACTCAGTCATATAAAGCATATGAACATTTCATAGGTTCTGTCATTAGAATTATACACATAACTGTAGAACAATTAATACATTTTGGACGTCTTCCAAAAGACGCTAGCATTGGGTAAATGCACTAAGGTTTGAATGCATGTAATACAGGAAGATCTAGTTACCCACCACTAGTACAATACATCTGAAAGCACATGTTCATCTTGAATAAATTACTTCTGAATGCAAAAGGCATATGGGTAGGCTTAATAGAGTTCAATTTTTTAATCTGTAAACATCGATAAACTGGTTTTACCACACATTCACAGACCGATGAAAAAATATTTCCATCTTTAATAATCAAAATTTATAGAAAGGGGGCATAAGAAATATGATGGCTGATGGAGTGTGTGATGACAGGGGGAGCAGTCCTATAGAACTGTGCTAACTGTAGTCTGGACTGCAACTCCCAGAAACCCCAGGGGACTGGGAACAAAGGAAGAGAAAGTTACAAAGCAGACAAGGGAGGTATGGGCAAGCAGAGCTGGGACTGGTGCTCAGCTGGCAGTCATCCTACAGTGGTTACGTTTGTCGCAGCAGGCAGTTAAGCTGCACTATAATAATAGCATACTGTCATTGATAAATTGTCTGCCCCTCACACCCCTAATTTCATGCAATCCTGAAAATGTAAATTGATAAAAATTGAAATAAATGTTTATAAATAAACATTTAGCATTGTTGGTTGTACCTGTGTTGGTCTAAGGCACAGGGGTGGGCAATTAGTCCAGGCAGAGGGCCACTCACCGAGTTTTGCCAAACTGTTGAGGGCCGCATGGGTAGTCCCACCCCTTGACAGGTGCCCTGCCCCCTAGTGGCCATTTTGTGGCCAGAAGTCCCACCCCCTTACCCCCAGTTTTTGCCACCAGAAGTCCCTCCCCTTGCCCCCCAGAAATATTCTTTTCAGAAAGGGGTTTTGCCATCTCAGAACCAGAAAAATACCAAATTATATTCTAAAATCAAACATCTACAACATTCATGAATTTGATTTCAAAAAAAAAATTTTTGTTTTGATTTACATGAATTTGTGTAATGTACAGAGATGATCACAGAATACCTTAAAATGAGGTCTTACTGTGGGGGGCATGGGTGGTGGGTATAGGTTTGTGGGGGGCTGTGGGTATGTGGGGTATGGGGAGAGTGTGGGTTGTGGGGGGGATTTTGTGGGGGTGTGGATAGGTCCAGGGTGTGGGTGTGGAGTGAGGAAGCATGTGAATATGTGGGTGGGTATGGGATTTGTGGGGAACTATGTGGGGGGAACAGTGGCTGGGGTGCATAAGGGAGTGTGGGGATGGGGGCCTGCATATATGGCAGTGCAAGGTGGGGTACATCTGTATGGTGGGGTGTGATGTGGGACTTGCCCTATGAACACCCACATGCACACACATTGTGCCTTCCTCCCTACACACACACACACACTCCCTCACTACACTCTCTCTCCCTCGCTCTCTGTCTCCTTCCCTCATTGCAGGGACACAGACACAACACAAACACAGATACACACTGTCTCTCCCACCCTCATTGCATGGACACACACACACACACACACCCTCCCACTCCTGGCCCCATGGTACCAGTGTGGTTCCATGTTACCATGGTCTGGGGATGCAGCCCAGGACCACATGGTGCTGGAGCAGGTGTGCAAGGAAGCAGTGAAAGCTGGGGCAGGTAGAAGCTTCCATGGGAGGGGGCTGGGGAGGTGCCGTTGTCTAAACTTTAGTCCCAAGTTAGTCCATACACACCATTCATGTACTTTAATGCCTGCATGTGTAGATGCCAACCTATTCCTGCTTGCTGCACAGCAATTTACTATGCAGTAAATTTAAGTCAGCGTAAATGCATGTGTAAACACACCCGCTAATGATTACTCTGCTGTCATGATATTGCCTGATGGATAAGGCTGATTTTGTTCTGTATGAAAGATCTCCATGGGCTATAACCCCAGGTCAGTAAAGCAGGCTCAGGCACAAAGGATAGCATTTGTCTCCTGCTGAGCCAGCGCACAAAACTTTTCTCAGAATTATTTCTACCTAAGGTAGTGATCACTTGGCAGATAGGGGGATTCTTCCTGAAACAGTAATACACTTGACAGTCACCAGCGCATCATTCTTTTGGCATTTCCTGTTCAAGTCAAATGCATTAAACACTCTGCATTGCACTGATGGTACATGGCACGTAATTAATTGGTTTGTAACTCTAGCAGCATTTTAAAGAAAATCCACATCACATACCTGATCTGTTCAATTCACCTTTCCGGAAGTGTTTTGGTAAAGTCTCTTCTTTTCAATCACATGTAGAAACCGAGTTATTGTACAGGTTCAGAAAGAAAAAAAATCCGTCTGTTGGTTTATATATATAGCAGCTTACTCCTAGTGAGAAATGTCCCTGAATTGGCTTTGTGTTATGCTGAGCAAATGGATACCATTTTTCCTTATAAGTACAATGTAAAATGCCTTTCAGAGAACAGCATTTAATATTGTTCCCAAGGATGGTGACTGTGTCATTATTTAAAAGGACAATAAATTAATTGCCAGGGCCAAAAATTAACCTTGGGTGTTTTTATCCATAAACCTATGATTAAAAAAACACCTAAATAAATATATATCCTGTTATTGAGGTCCCATCAGAGCAAGGTACATGCAAGAAACTCCACAATTACAAACCAGCATGTGTGCACAGAAGGGAAGACTGATTTCTAGGAAAATACATGAGATGTCAGTAGCTGAGGGGGAAATATGCTGAAAAAAAACAGATATTTAAAAAAAATGCATTGAGTCCTCTTAAACAAATATACTTTGTAATCCACCCATTTACTCCAAATAGAAAGCAGCAATTTTTGTTGGTTGTATTGCGTATCCATTTCCTTTTTAGGCTTGATTTCTTTTCCCCCTACCTTTTCCCCTATACTATCTCCATTACATACATGCTTTCTGGTAGATTCACATAGAAAATGACTGTTCTTGCTGCAGTCTAGGACTTGCCTGCTTATATCAGCTGCTTGACTAGTGACAGTCTTAAACAAGAAACTACCAGGAGACTTCAGCTCCTATCTAGATGCTCAGTATCAGTTTGAAGTGACACTGCAAACAAACCAATCTGACACCCATGAAAAATTCTTTCAGTGCAACAGCTTGTTGGATTGCTGCCCTATCAGCACTTCTGTTTGTTTTCAAAAATACAAATACAGTATTTATGAGCTATTTTTTACAATTCTCCTTTCAACTAAGTAGTTCCTTGTCCTGCCAGCTGTTCGTCTGAAATCAGTGGCTCAGTACTCAATTAACTAATGTTTGACTAGATTGGCAGTGGGCAGCCATACCTTGCGTTATGCGGTCGCTCCTGTGGAATAGCTCATGCAATAAGATCCTGCTCAGCTTCAGCAAAAGTGGCACAATGTGGCCCTACCTTTTTTAAGGCAAGTTCCACCTTTCATTAGTTTTCTTTTCCTCCTTTGTACATACACTTTATCTTTCACAAGTGCAAAGCATCTCACTTCACGTAGGTAGTTGCACTTCACCTGAAACAATCTAAAGCTATCAGTTAATGCCCAGTCTACATTTAGGCAAGATCCCTACTGAAGTCTGTGAAACAAAAGCTGGGACAGTGGAAGTCCTGTAGTTTTAGACTGTACCATGGACATCTCAGGAAGCTTCCTTCTATATCAGTGACAGCTGGCGATGTGGGAGATTCACTGGTGACAATTTTACTTCTGTGATATTTTCAAGCGTTTGAATACAGACTGATTTACAAATAGAAGAAATATCTCCATATACCCAATGATTTTTCTAAAGTTTCCCTTTAAACATCAGAGGCTATCATTATACCAGTCTTTCAACTGACATAATTATTTACTGTTTGCAATCCCCAGCAATATTATTTTCAGATCTAAAGAATCTTTTTGGCACGTACCTGTCTTGTCCCATCCTATGAATTCTGCTGGAAGACATGATACAGTGGTTGCTTTTTCCATTATCGTTAATATTTGTCTATCTCTGTTTAGCATCAAAATATGATCACCCTGACACAGAAGTGTTTGTTTTACAAAGATGAAAAGCACAGAGTTTCCTTGGAAGCTTCTTATTAAATCTCTAACATTATTTAACAAGTCTAGTCTTTTGTCATGAATTTGGTTACCTTTGATTTCAGTAGCATTTTCAGAGTTTTGTTTTAAACACTTGGTAAGTAGAAAAAGAGACCTCTATATCCCACAGATTCTTTTCCTCGTGCTAATTGCCTTTGGAAAGTTAGACTTTGATTTTAAAAATTCCAATAACTTTGTTGTTCAGATATTCATCAAGAAGGATTTTGTGGAGCTTTCTGCTTAAAAAGTAAGATTTAACATGTTGTCATTATAACAAGGTCTTTGCACAGTAAAGTCTTTGCATATAACTTGCTTATATCACAGGTCTGAGAAAGGAGTGGAGAAAGAGAGAATCCAGAGGTACTGGAGGGTAGTAGTCAGAGGGCTTGATAATTTTAGGGATGGTCTCTGTGATGTTGTGAATCCTCGCTCCGGGCATGCAGCAGACCTGCCGTGACCAGGGCTCCGAGCGACAGATTGGACCGTCTCTGGATGCCCTTGGCTCAGCAAGGGCATTCAGAAATGCCTGAGGACTAAAAGGGGGGTGTGCAACCAGTGGAAGGAAGGAGCTATTACCAGGGAAGAGTACTCCTCCTCATCCCGTGAGTGTACGAGGGCTATTAGGAAGGCCAAGGCAGAGGTGGAACTCAGGCTAGCGTCCAGGATTAAAGACAACAAGAAGTCCTTTTTCAAGTACATTGGGAGCAAGAAGAGGGCACCGGGCAATGTAGGGCCCCTGCAAGACACAAATGGTAATCTTGTGGCTATGCCAGACAAGAAAGCTGCTATTTTTAACAGTTTCTTTACCTCTGTCTTCTTGAACAGGGACCAGGACATCCCACCTACCAGAGGTAGGGACAATCTTGGGGATAGCTCTGTCAGGGTGTTGAGGGAGCTGGCAGGGGTCATTGCGGAGCCCTTCGCCCAGCTGTATGAGCATTCATAGTCATCTGGCCAGGTGCCGGGGGATTGGAAACTGGCTAATGTGGTCCCAATTTTAAAGAAAGGGAGGAGAGAGGACCCAGGTAACTATAGGCCTGTAAGCCTCACCTCGGTGCTTGGGAAGATCTTGGAGAGAACCATCAAGGAGCACACCTGGGGGGAGCCAGCAGGGGAGATCATGCTCAGGGGCAATCAGCATGGTTTCATCAAAGGCAGGTCCTGCCTGACCACCATGATTGCCTTTTATGACCAGGTGACTAAATCCTTGGATGATGGTGTTGCCGTGGATGTAGTCTTTCTAGACTTTAAGAAGGCCTTTGACACTGTCTGTCACCCCATCCTCATCAATAAATTAAGCGACTGTGGCAGTGATGCCTGCACAGTTGGATGGATAAAAATTTGGCTGACGGGGTGCACCCAGAGAGTAGTGGTGGACGGGTTGTACTCAACCTGGTGAGATGTGAGGAGTGGGGCACCCCAGGGCTCAGTCCTTGGCCCCGCACTGTTTAACATCTTCATCAGAAACTTGGACAAGAGGGTGGAAAGCACACTGTCCAAGTTTGCTGATAACACTAAGATGTGGGGCAAGGTGAACACACTTGAAGGGAGAGAGAGGCTGCAAATTGATTTAGACAGACTACAAAAGTGGGCAGACGAGAATAGGATGGGGTTCAACATAGACAAATGCAGGGTGCTGCACCATGGGAGAAGGAATCCACAGCATACATACAGGCTGGGGAGTTCCCCTCTTGAAAGCACAGAGGCGAAAGGGATCTTGGAGTCATGACTCCAAGATGAACATGAACCGCCAATGCCAGACCGCAGCCAGCCAGGCCAGCCATACCTTGTCATGCATCCAAAGATGCATCTCAAGCCGGTCCAGAGAGGTGATCCTCCCCCTCTATGCAACTTTGGTCAGGCCGCAGTTGGAGTGCTGCATCCAGTATTGGGTGCCGCACTTCAAAAGGCCAGCCTGGAGAGGGTTCAGAGGAGGGCCACCCACTTGGTGAGAGGGCAGCAGGACAGGGCCTATGAGGAGAGACTGAGGGACCTGAACCTGTTCAGCCTCAGCAAGAGGAGGCTGAGTGGGGGCCTGGTGGCTGCCTACAAATTCATCAAGGGAGATCAAGAGCAAATAGGTAGAGCCCTTTTCTCCCCAGCACCACCTGGGGTGACAAGGAACAATGGTAATAAGCTGATGGAGAATAAGTTTAGGTTAGAGATCAGAAGCAATTGTTTACAGTTAGGGTGGCCAAAATCTGGAACCAACTTCCCAGGGAAGTGGTCCTCGCCCCTACCTTGGGCAAATTCAAGAGGAGGTTGGATGATCACCTGTCTGGGGTCTTGTGAACCCAGCATTCATTCCTGCCTGTGGCAGGGGTCAGGCTAGATTATCTGTTCAGGTCCCTCCTGACCCTAGCTACTATAAGTATATGCATTCCTCTAATCTCTTATTCAAACAAGGGTTGCATACAGACATTTGGGGAGGTTAGATCGATCTAAGCCCGCCTGATGTAAGGTAAGTTGGGGTGGGGGAACTACCAGGGGAGGTTGGGAGGAGTGGCGGGGGGTAAGCAGGCTCCGGGAGGGAATGAGGAGGCAGGTGCAGTCTGAGGGAGCTTTGGGGGAGGCAGGAGGAGTCTGCAGGGCTGCTGGTAGGATCTGGGAGGCTTGTGGGGTCTGCAGAGAGATGAGGCATTCTCTCTGCCACACCCCCCCCACAAGACCAGGGGCTGTTTTAGCCCCCCAACATCCCACTCCACCTTTAGACAAACTCCACCAGGGCGAACCATTCTCCCAGAGAGAAACTCAGGACTCTAGGGGCACCCTATGGATGGGTTTGTGACACCTGGGAACAGCAGGGGTTTACTTAATTCTGATTTTCTTTGTACTAGAACATAAGTGCCATAGTGGATTAGCCCAATGGCCTATTTCACTCTGTATCCTGTCTCCAACAGTGGCAGGAAGCAGGAGCAGATCTCTCAAAGCTCACCAACATGTCAGTGCAGCTCCTTCTGGAAACGCCACATGTGTTGTGATCTCAGAGAGCTCATGGCATCCAGGATCATAGCAAGGGGTTGAGGCCACAGCCCCTTCAGCTGTGTAGCATGTGCAGTGAGCCCTCTTCACTGCTTAAGACCCACACAGCTGAAGGGGGTGTAGCCACATCCCCATCACCAAAATCCTGGATCCACACATGACAGGAGCAGATACCTTTGAGGGAGAATATATAAACAAGATACATATAGAGTGATTTATGCCTGTTATACCTACCATAATATCCACCATCACTGGTTTAGAGTAGCCAGAAGAAACATCTCTGGCTGTTCTGTTTAATATTATTAATGGATCCATTGTCCATGAAGTTGTCGAGTCCCTTTCTGAACCCGCCTATTCTATCTGCTGTTACAACAGGAGTGGGAAAAATGCGGCCCAGGGGCTGGATGCGTGCTGCCAGGCCATTCTATCTGGCCTGCGAGGCCCTAAAATATTTAGGAAATTAATATTTATTGGCCCCTAGCTGCCTGTCATGCGGCCCTCGATGGCTTGCCAAAACTCAGTAAGTGGCCCTGCGCCCAAAATAATTGCTTGCCCCTGCTCTACAGCCTCCTGTGTTTCATAGTTTCATAGTCTCCAGGGTTGGAAGGGACCTGAGCAGATCATCTAGTCCGATCCCCTGCCATGGCAGGAAAGACTACTGGGGTCAAACAACCCCAGCAAAGTGTGCATCTAACCTCCTCTTAAACACCCCCAGGGTAGGAGCCTGCACCACTTCTCTTGGAAGCTGGTTCCAGACCCTAGCCGCCCTGACCG
>NW_017728914.1:24421558-24454899 GCF_001723895.1 Crocodylus porosus
TTATTGTCCTTAATCTGGGAAGCTTGTCCCAGTTCCATCTCTGTCTTGGCCTTCCTAACTACCCCCCTACATCCCCGAGCAACTACAGAATAGTCCTCCCTGGTGATGACCCCTTCTTTCCATTGGGTATTAATAAGTTCTACAAGTTAATTATGCAGCATATAAAAAAGTACTTTCTCCTGATAGTTTTAAACCTGCATCCTGCCAACTTCAGTGAGGGCTTCCCTGTTCTTTGTATCCTGAGACTTGGTCCACACCCTTTATGGTTTTATACAGACCTCTATCATACCCACCCTTCTCCTTTCCAAACTAAAGAGCACCAGCCTATTTAGTCTCTCCTGCAGGATTTTGTCCAGACTCTTCTTATTATAAACTCCACATATTACCCACATGCACTTTTTAGTAGTAGTAATCCTTTAATTGCTCAAATCCTAAAATTGTGATTTCTTGTCTATAAAAGAATTATTTAAAAGTCATTATATTAAACTAAACACATGACTGTATTTAGGTTTTATAAATGACATCCATTGCAATTCATAATGATCACTCAAAGGGAACAGCAATGGGGAGGAAGGAGAATTATGCTGAAGTGTCCATTGTTTGGGCAGTAACCCAACTAATCTCTCTCATTCATTTATGTGCCTAGCAAATGATTCTATTGCTGTAGCAGCTAAGCACCCAATAGCAAAATTAAGAACAGCTCTTTTTCTTATTGAATCAAAAATCTTCTTCCTCACTTTAATCTACTCCCCAAGTAGGACTTTCCATGATAGATCAGGGGTAGTCAAGGTTTTTGGCCAGAGGGCTGAAAAAACCGTGATGTCTTGTAGGGTGCTAAAGTGCCAGCTTTCCAGAAAAATAAAACCAGGGAGGGGGTAGATGGCAGGACACACTGCATATTAGTATAGTTAATAATCATAAATGTGCCTCTTTTTACCAGTAAATATCAGGTTTTCTAAAAATTCTAAACCTGGTGATGATAAATAAAACTTCATATACAACCTTTATTGTTGTGGGTTTTCTTTTTTTTGTTAAGCATGTTGTGATGGGAGAGAAAAAAGAGAAAGAGGGAAAGAGGAAGGAAGAAGAAAAAAGGAAAAAAGAGAAGAGAGAGAAAAAAGGAGAGAAAAAGAGAATAGAAGAAAAGGAGACAGAAAAAAGAGAGAAGAGAGAAGCACTAACCACCAGGGCAGGAGTGGGGCAGGGTCAGCTGTACGCGGTGAGCCACGCAGCCTGAGTGTTGTTGGAGGGGTGGCTACAGGCGGGGGCTAAGCCGATTTTTGGAGTAGCTATATCCCCCCCAAGTCTCCCCTAGTGCTGCCCCTGTGCACCAGGCTCTAAAGCCCCAGCCAGGTTTTGTGCCAGCAGTGGCTACATGCACCCATCTGGGGGGTGGTGGTGGAGGGGCTTGAGGCAGCGCAACCCCAGTCCCTCCACCACCATCCACCCAGAGACATGCATGCATGCATGCGCTGTCTCAGGCCCCACAGCACGCATGCAGTTGCCACCAGAGTGGAGCTGATGTCGGGACTCCAGAGCCATGGCACCAGCTCTGTGCTGGTGGTGACTACACATGCACCTCAGAGTGGATGGTGGAGGAGGGGCCTGGGGTTGCATTTCTCACGCCCCTCCCCCGTCATCTTCGTAGTGGGGTGTGTGCAGCTGCCCCTGGTAAAAAGCCCAGCTGCAGCTCTGGAGCCTGGTGCACAGGGCCAGCACTGGGGAGCTTGGAGGGGGCTATAGCCACCCTAAAATTTGCCTTAGCACCCTTGTAGCCACCCCTCCAGCACCACCCACCTTGCGTTGCTGAGCCCGCCCCTCCCAGTGCCACTTGGACCACCACCACCCACCCTGTGCAGCTGAGCTCACCCCACTCCTGCCTGCAGTGCAGGCCTCCTTCAGCTCCCCCACCAGGAAGAGGCTGGCACCACCCCTGCAGCCAACCATGGAGCTCGAGCTGCTTGTAGCAGAGCTTGCAGTCTCCCAGTGGCCTGGGCCCCACAGAGCATGGGCAGGTGGTACTGTCCCAAGCAAAATGGCCTCATGTGCCATGCTCTGGTGTGCATGCTGGGGTTTGCCAATCCCTGTGTCAGATTGTCTTCCAAGCTGTTACTGAAACCTCTAGCTTTGCTGCTAGGAGAGGGGCTCAACATATATGAGTTTTGCATCATGCTCTGAAGCTTTGCAGATATAAGTTCCACAACTGACAACCCTTCCTGAAGGCCTTGTTTCCACTACGCTACTTCTTCCACCAGACAACAGCCTTCACAAGGAGGCTACCAGACCATGTGCAAACCTGCTCAACTTCTGGAAAGTCCATGTGATTCCACTTCATCATGCACTGGTAGGGGGCATAGCTATTAAAGGGGCTGCAGCAGCTAGCAGAAGGTACAGGCACATTTTCTTTCAGTGAGAACAGATGTTTTACCAGCAGAAGCCACTGTAGGATAGCTATGAGTATGGAAACACTCACAGGCCTGCTGGCAGTATTTGAAAGCTCTGCCCAGGGCAGATATGAATTTCACATGGGTGTTTTCAGTTTTACTGTCCCTGCTGATTGTAGAGGAAGAGGAGTGTAGCAGGGTGACCTGATGGGTGCCGTGACCTCCCCTAGCACCCTTACCTACCGTGCCAAATCTGGCTTAAACGCACCCTCTTTATCTCGCCCGGCACGCCTTTGATGGTAAATATCATTAATGGAGGCTGCCTTCCTGCCGTCCTTGGCACGGGGCGTTACTGTACCGGGGCTCTGTCCAATTGCCTGCCTGTATCCTCACAGGTACCCCCTCGCTTCCCTCGCTGCACTGGGGCCTGTCTCCTGTGCCCTTGCCCACACTGGGGCCTGTCTCCCGCAGCTCTCATAGCCAACATGGGGGCCTTGCCCTTACACCATCGCCCACTCTGCGCCTTGCCTCTACACCGTCGCCCACTCTGGCCCCTGCCTCGCACTCTCGCCCCCCAACCGGGGCCCCTGCCTTGCGCTTCCTGCAAATTGGGGCTCAGGCGGCCTTGGCCTTACCTGGCCCCCAGACCCCCTTCTTGGGTCTTACACCCACTGGGCTCCTCTCAATTGGGGCTCAGGCGGCCTCAGCCTTACCTGGCCCCTAGACCCGCCTTCCTGGGTCTTACACCCCACTGGGGCTTCTTGCGTGTGCCCACACTGAGCTTCTCCCAATGCTGCCCACACTGGTGCCAGGGTCAGGACACCCCAAAACACAGCACCACTCTCCAATGCTAGGAACCCCCCCCACACACACACTACTGGGGAGCTCCTATGAGGCCTCCTCCACCCCTACAGACTCGCCTGGTCCTCCGGTCTTATACAACAACAAAACTGAAAACTCCCACTCCTGGGTTCCAACATAAATTTCAAGCCAACCTGGCTATCCTTCATGTATATCCTTATCAGGATTTCCTCCACCCAGTATTGTCAAGCAGACGCTCTCCGGCCATCAGACTTCTCTGTTATGTTCTGCTGTGCTTGCTCCAACAGAGCTCCCTCTTCCTCTACTGCCAGAGGGGAACGGACCTGTGGCCTGAATCTGGCTTGTTTATAAAGGCCAGGACCTGCCCCCTTCCAGCCATCTGACCAGACTGGTTGTCTTGGCAACCCGCACCTGTGCTGCCCTGGTGACTGGCAGCTGAGCCCATTTTACTGCTGTCAGTAGCAGGCACCTTAGTGGCCTGCTACAAGGAGACACTGTTATCATCTGTAAAATGACGGGGTTCCAGCCCAGGCTATCTGAATGTCAGGTTGTAAAGAGTATATATTGTATTGAAAACTCTTTATATATTGTTTGTTTTCTGACACTTGATATATTTTATATGCCAAAAGAAGTTATGCAAGTGGAGCCATACTTTAGCCATAGAAGAGCCCATAACTATTAGGCCTGTGCAAAGCAGCAAGTATTCAATTCAGATTCGGTTGATTCGAAGGACAGTGATTTGACAATTCAAAGCACTGTCCACATTCAATTGAGATTCAAAGATTCAGCTACCAAATCAGCTACCGAAACTTCGGGCAGCCCTGACAGATAGGGATACGTTCCCTGGCAGGGAGGGAGTGAGGCTGGGACTAGGGAAGAGGTAGGGTGAGGAGTGCCATTCCCAGGGCTGCACCCAGCTCCACCTGTCCCCCCGCACCTGGGCTCTGCCTGTCCCCACTCAACCCAGCTCCTGGGCTGCACCATCCCATGGTACAGGCAGCTGGTGTTGGCTGCTCCCAGGGCTGCTGCAGCAGGGGCTGGGGGGAGTAACAGCAAGTGGAGCCCCAGGCGGCACGGGGCATGGCACAGCTTGTCCACACTCACCCTAGGCCTCACTGCAGCAGCCCCAGGAGCAACCAGCGCCAGGTGCAATGAGAACTGTCAGTGGGTACGGGGGGGACGGGCATGCCTCTTGCTCCTCCACAGCCCCTGGGAAGGCTGTGGGCTGGGGGTTGTGTCGGGCTCTTCCTGGGAGGGGGGCTGGATCTGCACACAGGATGACAGCAGGCTGCCGCTGCAGGCTGGGGCTGGCGGCAGCACCAGGCTGACTCTTCTCAGTGCTCAGTGTGGGCGCACTGAGTGCCAAGAACAGCCCAGTGCTGACATCAGCTGCCTGCACCATGGCACAGCCCAGGAGCTGGGGTAAGTGGGGACAGATGGAGTCTAGGCACAGGGGGACAGGCAGAGCATGGTGTAGCTTCAGGGACAGCACCCCTCCCCCCACCCCTTCCCTAGTTCCAGCCTCACTCACTCCCTCCCTCACCACCTTGACAATCTCTTTGTAATTTGTTACATTATAAAGTAGGTTCACTTTATGCAAGGGAAACCTGTATAGCCTATGGCCGAATCTCTGAACCGGCCCCAAATCTCTCCAAATTGATTTGGAGGCTTCCGATTCAATTCAGACCTCTTAATGGGTCTCCTGATGCTATTCAGATTCGGAGTCAGCCGCCGAATCAGGCCAAATCTCCTCCAGATCAAATAGGCTACTGAAGCTTTTCACAGCCCTAATAACTACCCACCGCAGGTATTAATAAAAGTCTGAAAAAATCTTATAAAAATGTTTATAATAAGCATACCTTGAACCTTTAAAATGAAACAAATATTTTTTTACCATCACATACCTTCACTAAAGATTTAGAAGCCCTAATGACCTTCGGGACTGTCTCTCCAGCAAAAGAGTTTTTTGTCTCAGGAATGGAAGACTGGCATGTAATAAGAGGGTTGCCATGGCAAATATGCATTTTTTATGAAATCACAAAGAAAATAAGTGAATAAAGCCATGCAAGTCACTGGTGCATAAGTTATTGCTGCTCAAGGCTGCAGTAACTTTTCCTCTTTCCTGAAATATGTTCAAAGTTCTTTTTGGTCAAAAAAAGCATATTAGATTATGCGTTAAATATAGACAAGGTCCTTTTGAAGCTGACTTCATTCCCTTTTTTCATAGATTTGGAAATGAGAGGTGTCAGCCTACCCATGTTAGAAAAGAAAGATAATACTTTATCTATATAAATTTACGAACTCTATAAAAGTATTTACAGTAATAGCACTTTTATATTTTACTACTTTCTCCCCATAAAGAACCATGCTATAGCACATGTACAGTGGGAGTCCAAGAGTCTACATGAATCTGCTTATATAATTCTTCTTTAACAACAGCAAATTGTTTTCCCAGTGATTTAAACTCTCATAACTCAGCCCTCACAGCCTACTTTAAAAATCTACTCGCCCTTCATACACTCAATTACAGCTTGTCAGACTTTTTCAGATGAAAATAGTTTTAATGAAATATGGCTTTTTAATCGAATCTTGCTCAAACTTCTTCTTTCAAAATATTTCAGTCTGAGAAATTGTCTAATTTACAATGTAAAAGTTAAACAAAAATTAGTGTCATGACTCAAAAAATGGGGGGGGTTTTTTGTTTTCTCATTGTAATTTTGCTGGGGTGTAATTTGTAATAGTCACTTGATATTGAGTTATTTTACAACTTAACTTTTTCGTTTGGAAACTCTGCTCAGTGTCTCTACCCAGGTGTTGTGGTTTATTCAAACCAAGCTCCAGAGGGGCCCAGGACAGTATCTGTCTGCACAGTAGAAATGGCTTAGATAACGAATTACTAGAACAATGTGAAGTGAGGTTAATAGTTAGAGCTAGTTAAGTAAGCATCTTAGATTTTTTTGCTGTAGAAATTTCTGAGTCTGTATCAAAAACCAAAAATTTTCAGGCAGAAAGCAGAGTTTCCATGAATCTTTGTTTAATCAACACCAAATCTTAATTGGGAAATAGTTCGACTAGACAGAACATATTCAACCAGAACTATTGATTATGGAAAAAGTTAGTATCAAAAGTAGCAGTGGGGCATCCATGCTCATCAAAGCTGTATGAAGAACTGTGAGCACACAAAAATCTATCATAATTATAGGTTTAGGATCCAATTTAGGAGTTTAATGGGACAGTTGCATGTCCAGCTGATTCACTAATTTCATAAGCAAAGTACATATTTGTGTGTATGCATATAGCAAGCTCTGATAATCTGTGAGCGTGTCCACACGTGTCACTGTGGCAATGTTGCTATTGCGCCAGGATTTAGTACTTTCTTTTGGAAGTACTAACTCACAGTGCAGTAACAGCCCGTACTGCACCATACGCACAGTGCAGTTATTTTTAGCAGCTACTTTCCCGTACCAAGGGAGTGCATCACTAGGGTGAAGTAGCTGCTGGTCACATATAGACGACCACGGATGCTAGATCACCGTAGTGCATTGCTACAGTGACACAGCATCACGTGTAGACACACCCTGTGTGTAGTAACCTGATTTGTATATGAAATCATTATATACACAAATTAAGTGCTTAATTGTCCATGTTATGCTTCCTTGCATGTCTCAGTTGTGAAATATGGTCTGTACTATTTTCAAACACAGTACTAATATTCTCTAACAGACTCACATATAAGTTAACTTTTAAATCAGTGGTTCAGCCTGAGATACTTCAGTACATTTTGGAAAATAGAAAGTGTGCATCTGCATTAATTGCACAAGGAAAACCTAAATTCCACTTCCAGAAAACCTGAAGTTTTGGATTGCATGCCAGCCCTTTTTTTTAAATGTTATTATTCTGAATAATCTTCTGAATTTGTTCAAGGTCACTGGATCTAAAAATTAACTTCTGATTTTGCATACCTGAGATTTAGAGATGAAGCCTCAAGTTTTATAACTCTACATGAATAGCATTTGGAGACTTTCCTGTCTTCATTGAAGAAAACTGTTTTTTCTATGCAGTAACCATGTGTTTTGTTATTGTCCTTTGATAGCTTTAGCAGCGTCTGCTGGTTGCAGTATTGCTAATTCAAACCTGTCTATTTTTAGCTCATTCTTGAGAATTGTGCACAGAGTCTCCTTAACTAGGCTTCAAATTTTCTTTTCTGCTTCATCATCAAGTCTAAATCATTAACTCCTTTTGGTGAACATACCTTTTGATGATTACATCTTTTCTATATCTGGCTCTAACAATATAGGTGTGTATTGCTTATCCTGCTCTTTTATTTGCTCTCTCCCTGCATTGTTTACAAAGTCTCTGAAAGGTCAGTTAGACAATTAGCTTACAACTTACTAACAGACACTGTAAACTGTTTCATCGCTCATAAATAAATTGATTGTAATTAAATTTCTTCTTTGTGACCTAGAACCCATTCTCCCCTTTAACAGTTTATGGCAGGAAATACAATAAAGCCAGCAAAAGTAACTACTCTTTTCACCTTGGTTTCCAGTACTGTGCAGTCACAATATTTTGCACTTCTATGGCATCTTCTGTCCAAGGATCTCTTAAGCACTGTATACATAAGATACATACTTAACAGGTTTTTAAATTATCATTACATAATTGGTGATCCTGCAGCACAGACACAAGACATGCCTGTAGTACAGTGTTGGGGACCACTGCAATAAAGCATGCCCTGACAGCTCTCTGCATGCTAACTCCCAAAATGGAGTTAATATAGTTGTCTTAGTATGATGATGGGCACACTCCAATAAGTACTTTTTTGAGAGAGCTTATTGTTAGTGCTCTGCTAATTCTCTTTTGAGAATAGCCCGCACCTTGCTGTGGTACTGCCTAGCGTGGTACTAAGGCAGTAAGGACCTGATACTAATCCAGCTAATACATACCAAATTGAATTTAGACATCTAAGTGCAATCCTATTCACCCTTTCTCAAGGGCCTGGAAAAGTGTTACCATGCCTACTTTTTCAACCTATTGTCATTATAGCCTTCAGACAGTCGTGTAGAGCCACAAGCAAGAGGAGAACCCAAGTTCACAGTTTGAACCAAAATGTATTACTTGTACAAATTCTCCAAATTGTCATAATGTTGTATAGTACAATAATGGAATTACGATCTGACCAATTCCAGCAATACTGCTTTGGATACTAGAAAAAATAATTGAATATTCATATAACTGTGCAAATCTGCTTCCCCAAGACACACAATGCTACCTGAAGCTCATTTTGTAGCAGTCCAGCTCTGCACAGACCCTTCCCGAGTGCTTTGCATTAATAGCATAGAGTCCAGCTCAAAATTAGGTAATTAGGGAGAATACACAAAGAGTCTGAAAGTATAAAGCGTCTCAGTGCTTTTCGCAAGGCAAGATGAACAGAGCTGTTAGAATCATCATCCAACACTCTGCAGCCCCAAATGTAACACCATACTTACTGCAAGAAGCTTTTCTTATAAGAAAGTAAGTTACTCTGAAAAGATTGGAGGCTGGCCTCTCTAGACCTTGGCCCTTTTGAAGCTATTGCCTAAAATCCTGCTAACTTAAACAGGCCCGGGATCTTGGCTCGGAGGTGAAAATTTACCCCGTTAATATATAATTTATTGGAGCAGCGAGATTGGAGGGGGAGACAAACCTGTTGTAGTTTCAAATTTTTGGCTGGTGAGAGAGAACTATTTGCATGAACCTTGGAGCATCCTCAAGAGGAGTAACTAAATAAATAGTATTTACAGGTTCAGCACTCCAGATACTTACAACTGAGGAGTCCTTTAATGAACCTTAAATATAATTCAAAGAGCAATATCTTCGTGTTCATAAATATGAACAATGGAAGCTCCTAGTTACCTACTTATAATAGGACATAGCAGCTAATAGAAATGTATTGAAAAATTACAGACCATGGAAAAAGGACCTTGTTCAAGCATCTTTAGCTCACTCTAACACACATGAAACTGGTAAAGTATAGAGATGGCCCCCAACTAAAGCCCCAGGTCTTCATACTAGGTGGGAGAAATGTCAAAATCTGAATGCCAAGTGAATTTAACTATACTGTCTGCATTGTGAGACCAGAATCAGGCCCAAGATATCAGTGCGATCACAATTTTGTTCACTCCTTACACAGGAGAGTGACTCTTGCAGTAGCCCAAAGACTTCTATGTTGGTTGTGTGGGGTAAAATATATTTGGTTTTAAAACACCACCCTACTATTTTGCTCCCTCTCTGAATAACTTTGGGGGCTTGCCTGCAGTTGCTGCTGCTTTGCCTGCAAAAGGGTTTATCTTGCTGGAAGTTGGATGGGATTTCCTACAGTAATAGAAGTGCAGTACATCAATAGAAATGTCTTACCAGGAAAACTGCCTCTCTGGGGAAAAAAGAGGAGGAGGAGGAAACCAAACAGGAGATAAAGACAGATTTTTTTTTAGTTTTATTTCTTTTTGGAACAGAGATGAAGAAAAATGTCCAAGGAAAGAAATGAGTTAAGAAACAGCTTGTGATTTAGATGGACTTATTGGAGGGACGGGGCCTTAAAGGAGACATTTAACCTTATTAAGTAACTTCATTGTAATGAGGTGGAATAATGTTTCAGCTCTGTTACGCACAATAACCGGTTAGGAGACAAAAGTGACAACCCCAGCAGAGCTATTAGGAAAGCTCTTATCTTGTTAGCAGCAGATTGTTTCTGGAAACGAGGATATTATTGTGCAATGGGACCAGCGATTCTTCCCAGAATCCTGCGTGCTGTACAAAAACACTTTTCTGGTTTAGATGCAAACACGTGAGCAAAATAGAAGTGGATCTTTTGACCGGGGAACAGACAAGTCCTTTGGAAAGCTGCAGCAGTGTAATCATATGCACAATATTTTAGTAGCTTTTTGGTAGGGAATTTTTAAAATGCTCTCAGAGATATGCTGTGTCTTTGTAAATCAGAGGTGAAGGTGCACCATGTATGAAGTTGCTCAGGATTCTTGGCTGCAATGCCGTGGCACCCTGGGGTGACATGAAATCCTTTTATGTGTGCTGTGGCACCTGGCCCCGTGCAAGGAGAGAAGTGTTCCTGACCCCCACCCCCTTTTGATGGGGTGTCACTAACCTCAAAAAAGTTATGGAGGATGCCTTGAGTCTAAAAAAATTTGAAAACCAGTTGGCTAATCATTCAAACTTTCAAGGGAAAAAAATAGATGTGTGATTTACCTCTCAGCCACATAGATGACTACTTCATTTTAGCTGTAGGACAGAGACAGCGATGGCATAGAGAGTTAGTTGAGGGGAGTAGAGGAAAACCCTGGAGGTACATAAATGCTTGAAATTAGGAGTGTATGCATGCATTTAACTAAGTACTTATGCTCCAAGGCAGAAGAATCATGCATCTCAACCATTCTCATATGTGACAAGTAATCCTGTTTAACACAATCAAGCAACAATTCATGGAGGTGAAGCTTATAAGAAGTTGAAATGAAAGTGAGGCAGACTTCATATGATTGTTATGGGTCAGGTTCAATATCACTGAAAAATGTGAAGTTGAGTAAGAAATAGTTATTCTGCTGTATGGAACAGGCATTCCTTTCCCAAAAACACAAGCACCTGTCACCACCCAAAAGAAAGACATATGCTGGACTCATAGGTGAAAGCTACACGTCTGTGCATAAAGTGGTCTAGGAAGCCTGTCTGCATTACCTTAAGGGAAACAGAAGGCATGCTAGAGATTTTTTAAAAATGGCAAGGACTAAAGTTTATTATTATCGGGTTTATTAAGCATTCACTTTTAGAAAACTTCTCTAGAACATTGGAGTCGGACCTTTCTGTAAAGGTTTTATAGGATTAAGATTTATGGCAGCATTTAGAATGAATCCTCTAATTTATTGGTAGTAACCAGAAGGGAAGTAACACTTTCATCTCTGTTTTGTATGGCTGTATAAAATAAAGAAGTT
Organism: Crocodylus porosus; assembly: GCF_001723895.1. Classification (NCBI taxonomy): domain Eukaryota; kingdom Metazoa; phylum Chordata; order Crocodylia; family Crocodylidae; genus Crocodylus; species Crocodylus porosus. The sequence goes on from NW_017728914.1 coordinate 24,432,744, forward strand.
GCTTGGTTTATCAAAATTGGTATCAAACCCGGCAAAATATCTTTAAAATTATTGCTTTCCCCCTATCTGCTTTGTAAATATTTGAGATATGAACTTAACAAATGATTTTCCAACATGTAGCCACAAAATAAGATGCATTACATTCCTGCACCCAATGTTTGCAGTGCTTTTTCTTTGTCTCATATAAGGCATTATCTTTCTTAGATAATATATGTACAAGCCTGCTATATTAGGGCATGAAAACATATAACTTGGAGTTGGTTTATGTAATTTTCACAGAACAGAACAGTCTTGATATTTAATGTCAACAATCACTTTACATAGATCAAAGGCATTCTGAATGGTTCCTTCTAACTTATTTGATTAATAGATCTATGTCATGTAGCATGAAATGTACAGCCTTTCAAATGGTAAACTGATTTACCGGAATAATCTGAGCTCTGATGATAGAGGCGCTTTCGTCTACCAGACAAAAGAATAAGAAGATCCAATGGCTGGAAGCTGAGGGTAAACTATTTAAAATTAGAGATGTACAAATTGGTAAGAGCAGTTTGCCAAGGGTCACTGTGGATTCCCCATCAGTGGAGATTTTTAAATAAAGATAAGGTCCTTTTACATAAAAATGCTTTAATTCAAATAACAAACTGGGGAGATTATATGGCCTGTGCTCCATAGCAAATCAGACTAAATGATGACACTGGCCCTTTATGGCCTTATACCTTATATAGTAGCATATAGTTATCATTTTAACTCTTTGCTGTAAATTACCTGCTGAACACACACATTATACAACATGCTATTTTTAGCAGCCTTATAAATATTCATGCCCATTGACAGGCAGCCATTAAAATAAAGTGTGATTCCTTTCTAAGCAACACTCTTACAATGTGTCAATATGTTGATCCTATGTATCATTCCTGAGGCATTAGACCTAGTTCTGCAGTGTTTTACTTTCTTTATAGTCATTTCTGGCATTTTTATATACTTGAAAAAAAACAATGTTTATGCTTGTTGAATCTTGCAAAATGAGATTGTATCTTTTCCCTAAAAGGAGATCCACAATGGAAGAAAAGCGGGATTGTACCATTTATCTGTTTTCATTATATCTAAAGAAGCCCTGGAAGGACATTTTCCCCCTCTCCAAAAATAATGTTTTTCCCCTTCCTTTTCTTGTTTTTTTCATTGGAAATTTAGTCTTCTCCTGGTTGCAGCAGTGTGTCCTCAGACATGATAAAGCCAGTTAATACTCAGCTGCAGACTATCGAGAGCTACTCCGAAGCACAGTGTTGTGCTGATTATTTTTCTCTAGCCCATTGCTCTATTTTAATGCCTCCGCCTGCCTTCAAGAACAGCTGCTGTCTTAAGAGGCTAGAGAAAGTTAGAGAGGGTTGTCATGTCTTATGGTAGCTATATATTTTTTGCTCAGTTTGTTTTTCTTTAAAATGCAATCTCATCAACTTTTCTGTTGCTCTTTGTTGTGATAATACATTCATTAACGTGTGAAAGATGCTTATAGCCTTTCCTATGGTGCTTATTACTGCAGCAGCAAAATTTAAAATATATATACTTAACCTTATCTACAAACTAAGGCTGGAATTTTCCAAGTGAAAAATGGAAATGAAATGCCCAACTCCCACTGTCTCTCAAAAGGCCCCTTTGAAAACCCAGCCAAAAGGAACTAAATCTAGATTGAGGAGCATGTCTACTCTATGAATAGGAAAATACAAAAACCTCCATATAGTCCCCTTTCCTTTCAAGGTGTCTGTTTTAAGTTGGTTTTGCTTCTTTCCCTGTTGTCCAGTTGTGGATAGCATTCAGTTTGGGAGGAAAAGAAAGTGTGCTCTTCTAGAGCTAATGTGAGATGTGTGTACTGTGTAGCTCCGTACTCTGTTCCATTTGTTCTTGTCAAATAGCACTGGGTAAGGTAAGTGGCAGATTGAAATGATTGCAATATTTTCCACTTGGAAAGCAGAGTTGCTTTAGCCAGATACATAACAGAATTTATTTTCTTTACTATTAAACACATTCTAGTTTCATTTCAATCCAAGGAGAAGTCCCAGAGACAGCTCAATCAGCTTCAGTACAGCTGTCACAGCAAAGAACATGGCAGCCTTTCTTTTCAAAACTAGAAAAGGAAGAAAAGAAAGCTCTTGTTAGCCTTCAGTTGATGTTGAGGGCTGATTTGAAGCAATTCTACACAAGTCAGAGGTGATTATGAGAGGGCTTTAGGGGGAAGTGCATGGAAGGAAGAGAAGGACAGAGAACGCAGCACTGTGAAAAAGAAGTTATAGGGTTCCACAAAAAAACATACTGCTTCAAAGTTACTGCTGGGTTTTTTTACCCCATCAATGCCTGATAACACCAACAAATGGACAAACCATTCCTAACATCTGGGCATTCACCCCATGCAGATAGTATACAAGTGCGACTGTTTTGGCTTGCATTAATGTAGCCTCTTATCATAGGATAAAGTCTATAGTTTGCATTTCTTGATTCTGTATTTATAGAAACAAGTTAGGGATGAGGGTTCCCTACAGTCTTCTGTAAGATGTATTAATGGACCTAGAAGCTGCATCCAGACAACCACAGATGTGTAGTATGTGACACCACAGACCCACTTGCAGCACCACACACCACATATGCAGGCATTCCCCATGCTGGTACCTTGCAGTGAAGGGGTTTTTTTGAACCTGGGAGACCCCAGAATCAAGAAAATCCATGCCATAAAAAAGTGGGGCAGTGCACGTGGCAGCAGTGCGCACTGCCCCAAACCAGAGCCTGGCCAGCTGGAGCCACATTTTGGTTGACAGCCAGGCTCCCTGCCATGGCTGCAGCCCTTGGGCACCCCCAGAACCCCAGGTAAGGCTGCTGGGGCCAGCACAGTTGCTGGATCCGGCCTCCCCAACCCCACCTGGAGTAACCTGCCGCACACCAGAACACATGTGGCACAGGCACCCCCAGAGAAACAAACATCCACGCTTATCTGGATGCGCCCAGAGTGTTCAAATATAAAGGTTGTTTTAGAATCATGCCAAGTCCTCCAAACAGACGGAAGTGGGAGGATAAAGGTTTCCACCCTTATAGACAGATTTTCATCTACTTAACAAAAGCATATGTACATTATTTATTTAATATATCTTTCATTAAATGTATGCCCTAACAGCTTTACAAAATTGTGTGTCATGCTGTCTCTCATGATCACACATCATTTTACACCTCCTCCAAAAAGAGCAGTTCAGAATCTCCTCTCAAGCTGGTGCACTGGGTCACTATTGGACTTGAAGGGATTAATCCCCTTTTGAACCAGCATCAACGTCCCCTTCAAAATCTAGGTGTTCCCTAGAGCTCTGCCGCCCAGCCCTTGTCACCTTGTTGCAAGACACAGGACTCTAGAATAATACAAGAATGATATTAAAAAAAAAGTAATTTTATTTGTGGATAGAGACATGCAACATAATAGCTATTGTCAACCATATCAAAATCTAACATTACTAAAAAATGAGCCTGATTAACTCTTCTTAAAATAAAAATGTTCGGGCAGGATGAATCAATTTCATACACCTTAAATGGCACCAAGTTAGTGGTAAAGTTCTTTATGAACTCCAACACTCAAGAATTCTGTTACTGAAACAGTACATTTTTCAGGAACATATTACCTGGCAAAGCTTTGTTCTGATACTTGTATTCACAGACATCACAATTCAGTTTATTTGCTTTTTAAAGACAAATTAAGGCTATGCTGCTGCAGAAAAAATATGCATGGAAGCAGTTGAAGGTTACCTACATGCAAAATATTACCCAAGTGTTATTTTTTTAAGGATGGGATTCTGACTTCACTTCTCTGGAAATACTTTGTTTAGCATATCAAATAACATGTATTGCAGCCATGCTTATCAATAGGGCCGTGCAAAGCTTCGGTCCCTGATTCGATTTGGCAGAGATTCGGCTCAATTCAGTGGCTGAATCTCCAAATCTGAACCAAATCAGAGAACCCTTCATTCTCTCCTAATCAAATCAGAACCCTCTGAATTGATTTGGAGAGATTTGGAAAGATTCAGAGATTCAGGCATAGATACAGCTTTAAATGTTTTCCTACATACCTCTAGGTAGCAGGGACTCATGAGTGCTGCAATGCTGGGCAGCAGACCCAGAAGTGGACCAGAAGCACTTCCAGTCCATTTCTGGGTCTGCTGGGGAGCATGCACGCCCCTGCCTCCCATGCCTCCCCAGCTCAGTGGCTGGTGCCTCCTGGGTCTGGCTGTGCTCCTTGCCACTATGTGCAGTGCTGGCTGGAGCCACGTGCTGCCAAGCAGCAGCTCCTGAGGGAGCCACAAGCACCTGCTGCCTGCTGTTGGCAGCAGGGGTTTCATAGTTTCATAGTTGGCAGGGTTGGAAGGGACCTGAGCAGATCATCACATCTGACCCCCTGCCATGGCAGGAACAAGTACTGGGGTCAAATGACCCCGGCAAGGTGATCATCTACCCTTCTTTTAAAGACCCCCAGGGTAGGAGCCAGCACCACTTTGCTTGGAAGTTGGTTCCAGATCCTAGCCGCCCTGACTGTGAAGTAGCGCCTCCTGATGTCTAATCTGAACCTACTCTCAGTCAACATGTGGACATTATTCCTAGTTACTCCAGGTAGTGCTCGGGGAACAGGGACTCTCCCATTCCCTGCTGGTCCCCCCGGTAAACTTATAGACGGCCACCAGATCCCTCTCAGCCTTCTCTTGTGGAGGCTGAACAGGTTCAGATCCCATAACCTCTCCTCATAGGGCCTGCCCTGCTGCCCCCAGCTACAGCAGTGGCCCTCCTTTGGACCCCGTCAATGCTGTCCACATCCCTCTCGAAGTGCAGCACCCAGAACTGGATGCAGTACTCCAGCTGCAGCCTGACCAATGTCACATAGAGGGGGAGGATCACCTCATTGGACCTGCTTGAGATGCATCTGTGGATGCATGACAAGGTGCAGTTGGCGTTTCTGAACCACGTCCTCACATTGGCTGCCCATGTTCATCTTGGAATCAATAATGACTCCAAGATCCTTTTCTGCCTCTGTGCTGATGAGAAGAGAGTTCCCCAGCCTGTAGGTATGGTGCTGGTTCTTTCTCCCTAGGTGCGGTACCCTACATTTGTCAGTGTTGAAACCCATCCTATTCTTATCCACCCACCCCTGTAACTTGTTCAGATCTAGTTGTAGCCTGTCCCTCCCTTCTAGCGTGCCCACCTATCCCCACATCTTAGTGTCACCCACGAATTTGAACAAGATGCTTTTCACCCCCTCGTCCAAGTCATTGATGAAGATGTTAAACCCACGTCCCTCCAGGTCAAAAATGACCCATCCACCATCACTCTGGGTGTGGCCCTCCAGCCAATTTGTGACCCATCTGCTTGTGTAGGCCTCAATGCCACAGTTGCCTAATTTTTTAATGAGAATGGGGTGAGAGACGGTGTTGAAGGCCTTCCTAAAGTCCAGAAAGACTACGTCCACTGTGACGCCTGTGTCTAAGCATTCTGTGACCTGGTCGTAGAAGGCCACCAGGTTGGTCTGGCAGGACCTGCCTCTAATGAACCCATGTTGGTTGCCCCTAAGCATAATTTCCCCTGCTGGTCCCTCGCAGACAAGCGCCAGGATAATTTTCTCAAAGAGCTTCCCCAGGACTGAGGTAAGACTAATGAGTCTATAGTTTCCTGGGTCCTCCCCTTTTGAAAATGGGGACCACATTGGCCCTTTTCTGGCACCTAGTCAGAGCACCACAAGTGCTCATAAAGCCATGCCAGGGGTCCCCCAATGATCTCTGCCAATTTCCTCAGCACCCTGGGGTGGAGATCATCTGGACCTCTTGATTTGAACACATCCAGCCCCACCAGAAGTTCCCTAAATAGGTCGTCTCTGACCCTAGGCCTGGTGGTGCCTCTTCTGAGTCCGTCCGGAATCCCTGCTCAGAAAAATGGAGGCAAAGAATTTGTTAAAAAGGTCAGCTTTGTCATCTGGTGCAGCCACCAGATTGCTAAGCATGTCCTGCAGGGGCCCCATGTGCTTTCTTTTTACTCCCCATGTATTTAAAAAAGGACTTCTTGTTATCTTTGATCCTGGTCGCTAGTCCTAGTTCTGTCTCTGCCTTAGCCTTCCTAACAGCCCCCCTACAGTCTTGAGAACTGGAGGTATAATCCTCCTTGGTGATGGCCCCTCCCTTCCATTGGGTGTATGCCTCCTTTTTAGCTTCCAGATGTTCCTTTGGTGAGGCATGGGGGCTTTTGAGCTCGCGTTGGAACTGTCACCCTTTGGGCTCAGAGGAACATCTCCTTAAGGAGTCCAAGACGAGTGGTTGTTCATTAAGGATTAAGGAAATTCAGGCACATGTCTACAGTGGCTCAGGCTAGAAGCCAGGGGGGTACTAGAGCAGCCCTCCGTTCTCTTGCACAAAGCTGAGAGGAGGATGTGGTGAGGCCCCAACAGGACTTTCTTATTAGAGAGGTCTGCCTGCATGGTCCCAGGCTTTTCCCTTATGGCTGCTCAAGGGGCAGGAGAGTTGTCAGCCCCCAGATGCTTGCTAGCTCTCAGAGGCAAGGGGGGGTGTGCAGTGCATGCATCTGTTGATGATATGGAGCTTTTCAATCTCCCTCCCTGCTTCGTCAGACTGTCTGCAGCAAACCGAAAGGACAGCAAGCCCACAGGAGAGCTGATAAGAGTCTTTATCACCCTGATAAGAGTCTTTATCACCTGATTAGCAAAACAATAGCCTCTCTCCCATTACTGCAAACTTCTTAAACAGATAACAGGGCTTTTAATTAGTTCCAAAAGCCCTGTTTTGTCTGCCTGCCTGTCCCAGTGAAATTGGAGAGAGAGACACACACAGACACTAGCTAGCATACCATATGCCTAGGGTCCATGGGGCTAGCTAGCATACCATATGCCTAGGGTCTGTGGTGTAGGAGATGGGAGAAAGGGACAGGGGATTTCCTGCTTGAGCAGCGACAGGGGAAGCCAGGAAGACCCTGCTGTGTCTGCTCTCTCTGCCGGAGTCTTACACAGCATTAGCTAGCATACCACATGCTGGCTATGGTCCGTGTTGTGGAAGAGAGGAGGAAGGGACCCCTGCTTAAGCAGCAAGGGGTGACAGGGGAGGAGAAGGGAGGCATGGGGAAGCCAGCAGACCCTGCTATGTCTGAAAGTCTGTGCCAGAGGAGATCTGCCCAGGGAGCAGAGGGAGGGATAAGCCCTGTTGTGAAGCAGAGAGCCCCACCCAGTCCAGAGAGCATTCTGGGATGCTGGGGGAATCTGGTTTATCTTAAACCAGCAAGGGGTCTGGGACAGACATTGCATAAAGTGGTTTGACCTAAATCAGTTAAGTCTGATACTACATTCAACCAGGCCTATCACAAACCAGTTTCAGCAATTTTCAAACTGGTTTATGTGCACTGAACATCTCTTCTGTTACAGGTTTAAACCAATTTATGATCACTTAAACCAGTTTATGTGTAATGTCTGTCCCTAGCCGTTATGTCTCCAATCCTCATTATTTGTCCTCATAATGGATAAGGCTTCAGTCGTTCGCTGATGGTGTCCTAAAGTTACTTTATGTGCATCAATTTCTCCAATATTTATTAATAAGCAGAGCTCCAAGAAAGCTAACTGAACTAGTGCTTTGATTAGGAATCAGAATAAATTGGAAGCATCATAACCTTGTTAGCTTTCTCTTGGCCTTCTAGTATGCTTAAGCCAGGTTAAGAACAAGAACATTGGAAAAAACAACAGCAACAAAAACAGCCTTTACCGGAAGAAGCAATGTGTTACTTCAACCCAGCTCTGCAGTGTCTGTATAGATTGGGAGTTTCAGCAGGGCTTTTTGGTCCTTTATTCTAAAGCTGAGTCAATCAGCTATCAGATAAAAGCACCCAAAAAGCCCCATGGAAGTGCCAATTTATACAGACATCAGGCGAGCCAGGTCCAACTAACACGGTGCCTCTGCTGGGTATGTGCGAGGCTTGGTGCAGGAGCACACGCGGTTTAAAGCACCAGGGTTTTTTTTTTAATGTCTGCAAGCAGACAGGATGGCCGAGGAGAATATCAATATAGCAAGCATGTACTGATATAGTCCTTCCCATGATTTTTATTTCAATATAACTTTGTTCCTATTTTGGAACCATAGCAAGCTATACAATATAAAAAAGTGAAAGTATTATTGAAATAACATTCAGTACCAATGACACAAGAAATGGAAGACTTTGCTAGCTATGGGGGTTTTACTCTTATTACTCTATTATCAGTGTTCTTGTCCAGTTATCCCCATAGCAAAATGGAGTTAGAAAAAAGTGTGTGGATATAGACTTCTTTTTTCATTTGAACTTCTGCTCACTGGTATAGTGAAATGTAACAGCTTATTTTCCTGGGCATTCAGGAAACAGTGAATGCATGGTTAATGATTACATTAAGAGTGACATCTTGAAAATAGTTTTGTCTTGTGCAAACAATACAGTGTGCATATAACATCAATTTTAAAATGTTACTAACATCAACAAATTCTTCTATGAAGCTTTAAAAGCTCTGGCAAGGTTTCTTGAAGCAAATAAGCAAATACTTGCAGAAACTTTTCAAGGCAGGCTGTTAAAAGGATCTCTGAAAATTGATTACATCCATCTGGCACTAAATAAGCCAACAACATTCCCCTTTCACTCCACACTCCCCTTTCACCCTACATTTAAGGATCCTAAAAAATACAGAAATAGATTAAATAAAACTAAATGTGAAATAATAGGGATCACTCTCCTCTTAGTTTTTTAGCACAATCATATTTACAAGATAAAAACCAACATCAGTTCCTTTTTACAACTGACTACAAACATACAATTTCTTAAACAAAATTCAGGAGTATTATATTAGCAAATCTCTCTATATCTTACTGCATAGAATGCATCTAATTTCTGCAATAGGTATGAATATTCAAAAAAAATTAAACTACAACTAAAAAGGTGCAAGATGTAAAATACCGTATTTACTCAAATATAATATGACATGGCAAAGCTTCACGGTCAAGAATAATCACTCCCATTGGTCAAATAAAGGATTGTAAATTAATCTGTTGATGCCTAAAGAGACCAATTCTAGACCTGCAGACTCTCTAGCAAATGGCACAGGTGGTGATTAAAGGAAGGGTTGAACTACAGATTTCTCAGTCTTCTTTCCTGTCTTTCCATTTCTGTCATGTTTCTGCCTCAAGGACAAGATAGTTTTCTTCTAAGTAAGATGTGTGTACTCTCGCAAGGCATTTCCATATAGCCCTGTCCCAGGCTAGTTTTTCCCAGTTGGTGGTGTCAATGCCACACTTTTTAAGGTTCACCATGAGGGTGTTCTTGAAGCATTTCCTCTGCCCCCCCCCCCCATGTGTCCTCTGCCCTTGGCTGAGTTGAGAGTGTAGCCAGTTGCTCTGGTAAACATGCATCAGGCTTGCACACGCAGCGCCCTGCCCACTGCAGCAAAAGTATAATTTTCCAGGTATAGAATCTAAGTATTGGAGGCTTGTCTTGAATTCCTCCTCCCCTGGTGCTACAGCAGGGACAGGAGTGGCTGGGGGGAGGGGATCAGGTGCCTTCCTTGCCCTCTGCCCCATCCCTTCTTCCCTGCTGCATTCCTGCACCCCTGCTACCTGTACCACCTCCCCTCACAGCACGTGGAAGTTCAGCCTTTCACTGCCTGAGTTTATAGCAGTGTTGTCACTGCTGATTGGCCAGGCAGGGGAAGGACTTTTCATGTACTCAGTGGCCGCGAGAGGCCCCAGCCCAAGCCAGAGCCAAGCTGCGCCTGAGAGGAAGGGAGAGGGAAGGGGGTGGGCAGAAGTTGCAGAGGGAAGGTGGAGCACGAGGCTCCTGTGGGTCTGACTCTGGCCCCAGCCCAAGCTCAGGGCCAGTCAAAGCCATAGCAGCCAGCTGCTCCCCCTCCCCGCTTATTATAAGGTGAGGGGCTTTTCTCCACATGCTGATGGGGGGAGGGACTTTGTCTTATATTCAAGTAAATATGATATTAGCATACGTTCACAAAGATAGGACTTAGTCTTCACCAATGACCCACAAGATCTGAATTGCTACCAGATATTATAGGCTTATTTTCTGATATATGCAGGATTAGTTTCTCCCAGAGACTCTAACAATAGCATGACATCTCACTTTAATCAGTGGTGTCCTGCATGAAATGGGTTATTCTGAATGTATCTAACTATGCAGCCAGGTGTATGGTAAAACTGGGCGCATCTACACATCCGCCTGACTGTGCAGTTATTACTAAATTATTGCTAAAGCAAGTACTAAATGGCTGTGCAATAACTACTGGTACTGCACAGTCCTCGCGCTACACGGGTCGTTTCTGACCCTACTGCTCAGTAGCAACAAGCTACTGCACAGTAGTAATGAACTACTACTGTACTACTGCACAGTAGTTCATTACTACTGTGCAGTAGCAGTGGTGTCACAGTTTGTGCCTGACGACACTATGTCACCGTAGCTCATTGTTACGGCAATGTAGCTTCGCATGTAGACACACCCACTGGGAAGAAAAGGTGATGGCACTTGCACTCCCCCTCCCTCTCTCTACCTGCATAAGGCAAAGAAATGAGATCCGGGTCACAGTACATTGTGTAGATGTTTGCGTTTCGCTGAGCTCCTTCTTCTGGACTTCCCTTCAGTGCGGCTTGAAAATGGCTTATGAGCTTTGCCTTTTTTCTTCCACTTCATTTAGTAGGGCCTGAAGTCAGGGTTGGGATCCTTCAAATGCCACCCGTTCGTGGCCCAATGACCCCATCAAGACCAGTAAATGGTATGAACAATCCTATGGTATGAACAACTCTGACAATCCTTTTTTCTTATAAGAGGAATGCAATAGTTAAACATTCAGACTATGAAAACTATCACTGGGTTATCCCTCTTAATGCCTCACTGTGGTAAACAAGGCAGTTCGCTCTTCTTGGACATAGTATTTGAAGCTCTCTACAGATTCCTGTCAATATTTCTATTTTATTGAGTCTTCGTTCTTTTTGTTTGTTTGAGGGTTTTTTGCAAACAAAACTAATGCAGACTTAATTTTTGTAATGAAATTTGAGTCCGCGGAACTAGTGAGCTTGTTAAGAGAGGCAGTGATACAGCATACTGCACATACTGGCTGAATCAAAGCACTGAGTAATGTAGAATCTACTGCAGCCAGAAGTATGTTCATTGGTATGTAGCCTCAAGGCCAAATTCAGCTTTTGGCTTCTAAGCTGTACTTAGTAGCCATGTAACTGTAGAGTGAGAACAAAGCTGATCGTTTGAAAGCTCTTATTCTTAGCAAACAAGTCATTTCTGTTTAATGCTCTGATCAAAGAAGACAAAAGCAAGAATTTATGGCTATTTGCTTGTATTTGTTTTCTTTTTTAAAAAATTCTGATTCAAAGGCCAATTAAATGTAGGCCCTAGGCTTCTGGAAAGTTGCCAGAAATGGCCTCTGGAATTGCAGAAGCTTCTGCGTACTGCTGCACCGTACACCAAGACTGAGCCACGCCACGTAAACAAGTACTGATAATAATCATTTGTCTAGTTATTATTGAGCTTCACTGGAACATATCAACAAAACAAGCCTGAATTACGAAGCTTGATTCCAGCTCTGAAGTTTCACCATGCTTTGGACCACTTGTATTTGAGATTTTTCCAGGCATATCATACATATGTCCAAGCCACAGAGCTCACATCCATCTCCCTCTTTGGAAGAGTATTTCTGGAAGTGCTTTTATGCTTCTTTTATTCTCTGAAAGGCCCCACTTCGCAACAACCAGCTGAGAGGTTGGGGAGGGCAGGAGGGCAGCAAAAGCCACCAGTGATGTGCGTATTTGTTGGATGGAAGGACCAAAAGACCCTCCTTCTGACAAGGGCCAAGTAAACAAGTGTGGAATTCAGTTGTATCTGTATATAGAGCAACCAATTCCACGTTAATGGGGAATGAATGCAGTGAACAGTGGGTGCTGACAGATGTGCATGCAGTTCCCTGCTGTAACGGAGACCGCTTTGCAGGAAACATTCTGAGTTCTCACGGCCCCCCCAGACCAAACAGACGTTCATTATTGGCTCTGTGGGGGGGATCTAGCTGCTGGCAGGGAGCCTGTAGCCAGTTTTCCTTAGCACAGGCGCCTCCTTCCTGTGAGCCTTGCTGTTTGCAGAATGGGAGGGGGAAAGGGAGCAGAGGGACCTTGTTCTAGGAGTTGCCCAGCCAGTGCTGGAGGGCAGGTTGGGCAAGCTGGAGCCCCCCATCTCGGCGGGGGGGAGGTGGGGAGGACAACTCCAACACACCTGCCCTACCATCCAGCAGGGGCTACAAAAACCCAGGCTTAACTCCCTCTCCTCCCTTTCCCCCCTCCCATTTTGAAAACAGCAACAGGCTGGCAGGCAGCACAGACAGAAGTTACAGAGGATGCTCTGTTTTGAAACATCTTCATCTGACCCCTCATGCAATGCGGGTTCAGCTTTTCACCCAATCAGACATTTCTGAAGCAGTCCACAGCCATGCATTTGTGTTTGGTGAGAGCAACAGAACACTTTCTGTGGCCAGATTGGGTGAAAACTGTCACTTCCGTCTGTACCCAATGTGATTTCACATTTCAAGCTACCATTTGCAAAGGCAATAGGCTCACACAAGGATTGTGTGAACTGCACCTACCTATTCTTTTTCAGTCCTATCTCCCTGCTCTTCTACGCTTTGCATCTGCCTCCCCGCACTCCCTTGACACTGTCTGTGGTTGATCCAAGGATCTTCACCCCCCCACCGTACTTCCTTTAATCTAAAATATTCTTCCATAATCTCCTTCTTTGACTTTCCATTTCTTTTTTAATCTCAGCTAGAATCACTGGGTCAGATTATCAGGCAGTGTAAATCAACATGACCACATTTGCCTCAGTAAAGTTATGTTGATTCATCCCACCTGAGGATTTGGCTTATTTTATCTCCTTTGCTTTTGCCTCTGTATGTATATATGCCTCCAGTATTATTTACTATTTAGATATGCAGACTTACTGTTTGAAGTTGTGAAACTATTTTGTCTCACTGGTTGTACAAAGTGACTTTGGCTGCAATGCAAAAAGAAAGTAAAACAGATCTCATAAGTCATGCCTGTATCCTTTGAATCTGAACTGAAAGGATAAAAATAGTTGTTTAGCAATGGTGGGAGATACAATTTAGGTGTCCAGTTAATTAATTTACCAAATTACTCAGCCTAATGTTTCTGAGTTTCTGAAGTACAAGTCAATAATTCAAGAGGTCAAAAGCTTTGGGCAAATCTATAAAGATAGCTCAACTACGCTGGCCCTGTTCCATTGCATTTCTCATGTCCATGTCGTCGTCTTTTCTTTTTGATGGACACGAGGAATAGAATTTTCTTCCCATATCAACACATCATGTCACTTCAGAGATCCACAATGCTGACAGTATTGTCCTGAAAGCTGTTGAGTGCCACCTGGCAGATGCTCATGGACTTCAATAGGGGTTGTGGCCACTCAGGACCCCGGGTGATTTGGGAATTGTGAGTAAGTTTGCCTCGCTGTTCAGTAAGTAACATAGTTGGAATAGGTCTTTGCGTGTGGGTTAGTGGAGTAGAATCAACTCCTGTTCAAAAATTACCCTAGCACAGTAGGTATTTTACCATTTGACAAAAGCAAATTACAGAACTCCAGGCCTGGTTAAAATGTGTAAAAAGCAGCTAGGTAAAGTAGCATGGGGTTGAGATTGATGAGATTTTTGTTCAGCTTGATTGGCAGTAGTTCTTGTCTTAGTCTCACTGAATAAGTTATTTTTTTTTAAAAACGAAATCTTCATCTCCATCAGACAAGCTATAAACACACTGGATAAATTATTTTCATTCAGCTCTCCTCTCCCATATCTAAATTTCATCACATAATCACAAATGAAAATCATTATCTATTTCATTCACATCTGTTATTAATTTTGTGGAGCCAGCTTAAATGTAATTGTAGCTTCTCATCTAAATCAAGCAAATTCTGAATTCAAGGTCAGAATCTATTGGCTAGCTCACTAATTCAGATAATATTGTTATTTTGCCTCTGTAATTGAATTCGTACATTGATTTGTGTTTCTGTACTACTGTCCAGTGATTATTATTAAGTGTTTATGTAATGCCAACAGCATAGCATCTGCTTTGTAGACACTTGCAATAAAGTGCTTTTCAAGTGAATATAATCCATATTTTCTGATTCTAGCACAAGTAGTTTACCTTGGGTATGTTGTACATCCTATTTGCAATTCAATGGCCCTTTTTTTTTTTAGAAATAATCAGAAATGCTATTACAGCTCTTAACAACTGAATATCATGTCACATGGAGTGACACGAGAAAGGTGTCTTTTCCTAATTTTGATAGCATGGCCTGTTTTGACCAAAAACAGCAAAGTCATAAAAAATGCAATAATTGTAATATATCATACCTTTGCTTAATCCAAGTAACTTCATTTGTTTGGGTTGCCTGAAAACTCCTGAAACAATATGCACATCCAGGCTAATACACAACTGTGATTCCCATTTTCTTTCTCAGTTATTTGGAAAGTTTGTTATAAAAGTGCTCAGCATAAAAGGTGTTTCTCTCCTAATTGGGAATGTCCCTTTTCATCAAACCCAGCACCCCAAATACAAGCCTACTGAGCGGTTTTCATACTCCCTTCTCTGAAGATTCAGTTGTCTTTTGGGCCTCAACACCTTTCATTCTCTTCCTGGATAGTTTTCACTGCATTCTTTGTAAGCTAAGGATGAGTTGACAAAGAGTAAATTAGCCACCTCTCAGTGTTGCTAAGGGTGAAGAGGAGACTCTCAAATACTATGACAGCTGGTTGGGTACCCAAAATCAGCCTGGATAAATGTCATATTAAAACAAACCTTATTGAAAAAATGTCTACCAGCTGATTTCTGTGGAGCAGCACCATATTGACCATTTTAAGCATTATTATATATAAAAGGTTAAAGGGATGCCTAGCTCATAATAGCTGCCATCATTAATAGGCAATCAAAAGTCCTTGGGATCTATAGTTAGTTACTAGTCAGAAAAATATGAGATACAGGCTTTTGCCATCTTCAAGCCTTTAATTTTCCTGTTTCTCGATTCCTGCTCTTTAGGAGCAGCTATGGTTTTCTCATCAAGATATTTTTAACTATTTCCCTTTGTTTGTAAGCCTTGTCCCTCTTTAGAAAGTCAGCTGGGGGTTAGGTGGTTATCTTACATTCAACTATAAAGGCCATGTCCAGATGAGCACAGCTGTGCGGTATGTGGCACTGCAGACCCATCTGCGGTGCCACACACTGCACATTCAGGCATTTCCCATGCTGCTACTGGAGATCCAGGGGTCAAAAAACCCACGCAGAAAAAAGGTAGGGAAGCACAGCTGGGGACAGTTTGCACCACGAAAAACTGTGTGGCTTGGGCTAGCCAGGCTCCAAGCTACAGGAGCCGCGTGGCTGCAGTTTCCCTGGCCCCCAGGACCGCGGGTAAGGCTCCTGGGGCCAGCACAGTTGCTGGCCCCAGCCTCCCCTCCCCAACCTGCGGTAACCTGCCATGTGCCAGAGGGTGCACAGCGCAGATGTTCCCCAGGGACAACTAGCAGCATTACAAAGTGTCCTGCTGCTTGTTGTCCCCGAGGAACCAAATGTCCATGCTCATCTGGACACCACCAAAAAGGCCATTTTGTGGCAATATGGTCAAATCTAAAAATTCCTATGATTTATGTGCATAGTTCAGCTGTAGAAAAAAACTGCAGCTTAGACATTGTTCTTCTAGAACGCTTTCTTCTTCACAAGAGCAAAACTGCTTCTGGAAGCTATTTATCATCATCATTCATAATACTCTGCTAGTCTTAGAGATCTCAGAGCCTTACAGACATTAATGATTCAGGGGTAAGTTTAGGGACTCCAAATTTTCAATGAAGAACTAACTGAGATACCTGAAGTTCTGCTTCTGCACATGCCCAGAAGTATTCCCATCTTGGCTGAGCCAAGCATTTAGGCATCTGTCTAACACATACATCTGTTTGGGTTTCACAAACTAGCTCTCCCCATGTCAGATCTTTGAAGGGGCCTGATTAGTTGTGCTCTGATACTTGGAGCACAATACCAAATTGACAACATTGGGGGTAGGCACCCACCTTGTAATATAGTAGTCCAATATTTAGAACACTTGCCTGGGAAGTGAAGGTCCTACTTGTAGGGCCCCTCACCTTGATGGAAACCCACATCTCCCTACAACATGCTGTAGCCACTAGGCTATGGAATAGTGGCTGGGCCACTCTCTGACCCCCCTTTTGAAGCAAGGCTACTGGGCTACCAGGAGCGCAAGATTGTTGGGGTCAGAAAGAGAACAAGCAAGAAGGAGCCTGACTTTGTAGTCCAGAACTGCGAGAGGGGAGACTTGTGTGTCCCTGTCCCTGCTCTCAACACTGCTTATGCATTGTATCCAATTCCTCTTTAATGCGCAATGTAAAAAGTAGCTATAGGGGTATAGGTTGTAGCTGTGTTGGTCTAAGGTCATGGGCAGACAGGGTCCTTTGGGTAAATTCAATATTATTATTAGAAAAATCCTTTATTAGACAAACTGAAATAGTTGGAAAAATTCTTCTTTGCAAGATTTTGGGTACAAACACCCTTCCTCAGCCTGATGAAAGGTGTTTGTATTTAAAAACTTGCAAAGAAGAATATACATATTTTTAAGCTTGAGAAAATATCTTGATAGTTATTCTAAATGTTCCTGGGCAGACAGAGAATTGTCCTCCACATTCATAACTTTACAGTATTCCCAATTCTGTTCATTTTTATGTATTCTTCTCTTCTAACAAAGCTGGATTCACTTCCCCTTTGTTTGGTTTTATATTGCAGTCTACAAACTGATCAAATCTCTAATGGTCTGGATCAATAATATAAGGCAGTTAGCATTTCAGTCTGCATCTCTAGTGAAACCCAATGCAAACTGAGAGTACTTGCTGAACAATTTGACATGACTGTCTCCATAGATCCAATGACAGAGGACAGATACTAACTAACATAACCATAAAGAGCAATGCTATGAAACCAAGTGATTTTTAACTATTTTGTTTGGTTTGCAATGAATAATTTCCCATTTCATTCTGTTTTTATATGTTATTTTGTCTTTCATTGTAAGCCACCCTAAGCTTTTTAAGGGAAGGTGTCATATAAATCTAATAAGGAAAAAAATAAGTAAAGAGTGATAGTATAGTTTTAGATATTTTTTGTTCAGAGTATTAAACTTGTTCTACATGATCTGGTGGTCTCTGCAAGTTAAGAGATATGTGCTTCCATAGCCTCTTCTGAAATAATGGATACAGTAAACCTGTGGGTTTTATTAGTTGTTTTTCTTACCCCGATGTTAGATAATGTAGCATTTGTATCCTAGAGAACTTTGTACAAGAAATGTTTGCAATAATTCACTGCAAGTAATATCTCTGGACCTTTCTCTTGGTACTGTAAGCTTCATAAATCATTCCCATGCACTGTACTTACATTACACAACCTTTCCCAGTGTGGCAGAATGGATGCAACCTTCTCCTACGTTTATATTATCCAGTAGTTTCACATAATGCATGGAAAAAAATGAAACAATGTTTTTTTCATAGTAGAAACAACATTTTTAGGGAAGTTTGTCTCTGACATCAAGAATGGAAGCCTACAAAATCTACATGTGTAAAGTCATCCAAATGACTTCAATAGCACCACTACACCAAATCCTGTTGCCAGTGACAAAGGAGTTCAGAATATGACATCTTCATGTGTTATGAAATTCTGCTTTCATTTGTACCAGCGTAAACCAAAGGAAACCACTGAAGTCTGTCAAGTTACTCTGGATTCACCTGTGTGTAACACAGAGCAGAATTTGGCCTCTGTGCACTTTAAATATACCCTTTATTTTTTAAAGTCAGATTTGTTCTCCTTTGTTGCAGCCTTTAACTCTTGAATACTTTTGGTTTAGTGATGATAAGATATTTATTTGGGACCAGATTCTCCATTGGTATAAATGTGTGTTGCTTTGGCTTCAATGATACTATGCAGATTTACAACATATGAACATCTGGTCCCTGATAATTTGCAATAATATATTTATAGAGAGGAGTGAACACACACACCCCAAATAAATTAAAAGCATACATTCATATGCTCTTGGCTTTCTTGGTATAGCTTAAAAGTACAAGATAACCAGTACCTAAACATAACTGACTCACAGCATTACAAGTCAGTATAAACTAGGGTTGAATATATTAGACCGATAAATGTTGGTCAAAAATTGTAAAAAAAGAAAAAAAAAAGGGCCAATAGGTCCAAATAATACACAGAAAAAGCACAATTTTCCATTAAAGCAACAAAAATATTTCTGTCAAGAAAACTACAAAAATGTAGGGTCTTTTACTAATCAGAAAATAGGTAGTCAATTGACTGGTCAATTGACAATATTTGACCAGTCAATTGACCAACTTGCCAACTCCCATAAAAATGCTACCACAAGTCAAAAAACTCAGTGTACAACTGCAACCTCCCCCAAGGTAGGGCAGAAGTGCCGAAGCTTACCGGCTAGTCTGTGTTCAACCAAACAAAGAAGGGGTTTGGAGGCAGGAGTCTAAAACCATGGCTCTTTCGCAGAACGCCTGCTACCAGAAGCCCCTTCCCATTGTTTGTAGCATGAGTGCCTGTGCTGTTGTCCCCTGGGAAGGTACAGAGTGGGGAGGAAGTGTTCAGGTTTTTTTCTGGTCAAAAAAGATTTCAGAATCAGCAAGAAATCTTCAGAAGGAGCAATTCATTGTCATGATATCAATTAAAACAAATTTAACAAAGAAGCAAAAGGATACTCTACTCCAATTGGGCATACAGCCCAGAATGCCAAATCAAGTTTTTTTAAGTTTCTTTCCATACACGTTCCAGGAGCACTTTCTGAGCAAGTAGGGGTGGGGAGAAACGTTCCTTCAGGTGGCATTATACTGCCATGCACATGCTAGTCTTAATGTTAATGTTAACACAGTAATTTTGATGTTCACTTTGGTCAGGTTACTTCCACTACACAGCATGCAATAAAGCACCTTTCCCTTCCTTCCTTCTCAGCATTGTGCTGCATTGTTGGCTAACATTTGGCACAGACTAAAGATCACAGTGGGCAGTACTATCTCGTGCACTTAAGTAAATAATCTTCTTGAGATAGTCACCCAAGGATGTGCTATGTTCACCATAATAGTTTTGCACGTAGAAAAAGCTTCTGGTATTTCAGTTCAGTTTAGCTCAGGCGCTCTACCTCTCTTCTTCCATAACTTTGCCTCATAATGCTTTCCAAGTTGCAAGCTTCAGTTAATTTTTGCATGCTTCTGTTTTCCTGGTATAAATGTTAGCCAAGGGAAACCACAGATATGAAAACCTTGGATTTCACAGACCTCATTCTTTGCTCTGTGATTTGCAGTCACAATTTGAAATCTGTTATTTTATTTTTTTCCCCTGCTACAGCCACTCACTAACACTTGTACAATATTCATTTTTGTCAGTAGTTTTTTAGACTACTAGTTTTTGCTGCTGAAAATAGCTAGGCTGAAGGCCTGGCAGTTAAATTACCTATTTTTTAATTGGTTTTTCAAAAACTTACTCAGAACCAGAAACTATTCTGTCTCACTGGGAAAAAAAAGTCTCTGACGTGTCATAGTGTAACAGTGATAGAAAGTTCAAATTCTTCAGCAACAGAGAGAAAATGAAATATGCAATATTTTGAGCTGGATGCTTTAATGTTTTGTCCATGGAAATTTTCTGCTCTTTCCATTTTTTAAATTACTTTACTAATAAAGTCCATTTTGTTTTTACTTTGTATTGATCTGATTGAAGATCTGACTAGGTTGGTTGCTTCATGAAAAATATTTAAAAATTTTAGTTTTCTTCAAACATCTGAACAAAAGTTTTAAGAGTTGACTTTGGTCTGTGGGAAAGAATCTTTTTTTTTTAATTCCTCTCTCCCCAGCACTTTTCAGTGCCAAAGGGGGGAAGGGGGGAGAGGGAAAATGAAGAAGGTCAAGCAATCCCTCTGAATAAAAACAGAACGTTTTCCCTATTTCTGGTGTTGATTTTTTTCATTTAAAAGAAGCTTTTTGGAGGGGGAGGGATCGCTTCTGAATATTAATATTTCATTAATACTTTTGTTATCGAGGATAAATGCCATTTTCCACCTTTTTAATGTCTGGAAACGGAACTATTTGAAATTTTTCAATCTGGAACAATTTTTGTCTTGACAAGACAAGTTTTTACTTAAGCAATACTTTATTGGCCTGATGAAGCTATGAATAAGCATAGTCAAAGTACAAGAAACAAAACTCCCATATATCTCTGCTTATCAAATATGTATTGCTGTAGTATCCATTTATCACACCATTGTTTAATGAATCCATCCCTAAAACATTCCAGTGAGGAGGGGAAATAGTATTTCACTTGTACACATGGGACTGGAAGCAAAGAAGCTAGTGAACTGGTGTAAAAAGGAAATATTTTGGTGTGGATACAGGTAATACTGACAAAGCTGTGCAGTACAGTTTATTCCACCGCCCTTCAACATAACAAACTATCAGTAAAATGAAGTTTTCCCAGTATGATGACTAATATTACTACCAGCCCAGTTGTGTCAGTCAGGGATCATGCTTTTTCACACTCCTCCTGACTGATGCAGCTATGTCAACAGACCCTAAGCATCTTGAACAATTCTCACTTCATTTTATTCCCCTTCCAGTATCTCTTGATGTGAATACAATCCACATAATAGTAGTTTCATTGTATATTTAGGGGTTCATGCCCCGATGTAAGTTCAGCCTTATTGTCCCTTTCTGATTTGGTGGAATTTGCTAGGTGGTGAGTGATGCCAATTCCGCAGTATCTTAGTCTTCTCTTAGAGCAGAGGTGAGCAAAATATGGCCCCTGGGCTGGATCTGGCCGATAGTGGGTTTTTGTCTGACCCATGGCAAGTCCCTTGGTCCCCTTCCCCAGGCACAGTCCTGCTGTGGCACATCCTGCCACCCCATGGGCGTGTGGTGGGGCTGGGGCAGCTGCATGGATACACTGCCTTTCTAGGCACCCCAGGTGGCATTTGGCTCCTTCTAGCTGCTGCCACTGCTGGCCCCAGCCTCATGGTACCAGGAGGGACCCATGCATACAGCCCCAACTCCTCACACCCCATGCCTGCTCCAGTCTCATCCGCCCAGGCTCAGCAGTGGTGGCACAGGACAGAAGCTGTTGCTCAGTGCAGGGGGAAAGCAGCCGCCCCCCCCCCCCCCGGCCCCACCACTGCTGGCAGTTTCCTGGTGCAGCCACGCGGAGTCCACACTGGACTCTGCATCTATACCACCATCACCGCTGCCTCTGGGCTGCCCCATACAGCAGTAGTGGCAGTGCAGAGCAGATGCAGGGCAACCCAGTGGGGGCTCTGGGCAGTGGCAGCAAGGAACTGCCAGCAGCAGCGGGGGAGGCAATGCTTTCCCCTTGCGCTGAGCAAAAGCTTCTATCCTGCACCACCGCTGCTGAACCTGGCGGGTGAGCCTGGAGTAGGTGCAGGGCACATAGGGTCAGGGCTGCACCCATGGGTCCCCACCAGTACCGCTGGGCTGAAGCCAGTGGTAGCAGCAGCCAGAAGAAGCTGCCACCTGGGTTGCCTAAAAAAGGCAGTAAGCTACAGAGCTGCCCCAGCCCCAGTGTATGTCCAGGGGGCTGCAGGATGCGCCATGGGTGGGTGGCATGGGGTGGGCTGCGTTGGAGCTGTGCCCAGGTTCTGGCTGATCTGATCCAGTGGGACTGAGTCCAGAGCAGGTGCCAGGTGCTCTGGGACAGCGCATGGCTGGAGGTGGTGGGGAGGCACCACAGGGTGCATGGGCTCTGGGCTGTTGCAGACTGAATGCCTCAAGGGGGCATGTGCAGGACCTACCATGCACACCACACCATACCCACAAACCTTCCCCCACAAACCCCACAACCACACCCTTCCCCACACACAATCACATACCCCACAAACATTGCACCTACCCACCCACACCCTCCTCCCCACAAACCCCACATGCACCCCCCCACGCACAAGAGTGAACCTCTGGAGGGAGCCCCACTCACTGCTATGTAAACAAACCCTGTCACAC
>NW_017728914.1:24455196-24463777 GCF_001723895.1 Crocodylus porosus
GATACAAGATGGCAAAACCCCTTCCCAAAAGGACTACTTCTGGGGGCAAGGGGAGGGACTTCCAGTGGCAAAGGTCAGGGGTTAGGGGATGGGACTTCCGTTCCTAAGACAGTGACCAGAGGCAGCCTTTGACAGCCCGCCAAAACTTGTTAAGTGGCCCTCTACCCGAAATAATTGCCCTGTCCTACAGCAAAGGCCTTCATTCAGTATGACAGTTAAACTTATACCTAATTTTAAACAAAAAGTCAATGACAATACTCACGCATTTGAAGTTAGGCACATATTTAAGTACCTTGTTGATCAAGGCCTAAGTCAGGACAGAATTTGGCCTTCCTACTCTCTGCGGTTTCTGCGCTGTTCTTGTATTGAACATTCAAGAATTTGCGTACTTGTCTGGACAGTTATATAAGGATATTGCATCTCCCATTGAACAGAGGAGTATGCGTTTGTGTTTCATGCACACAGCATTCCCCCTGCCCAAAGAGTTCACACTGGTATCTAGAACTCACCCCAGAATAAACATACTACATAAAACACTTACATTAATGAAGAATTTCTCCTCCCTTGGCAAAGAAGAGGAGGTTAAATTACTTAGTTCTCAGAGGGAACAGACACGCCAAGTTTCAGGTTTTTAAATGAAGAAATATTTGAGCCATCTGAGCCTAAGAAAGCATCAAAGCATCTTAAATTCAAAATTTGGTCAAAGAAATCACAGTAAGACTCACTGAGACCAAGATTGGAAATTTTCTTCCTGAAAGAATTATTTTGACAAGTTTATGATCACTTTTAAAAAAATACATTTTGCTGAGAAATCCTCTCTCAACCTTGCTGTAATATTGCTGGTAGAACACTGTGATAAATGTATAGAGCTAAATTCACCCTTGATGTAACTGCTTTGACTCCAGTGAAGCCACACAAAAACTGGTAATTTTATAAAGGTGGTATTATCCATATGACCTAAAGAGGGCAAATGTTAAGAACTAGAGTCACCCCCCTCTATTGAGTTATGATTTAGCCCTGAAAGGGAAAAATTAAATTAGTGAAGTTTTATGTCAAGTGAATTACATGCCTTGCAACTGCTGGGTTTACAACTAGAGGAGGAATATGGGTATTTTCTTGCAGTCATCATTGCTATCTCATGGAATCATGGCCTGTATTTATTAATGCACCATTACAAGAATCTACATCTGCGGTATGTTCTTTCAAGGTTACATGTCTCTCATAGAGAACAATATCACTAGTCTATACTTAGCTTTGATGGAAGCCTTTAGGTTAAGGGATGAGCCTGTTACAAGGCTTGCTGCTGTTGTCTGTAAAAGCCAGGCTTTCCAAGAACAGTCTAGCCCTTTAGATTCTGCTGCAGAATATCTGTAGTAGATAGTGTATAACTAGTCTATCAAGGACTTCTTGCCAGAATAGGAGGGGTATTTTCAGGCAGTGCCAGTGTTTGTGAATTAATGAAGTTCTGGACTAAACATGCTGCCAAGATGCACTGGAAGCAGTTCGATTTTTATAAAAAATTTCAGGATGAATGGCTGTGGCCAGGCATGGTCTTTGTGCATCTTAATTGATATTCTGCCACTCTCATTGCATAAAAGGCTCTAAAGCATCTTGCTTTACATTTTCAAGGCCTCATCTACCATAATTCCTTATCTTGAGGCAATTGTTGTGCACCTTGAGTATCTGAGAAGGGAACTGGAACATCTGTCCCTTTAGGCTAAATGCAGACATTCAGGGAGATTAGGGGGAGGTTAGAGTATGTTAAAAATGGCCACCTGATCCAATGTAGTTCACCCAGGTGTGGACATTACACTTCGACCCAGTCTCAGTGATTGGAAATCAATCGAAACCCCATAACAGAACAGAAGTTCCAAGCACATAGATCAATCTAAAAATGATGGGACCCAGTCTAAGATAAACCAGAATCAATGTACACTCAAACTTGATGAGCCTAGGTTAAACCCGTGAATTGAACTTCAGTACAGTTATCTATGCAGCCCCAGGGCTGGGAAAGCCTCACCACTGGTCCTCATCCCAGGGCTGTGCTTTTCCTATGCACCCCGCTGGCATCAGGACATTTTTAGCCCCTCCAGGCATTCAGCACCCCCTTTGCAGACCAGCCAGCGCCCCCCACCCCAACCACCCATCTGCTGCTCCAGGTGCCAGTTTTATCAGCATTCGCTGATGCCAGGAACCTAGGAAGTAAGCATCAGAGGGGAAAAGGGAGGGAGGGATGGCAGGGGTAGGTTTACCAAGGGGTGGATGGAGGGGCCAAAAATATTCCCTGCCCCCCCCAGGCCCTCCTGCAGACCCTGCCTGCCCCCACATTGTTCCTGTGGATCCCGCCTGCATCATGGATCCCTCTAATCACTCCTGCAGATGTGGCCTGCCCCCCTGATCCCCCTGCTAATGCAGCCTGCTGCCCCATCTCCCAATTACTTCCACAGATCCCACCTGTCTCACCAATTCCCCCATGGATCCCACTTTCCCCCTTTCAATCTCCCTGCGGACCCAATTCCCCCTTGAGCTTGCCCCACCATCCCTCAGCCTCCCCCACTAGCCCCTCCCATACTGACTTACCTTAGATCAAGTGGCTATTTTTAACATGATCCAACTTCCCCAAATGCCTCCGAATCTCTCCACTTAGTTTTAGTGAGAAAGTTCTTTACTTAGGCAGGCTTTACTTTTTTCCTAAAAAGTTTTCTATTTACATATACATGGTTATAGGTAGTTATTTCAGTTTTCGTTCTGGGAATAATTCAGTGCCACAGATGTGGTATAAAACACAAAGGAATAAATCAAGTCACTGGAATAAAAGAATCAATTAAAAATGTAGGAAGTATCAGACATGCTTGGACCCCAGTATTGCAAGACATTGAGTTCTAGGCACATCGGTTGTAATTCTGGGTGCTCAGCATCAGACACGGCCATGGCTGCTACCTTCTCTTATACTTTAAATTCCAGTTGTGCTAAGAAGGAGAGTTGGAAGGTCCTAAAGGATACAGAATAGGGACTCTATATTCCATTATGAGTCTGCACAGGGAAAAATGCTGTTGACTGTGCTATAAAAAAAAAACCCCAACTCCATAACTGTATTGCAGTTAAGTCCTAGGAACTGGGACCTCAGTGGACTAAGCCCTGTATGAAATCAGGTCTTTGCTACAGGAGAACAACAATGTCAACTTGTCTGAAGTTTCTTTTCATTTCTTTTATTGCTTTGATTTTTAAATATTGAGATCGCACTTTCCTCCTGTTTGCTGGAGTTAATCCTTTTGATATCACAGAGGTTTCTGTTATCGAGCAATAGTGATGTCAGTTTATGACACCAGATGGCATAATGGAAAGAGATGTAATCTTAAAGCCAAGAACTCTTCAAGCCACTAACCTTTTAGTACAGCTTCTCGCTTATATTACCAATGGCACCTGTTTTTAAAACTGACAGCCTATCAAAGCTTTTTTCTTGGAAGCATCCTAGTAATAATACACAGAAGAGGATTAACACCAAAAAGGGGCATAAAGTTCCCTCTTTATACTCAGAGCCCATTGGATATAATAGAAATGTTTCCCCTGATTCTGGCAGTGGTTAAATCAGGTCCTATGTCACTAGTTTACTGCAGTAAGTGTGTTACAATTTGGATTGTTTTCTAATATAAAGAGATTTTACAGTTCTTCCCAATCCGCGGTAGAGAGGGATGCTTTTGAAAGGTATGTGACATTTCAGAAAATGCACACTAATGATTACATTTTGTCTGCACCTTTTTCCTCACCTACATATTTTACCCCGAGCCTGAATTTAAAAGTTGCATGATGTTACTTTCTGGAATTCCTTTCAGTAGCAAGCAAACAACTCAGGTACTTATAACTCAAATGCTGACAGGCCCCAAACTGATTAAACTTCTCTTGAACTTACTAATGTAGGACAGTAGAACTTGCTTTAAAACAAAGCAAGTAAATACCTACTGGATTCTATATTTCTGAATTGTATCATTCACATGATGATTATACTGCAATGCACAAATGTATATTTAATTCAGATTTCTATTGTGTTTACATCATAGCTGCTTTTGAATCTCATTTTATTTTCCCTTTACAATACTGTTCTTACTAAGCCATTCCAGGTCCTTCCATGGTAGCAAATAAAACAAAACTCAAATGCTATTTTTATCACTTGCACTGTATTAATTTCTAACACATGGCTTCACTTGTAACTCACAAAATCCAAATAAATAGGCTAAGGCGTTGATCCCCCAATGAGATCACACTTTTAAAGTCTTGCACCCCATAGAAGGCAAGGGCGCTCCGTCTGGGTTTCCCATGTTGCTCTGATTGCATTATCAGAGTATATGTGCAACATGCCTGCTCTGAGCTTCAAATACAGGTAAAGCAGTTGTGCAGATGCTATCTCATGACCCACAAAGCTGCTCTAGGCCTCTGGCATCTCCTCCACCAATTTTTTCTACACCAGCATGTTCAGAACCAGCACAGTGTGCAAGGAGTGTGAAAATCTCCATGCATAGCCAGTCTATTCCTTGCCCCACTGCACCAGATATTGGCAGGTTTTTTGCAGCACAAAGAGTCTTGTATAGTCCCCTGCCAATAGCTCAGCTGCATCAGTAATGCCCTGCAATCCTGAGGGATACTTTCCCCATGTTCTCCACTGGCTGTTTTCCATAAGATGCCCTATCACAGAAAACATTAAATGTGGACATAAAAGCGGCTACTCTTTTCCAGTCATCCTGTAATTAGTCAGAGTTTTCATCTCTTTGCAGCAAACTTTTATGCATAAAGCAGAAAAGTTTCCTCTTCGCTGCAATGTTGTTGCCAGATGTTTCCACAAAACTTAAAAACAACAAAGTTATTTGTGTGCGCTTGTCTATGACTTCACCCACAGTGTCTGCTTCAAAACGCTGCTGCTTCTCCTCCTCCTCAAGTAAACCAATTAGTTTTCATCCAATTTCTTTATGAAGGATATCTATTGTTGCATTCGTCATAGTGTCTCAGGATTTCACTGATGTGTTATTGTACCAGACCACAGTACTCAGAAATACTCGATAGAATTGAAACCTTTTCAGACTAGTCTTCAGCAGTTCCGATATCTTGTATTTTTCACAAAACAAGAGTAAAGTCTGCCTCAGTCATTAATGTTTTGACAATGCAGACCCAGTGACAGCAGGATGCGGCATACGGAATTTTTCTTGCTGCTTCAATAAACTCAATGGGCCAAATTGTCTGCTGGTGTTATTGGACATAGCTGGAACCGATTGCATCAGCAAAACATTTAACTCTATGTGATATTTTGTTAGCCACGTATGAACTTAATTTTCTTCAGGGCTATTATGATGAATTTGGGACACAGGTAAGTTTGGATTCAGGTTCTTGCCAGCACTTGCACTTTGTATCTGGTTATATCATTACATTTTAAGTTTCAGTGTGTTCATTTTCATGTCTCATGACCAGTTCTCTTTTCCTATGGTTTTACTCCTTTAAGCCTAATGTCAGGAGGGGCCAACACTTTCATCTTCTATTTTTCAGTGTTCCACACTTAAGTCTCTTAGGGATGTATGCATACACACTCACATGTCCACACACACTCACACATTCTTCACCAACATATATGAAAGAGAGCTAGCAGAAAGGTAGAACAATTGAACTCATGCATGTGGGTGTAAGGAGTTGGAGGGGGAAAAAGAGTGATACACAGAAGAGAAGGATGGGTGAAAGTGAATGGGGACAGGGAAGACATGGAGAAAGTAGGGACTCACCAAGTGTTATTAGCCTAAAGAAGGCAAGAGCCAGGGGTTGCCAGTCCTTCCTCTATGTCTGGATAGTGTGATCCTGCTCTTCTGGACCCCTGAACCTCCCCAGAGCGCCCATGGAAGTTAATGGGACTCGGCATGGGCTGAGAGGCCCGCTCATCACATATTCCTAAGGAAACTTGCTATTCTGCCTGCAACAACAGCAGCTGGAGAACATTCTTTTTTGCATTCTAGCTTAGCTGGAAAACTACTGCTGGACTCCAGTGACCGACTGAATGACTTTTTTGATGTTTATTCAAGAGCTGAACGAAGTCACTTACACACTGAAAGGAAGTAACACTGACCTCTTGGTAAGGCATCTGGGACCCTGAAGATTATTGCTTGTGTAGAGCGTTAGAAATTGTGCAGTTCAGATCCTTTTCTCGAGAGACAGAAAATTTGCATGACATTTATTTACATACTTTTTATTTTTACATTGTTTTCCATGCACTGCCCCTTCCCCCCAACCCCATTGCAAAACCATAGTTCCATTCCTTGTCCTTGGCACTCCACTAAATTTAAAGGGCTTTTTTTTTTTTTTAAGTCATCTGCTAGGCGGGGCATCTTAACAGTGGCAGTATTTCCTTCTGTTTGGATGTCTTATTAAGAGCCTAAGGAAAATGTGATTGATATATTATTTTTGCATATTACCGAGTAGAATGAATTAACAAGACTACAAGTTCAACTTTGTTTCTCTTTGTGTATTCATACCTCATTCCTGGCACTCTCAGAAGGGAACACTCCCAGACAAACCCAGTCACCAGCTCCCACTCACTCACGCCAAACCCAGAAATGAGGTGGTGAAGCTAAACTTGGGGCCACTTCTGGATCTGGCTCCAACATGCAGGGGGAGCAGCCATGCAACAGCTACACCACCATCATTCCAGGTGTGGCAAACGTCAGTGGGAACAGGTGGGCAGGACAGGCAAGTATTTATTTCATCGATAGGGCATTCTTACTGCTGTTGTTTCTATTAGTCAAAATGACCAGTATTGGGTGTTCAACTATCTTCTTTTCATTCCCTTTTTTTTTTAGATAGGTCTTGTTCTGCAGCATCTGGTTTTGCATTCACCATATCTTTACTAATTGCTGAGGAAATCAAAGATGTCATCAGTAGCCTAAGTGTCTTTACTGAAATACCTTAAAACAGTCTCATATCTAACAAATTCTTCCATCCTATCTGACTAAATTGCACCTCATCAACCTAAATTTAACCTCAATTAATTGCTAACTAGATTCTGATTTCTTATAAGGCATATAAGAAGGTAGTTGCTATTCCATTTCATAAGCATCTCAGTAAATGATTTACATGAAAAGCTTCAATCAGGTTTTTCTACCTTGCTGCTGGCAAATGTTTTAGTTCAAATCTTCAGTGGCATATATATGTTTGCCAATAGGGACTCGTGTCAATTTTATACTTATTGGACCCGTCATCAGCCTGTAACCAAAGAATTTTCCTTCAGTATTTAAACATATTTATATATGATCACTTTACTACTATTGGTTTCCACGCTTCTGGTGTGGGTTACATTTTTCCAAACTGACTCAGGGCCTTCTTTTATACCTACACATTTCCTGTGGATGACATTATGCATTTTTAAACCTAAAAATCATGTGTATTGTGAATTATTTATCTTAGGGTTTTCTGTAGTGCCCATGATACTGATAAAACACACAGGCAGATCGAATGAAAAAGCCCTTTTGTAATCTCCAGTGTCCACAAGGGTCTCTTTCGGTGCTTCAGAATATATATATTGTTATAATATTTGGGCTGAAACTTTATAAACATACACACACACACATCTAATCTGGATTTTTACTTTCAGTTCATCTCCCAAGTTCTTCCTCTGTATCCTTAATGATCAAAAGGGATCTAGACTATAGGGTACCAACATACCATACGCTTCACAGTCAGATTTTTGTTTAATGCCCATCAGGTGTGAAGTTCATCAATTATTCTCCTTGGAATATTGCTATATTGTGACTAATGTTGTCTCAAGGAATATCTAGTCAAGCTATTAGGCTTAAAAACTAAAGTATTCAGTGACAAATGCAAATCAGCCTTCTCAAATCTGCAAATTATCACTAGAACTTACAGAAAAAGGTTTCACTCTAAATATAACCAGACTTGAGATCCCTGCGTGCATCAGGTCAGTTGTGACAGATTTTTAAGGCTCTCTCTAAGCTAGAGATTGATTTGCACACTATAGGCCACATTTTTCAAAGATGTCAATGTAGTTACAAGATTGTAATTAGAAGTCAAATCTTACTCTGTTTTTCATTGGTTTATTAGTTTCACGCTATTTATTAGGCCTGTGCAAAGCAGCTAATATTCGCTTTGGATTCAGATTCGGCTTATTTGGGGGACAGTGATTTGATTCAGTGATTTGAATCACTGTCCCAATTCAATTCAGCTGAATCAGCCCAGCCAGGCCCATCCCCCACCCCCCTCCTAGCCTGGCAATGGCTGCCCCAGTTCCCGGCACTTGGAAAAAAAAAGCCCTGGCTCAGCGGGTGCTGCTGGGCAGGGGAAAGCAATCCCCACTGCCCCATGCTGCTCTCTCAACTCCCCCATAGATGCCTGGCCAAGCCAGCTCTGGCCCTTTAAGAAAAAAAAAAAATGATGAAAACCTTGGACTCACCGCTCCTGCTGGCAGGGGATGATCCCCACTGCCCCCCACTACCCTGCGCCCCCCGAAGTCCCCACGGCTTTTCGCAGCTTTTTTTTTTCCTTAAAGGTCTGGAGCTGGCCTGGGTGGGGCACCTGGGTGGGGGCTGGGGGAGTC
>NW_017728914.1:24463951-24471741 GCF_001723895.1 Crocodylus porosus
GGAGTCAGCTGCAGCTCCCTGCTGCAGCCACTGGGGACTGTCTGAATCATCAAAGCTCTCCGAATTTTTTCCAAAGATTCAGAGAGATTTGATTTGATTCGGACCTTTAAATTGGTCCTGATTCAATTCAGAGTTGGAAATTCGGCCACCACATTGGGCCAGATCTCTTCCAAATCGAATCACCAACTGAAGCTTCGCACAGTGATTACCTTCCTCTCTGATTATCACTTTGAAGCTTGAGAACAGAGCTTTTCCCTCCCGTGTTCTGCACATGTATTTTACTACAGGTTTTGCTCTACATATATTTTATATGCATTTGTTGTTCTGCTTCTTTGAAAAAGTGTTATGATAAAAAATTCACTGTTGCAGTTTAAACTCTTTAATTCCTTTCACTTGTCATTTATTTATAAAATAAACCAAGGTATTTGTATTTAGAGTGTTAGATTGTGCACATTTTATATAATGAGCAAATGGGTTTAGAATGGGGTTTTTTTTCCATATAAATGCCACAATTCACATTAAATATACAAATACCAATAGTATGTATCCATGTTGCTGAGGTTGAGTAGGTAAATGGAGGAGGATGATAGTAAATGGAGAGTTTAAGAGAGGATGGTTGTTCTGTGGTTTTTGAATTTGTTGTTATATGACAATTACTAACAGAAAGGCGTCCCTGTTGGAGAAGCTAGTATCACAAATGGAATTTACCAGCACTTACGTAGGCAATCTCAGCAGGACGAAGAAACTATATTGAATTGATTCAGTATTGAACTCAAAGCTGCCTATTCACTCTTTTCTTAAAAACTCCCAACATGGGAATTCCATGATTACAGCTTGGGTTGGTATCAATGGCAGTAATATTAGTGTACTCAGTTCCCTTGACACAGTGTTGAGGTGCTTTGATAGAGTAATGTTGGGAAGTGGATCAACAGATGATTTAACTGACAGCCTATGTAAGAGCACTACATTCAATTTTAAAATATAAGGATAATTTTACTATAATCAGAAAGTTGTGATTTTTACCATGAACACTAATAGTTGGCTAAACCAAATTTAGACTTAAAAATTAATCCAGCCTAACTGAATCGGTCTGTCTTTATAATCAAGTAAAGACAAGGTTTAACCATGACCTGCTAACTTCTCTCTGCACAGTTTTAAACATTTTACACTAGCATTTAAAATGTTAATCAAAATATACTGGCTAACAAGTTTTCAAAACTAGAATATATTTTTTTAATTGGAAGCACTTTGAAAGAAAAAAGCTAAATCATACTGCATTTGCTCAGCTACGTTGCTCAACTGTATATGATTCCTCACCTGTATATGAAGGATTTGTTGAAAACCAGGTTAGCAAAAAGGGGAGGTAGGACTAAAAAGAGGATTTCCCACCCAGACAGCCTTTTATTCTGGGATCCTACAGACTACAAGTCCAATGTCCTTGTCCCCCACAAACACATGTGAAATATCTGAATTAACACTTTGCCACAGGACAATCCAAACTAATTTGAGTTAATTACAGTTCAGTCTGATTGTGTTTTCATGAAAATCAAAACCAATCAGTCCGGATTAAACTGGTAGTCTGTTTTTACCTCAGGACAGTGTTATATCTCCTCCACTGCAGAGGATTTCGTGTGCATGAAACAGTGGGCTCTGCACCAGTCCAATTGCAGTAACACTTGTAGCTAACAATATAGCAAATCAGTGACAATCTTTTCCCTGGAAGCAAGAGCAGACATATCTGAACTGAGATGCAATAATTTTTTCATCTGCTTTACTGAATACCAAACTATTAAGAATTAACTATTTGAAAAGCTAAATGCATGTGTACAGCAAGACAATAAACAAATAGGAACTTCATATTTTACTGAGGACAACATGGATTTTTGCTTTGCTCTTGATATGCAGCTTTCTGGTAAATTGTGAGCTTTATGAACCATGACCTTGTAACAAATGTTCTAATGTTTAAACAGTAAAAATCCAAGTAATGCATGATCTTCAGGAAACTAGGAATGTTAGTTTTACTATTCCGATCAGATTACATTCTGGTCTACCTAAATGTCGTCTTCATTTTAAAACGGGTAAGATTTTTTTTGCTTTCCATCCTACGCAGTTGTATAATGTTGCTGAGTGATGCTAGTATGTACTCTGTAAAGGAATTTAAAGTCTGGTTCTACTGCATAAAAGGGGATTCCAGCAGATGAAATTATTATTCATATCAGAAGGAAAGCTCTACATCTTAAAGTGCAAAAATAGCTGCAATAGAACATTTTAATGTATTTTATAAAATATATGCTTTGTTGGACAACCTGGAGAGACTAACCACTAGAATGAAAGTAACGGAGCCAATGTGCTATGCTCTCTCTCTTTCCTCAAGTCAACATATATCTCTCCATACATGCTCTGTATATAAATAGCTGAGTACCCATTTCCCCTAATAGTCTTTCAATATTCATGCATATATCTTTTTTTTCCATTTCTACAACTTTTTGCATGATGAAAGAATGGAGCACCTGTATCCCTCTGTATTACAAATCCATTACGTCATTCTAAAAAAGTTCAAGGGCCCATATTGTAATGTCATTTCACATATGCCTGCTCAAAATTCCTCTGAATTAAGAAAGATTATACAGTAATGTTGCTAGGTTTAGACTGCCTTTGTCTAATAAATGTGATGTCGAATTTGAAAATAAGACTTTCTGTTGCCTTTATTCTGAATCTTTAGATCTAATTAACATCCTCTTTGAAAATAATGTAACATTTCAAAAACATCTGAGAAAAAAATGGCTGTCAAGAAAAGAAGCCTTTATCAAATTGTCAATTTTTTTAGCTAGGGAAAAATACCCAAGTCAACAACTAAACACGTGGGAGAGACAAAAATGAGTCTTTGTGTGGCTGTGTGTGCGTTAAATTCAACTGCTACTAGAACTAGCACTTCCAATGCCTGACACTTATGTATGTTAACAGCATGATTCAAATCCAAACATTATTTCAGAAAATCCTTTCAGTTTTTCTCTGTAAAAGAAAAATCATTAGTCAGAGATCCCTGCAGACTCAGCCTTCACTTTTCTGGACAGATCGGGCTAGATTAAGTTGGGTTTGTGACTTACTATGCATGCACAAATATTGTTACATCTTAGTTGATAGCCTATGGATGTGTACAAGCAAAATGTCCTGATTTTAGCTGAATGAAAGTCAGCCTCTGAAAGCAAATGTTAATGGCTTGTGCACTTCTTTACTTAAATAAAATAATTCTTAAAATAGATGAAAATGGTGGGCAGTTTTGTCACAAGCCATATGAGCCTACATATCTTTAGCTATGTTTTTAAAGAAACCTTTCTCAATGTTTTACAATAAACACTCCTTTTTATTTAAAATTTAACTAGGAAGCGGTTCTGACATTTATGGAGTGTGAATTACAAGAGGTCAAGATACCATCCATAGTAGGTGGAGTCATTTAAGCACCTAGACAGAATTACCAGCAAGATTTTCAAAGGTGACAAGTGATTGCCTGCCTAATCTAAAACACTTTAGAGGAACCTCATTATCAAAGGAAGCAGAGCACTCATTAGTCATTACCCACTTTCGAGGACTGTGGCCATTATCTACATATTAGCTTGATTGCCCCAAATTAGATTGATTGTAGCATCTTCATAGTTGGACAGCTACTGCTTTTCATATAGTCACATTTCAATCATCCTCTGGAGCTATAAAAATTCTACAAGGAAAAGAATGACAGGCTCACATTATCACATTTCAAAAGGGCAACCTGTTTCCTAACAATTCTTACATACCTCCCAGGGGACATTAGACTCTGAGGATACTGCTGAACTTCAGCTGGGTTTTTTTCTTTAGTTTTTCCTTCACTTTTGCTCTCTTTATCAGCCCGTTTCCTGCCTTACTAGAATGGCTGATCTTGACAGGCTAGTTGAGCCCTTAATTTCTGTGATTCACATAACATGATTCATATATTTAACAGCAAGTTTGAAGGACATCCAAGTATGAGGTGCATGTGTTTTATCTAAGCAGTGTTGCTACCTTTCCCTCTTCTAGTTCCTCTCTTCAGAGTCTGTTGTTATTGCTTCAGCCAAAATTCCATACTAAGGAACAAGCTATCCTTTCACATGGGAGGAGGACCCAGTTAAGTCAGAATTTCCCTTCTCGGAGATTTCAATTGACCCAACAGAGCCAAGACCTAAACATGCAGGTTCAGATGATCTGAAGTGGATAAAAATGATATGTGTATGCACAGTTGTTCCTTTCCTGTTGCCATTGACTAAAACCTGCTACAAGTGCTTGATAGCAGCCACAAAACTCTCAGATGGCACAATTAGATCAGAACCATCCACTCCCAGATGGGCTTCTAGGCAGAAATTTGTCCAGCCAACAAATTATCCAGGGGTATGTGCAATAATGAAAGAGGACGGTGTCCCACTTCATTCCAGCGCTACCTCAAAATTCTCTAGAACCCCAACTCGACACATAACAGCTGTTTAGTTCCCAAAATGATCATTCAAAAGGTTTAGGAATTCCTAGCAGGGAGAGAGCATAAAAAAATGTGTCTGTGAAAAGGATGTTCTAGCCCTGAAATTTTGCATAGTCACTGTATTTCATAGGAAGACTCTAAATGAAATGTGAAACTTACCCCAGCAGCAGAACTGTTAGAAAAGATAGAAGTGAAAGAAATACTGGTGCAGATGAACTGTTTTACATGAAAAACAATGCATCAGAAGTAGTGCTTTGAAGGAAAAAACAGTGGTTTCCTCAAAGCTAATCTTCAAAGTTGCTACCAAATCACAGAAGTGATAGCAGACTATATGGAAAACAGCTCTCCTTACAGCAGACTTTTGGGTAAGACTTTCCTTTCCAGTTTTATTTATTCTGTATTCTCTTCCCATCCTCAAGGCCTTCACAATGTTCATTTTAGTTTTCACCGTCTTGCTTCTTGATATGTAAAAGCAACTCAGAAGTTTTGTTTTGGTTATATATCACCTGTTTTCTGTACTAGAAATTCAGGTACTCTCTAGCTGAGAAAGCTTTGATAAAGTAAGGACCAGTACACTGGAGGCGTCTCAAGAAAGTACAAAGCAGAGTAACTGTGGTGGAGAAGATTCTCTGTCAGATGGTTTGAAATGCTAAGAGATTGTAATGCTTTTTGCATATTGTAAAATAAGGCTTTGCTAAAGAATCAACACATTCACTCTTTTTTTTGTGCTCCAAAACCAGGGAAAATCAGACCTTACATGTCTGTGGCTTAAGGTCTACACAGGTTTGGTGCCAATTTAACATACGTGTATGTGTGCGCGCACGTGCGCATCAAAATATTTACTTCTATATAACTTTGTAATGGGATGCTGTTACGCCTTATAGGAATATGCTACCTGGCTGAAGGCAGTTTGTATATTGTTCTGAGTCTACACTAGGAAATTATTTGAAATCAGTAAAACAGACAAATGTTGTGGTGGAAAACAAGTTATAGAGAATTTTAGTAAGAAAAAAAACCCAAACCTCTCAGGCCATCTTGATGTACCAGGGAAATGCCACTAATCTGTTTAAAATAATTCTTCCCACTCACTCTTCTATTTCTTTAACTGTTTTCCCTCTTTCTTTCATACTTGGCAAATATCTCATGAAGTGAGCTTGAGTTCACAAAAACGTATTCTCTCTATATATGATCTTATTTAGTCTATAAGTTGCATAGCTACTGTGCCTTCAAGCTCTCTCTCATCAACTCAACCCTGCTTGAAAGAAATGGATAGCTCTGCCCACTGCTTGTGATGGGTTGAGGGGGGTTTTATTTTCCCCTCTCTCCACATCCTATCCACACCCTTGGTCTCTTTTTGCTCCTAATTATCTTCCTTCTTCCAAGATTTAGACGCTTGGAGTTTGTGCACCTTAAATTTGCCCAGGATTGTCTCTTAAGCCTGCTGCCTGACTGCAATGACTATTAAAGGCCGGCTTTTTCTAACCAAGTGCATTGTCTTTCTTTACAGGGGTGTAGGTTGTAGCAGTGTTGGTCTAAAGACACAGGCAAACAAGTGGGTGAATCTGGTATCTTTTATTAAACGAACTTAAATGGTTGGAAAAAAATTTTAAGCAAGTTTTTGGGTTTAAAAACCGTTAGTCAGGTGGAGGAAGTCTCTGCAGTTGGTGTGTGCTCTTCCTGGGTGGAAGGAATAGTAAAGAGGCCAGAAGCTAGTCTGCAGCAGGACAGGCAGTCAGTGAAGATGTAAATGGAGGAGTCAGCTGGGGAGAGATAGGCGGTGGCGGGGGAAGGAGGATGAATGTAGCAGTTAAATAGTGGGGAGGTACCTGGGGAGTCAGGTGTCAGGAAGGTTATAATGTATCATAAATCCTATGTCTATATTTTAGTCCATGATTTTTTGTATCCAGGAGGTTGATGAAGTGGAGTTCATAGGCTCATCTCTGAGAAGTGTTTTGTAAGTTCCCTTGGATGATTAGAACTGAGATTGGAGAGAGAGTGGTTTTCTTGCAAGAGATGTGCCCCCACCGGTAATTGGGTATTTTTGTTTTTAATAGATTTCCAGTGTACGTTCATTCTGGTGCACAGTTGTTGTTTGGTCTCTCCTACATATTTTCCACCAGGGCAGTTGGTGCACTAGATGAGATGTATTACATTTCTGGAGGTGCAGGTGTAAGATGCAGGGACGCTGACGGCTCTGTTGCGGGGTGTAGTAATTGTTGGGCAGGGGGTGGAGATGTGTTGGCAGGTTTGCATTTCATGTCGTGGCATGGTTTGGATCCATCTGGTGTGTTCTGGGAAGCTTGCTTCTGGTGATCAACCTCCTGGATACAAAAAATCATGGACTAAATATAGACATTGGATTTATGACACATTATAGCCTGCCTCGCATCTGATTCCCTGGGTACCTCTCCACTATTAAACTGCTACCTTCATCCCCCTTTTCTCCCCCCACCCCCAGCCTGTCTCACCCACTGACTCCTCAATCTACATCTTCGCTGACCGCCAGTCTTGCTGCAGACCAGCCTCTGGCCTCTTTACTCTTCCTTCCCTCCAGAAAGCGAGCACATGCCAACTGCAGAGGCTTCCTCCGCCTGACCAAGGGTTTTTTTAAACCCGAACGCTTGCTAAAAAAGTTTTTCCCCCCTCCAACTATTTAAGTTGGTATAATAAAAGATATCAGATTCACCCAAAGAACTTCGTCCGCCTTTTCTTTACGCCTTCACTGGACCACTGACATGAGGCAGGCGGTCGGTGTTGCTTGCTTCAAGCTCCCCTTTGTGCTACCCCCCACTTAATGCTTACACGGCATCAAGCAGACCTGGGCCACAGGAGGGTCGACCACGAAGTACCCACAGACCTGGCCAAGCAGAAACCCGTGCCAGCAGAGGGGCCGGGACTCGGGACAGCGGGATGGTGGACCGGGAGGGCAGAAACCTCCCGCTCAGTGTGGATGTGGCAGCAGAGGGCGGGGGGGGTGGGGCAGAAACCTGCGGGACAGGGACTGGAGAGCAGGTGGCAGGGGCGGGACAAGAGCCCAGGGCGTGAGGGGGCGAGAAGGGGTTGAGCCGGGCCTCAGCGAAGGCTGAGCGGGGGAAGCGAAGGGGCCTGCAGTTGCCCTCCTCAGCCAACAGGTTGCACCGTGCCCCCGCCCCGGCCGCTGCCCGAGCCTAGCTCGGCGTTGCCGCTGCCTCCTCCTCCTTCTCCGGCCGCCGCCGCCGCTCCCTCTCCACAGCGGGGGGAGGAGGAGGGAGGAGGCTGCAGCCGCCGTCCTCCATTTTGTGGCAGGCAGGGGCGGAGGCGCGGCGGG
>NW_017728914.1:24472636-24479251 GCF_001723895.1 Crocodylus porosus
CAGCCGGCATTTGGGAAGCAGTCGGAGCTGAGCAGACTTAGATCTTGTTTTTGATTTGGGTGTCCGCCTGGGGGGATCTGGACTTTGTTTGAGTTTGGGTGCAGGGGGCACTGGTTCTGCTTGGAAAATGTGGGGGTTGGCAGTCCGTGTTGTAGGAAGTTAATGGACTTCGATCCCGTCTTGTTTGTGTTTTCTTGGGAAAGAATTACAATAGATCAATGGGTAATAGCTAAACATTTGGGTAGTGTGCCTGTCTAATCGGTGGGTGGAAATTAGGCTTGTGCTGCTCTTACCACACCAGCTGATGCATCTGAACTGTCGAGAGAGACATTTGGAAAATTGTATTACAGCACTTTCAAAAAGGGAGTGTGTTTCAAGCTTTAATTAAGCTTACTTTTAGGAATTTGTAGCACGGGTACTTGCAGCCTTTTTCATATTCCTTTGTTTGGCAAGAAAATTGTACAGCCTGATGGTTCATTAAGGAAACTGGCTTGTTGAATTGCAAATAGTTCTGTGGTGACAGGGGGTGATGTGACTTACGATTTAACCCAAGTCTAGAAAAGCTTTTAAAAATAGTTCTCATTAGTTACAAGCAACAACATATATATTCAGAGACAGTGAGAAATGTCAGGCTTGTGTCTGGTTTTTAAATCCATCTGCTCTGCTGTCTCCCTTGGAGAAGCTGAACCAGGTTTGCCTTGTTGCTTATTAGGTTTTTTGTGCTGTTGTCATGCTATTGCTAACTTCAAATATTTTTCTTTTATAGCCAATGTTGAAGGAATGGATCCCAAAGAATCGCTAAACTCCTCAGAGAGAGAGGAAGCAGGGAAAATTGTGCACTTCAGTGACAAAGGAGGGATTGTGATGGATTTTCATCCAACCTTTAGGGGTGGAGCTACCGTCAAGGCTTCTGCGTCTACATCTCCCCTGCCTGCGTCTACATCTCCCCTGCCTGCGTCTTCTCAGTCAGACTCCAAACAGCAACCTGTTTTGGGTGACTTTTCAAAAGGATTAGTAAGTAATGTGCCTCAGCCAGATCTTTCCAAGGCAGTGTCGCTCTCAATGGGACTGTACATGGGTGAGACAGATTCAAAAGTGATGGGAAATGACATTGGATTTCCGCAGCAGGGCCAAATCGGCATCTCTTCTGGAGAAACAGACTTCAGGCTCCTGGAAGAAAGCATTGCAAGCTTGAACAAGTCCTCTGGTCTGGCAGAGGGTGCTAAGGGGACAGTGTCTTCTGGGTTGTCACTCAAGCAGGACTTCCCAGTCATGACTAACTGCAATGTCCCTTTAGAGCCAGGCACATTAACGCAGGGCCAGATTGGCTCTAGTGGTGGCAACATGAAGTTGTTCTCTGAGGACCAAAGCACCCTGGATATTCTGCAAGATTTAGAATTGCCACCGATCTCACCGGGTAAAGAGCCAAATGGAAGCCCATGGAGACTTGACCCATTACTAGATGAAGGTGGCTTGCTTTCCCCTCTAGGTGCAGACGAGGCATTTCTCCATGAAGGAAATTCAGGTGAAGACTGCAAGCCCCTCGTCTTACCAGACACTAAGCCTAAAATTAATGAGCGTGGAGATCTTTTGTCCAGTCCCCCAGTGCAGATGCCTCAAGTGAAGACAGAGAAGGAAGACTTCATTGAACTCTGTACTCCAGGCATAAAGCAAGAGAAAACAGGCCCAGTTTATTGTCAGGCAAATTTTCCTGGGTCTAGTGTACTGGGTACTAAAGTGTCTGCCATTTCTGTCCATGGTGTCAGTACCTCTGGAGGACAGATATATCACTATGACCTGAATACTGCATCTCACTCTCAGCAGCAGGATCAGAAACCAGTTTTTAATGTCATTCCGTCTCTTACTGCCGGTACAGAAAATTGGAATAGGTGCCAGGGATCTGGGGATGACCCTTTATCTCCTATGGGAAATTTGAACTTTTCTGGCAGATCTTTCTCTAACGGCTATTCAAGGTAATTGGATTTGCATTTTCTTATAATAAAACACTAGAAATATATTCAGCCTAGCAATGTACATGTCGATTGTTTTTTTTTTTACATTGGTTATGTATTTGTATGGTGTTGTCACCTCACGTCCTTTAACGTACCACTTTTACGTGGTGTAGTAGAAAAGTGACCAACCAAGTGTTTAGCCAGGGGGGTTTGGAAAATCTGAATCATGTTTTAAAGGTATGACTTAAGGGAAAAGTATGACGACTTGACAGAAAGATCAATGCCTAAAATATTTCAGACTGATTTACGCATATGCAAAAGTTATTATACTCTGAGGAGTTTAGGGGTTAATTCTTTTTCCCCCCAATATTACTACAGATGTTCTGTATAAAAATAATTTGGTGGTTGTGTACATTTTTAGTTAGATTTTTAAGCTGAATTACAGCATCAAGTTTATCATGGAGCTTTAGTGACTGTACATGGATAACAAGACTTCAAGCATGAAATCCCTAACTGCTTGTCCAACAACATTTACAGATATAAGAGCATTTACAAAAAGATTTAACTGTACC
The DNA here is from genome assembly GCF_001723895.1 of Crocodylus porosus. Lineage (NCBI taxonomy): Eukaryota > Metazoa > Chordata > Crocodylia > Crocodylidae > Crocodylus > Crocodylus porosus. The sequence goes on from NW_017728914.1 coordinate 24,475,161, forward strand.
TGAAAGTCCGTACTTACTGGCAAAATTTAACTCTTGAAATGAATCTGAGTGCCTATTTTATAATAGATTTATTTTCTTAAAATGGATACCAGCTACCCAATATGATTGGCATAGCACTTTAAAAAAATAATTAAATTAAGTGAATATTGAGATTAGGCTAAGGGTTAGGAAATATAACTCCTTTTACTCCCGGAGGAGAAAAATATTGTAGCACTAACTTTCTCAGTGAGCAGCCATCTATTTTTTCTTGTTTGTCACTCAGATCACAGATCCTTGACCTGATCTTAGTAGTGATACCTTTTGTTTAACTTTAATAGGTCTCTAGCTGATTTCCAGTCCGTCCCGTGCTCCATCTTTTAGTCAGTGTTATGGTTAGATGAGCATTTCTTTTAATATTGACTGTTTCACTTAATCAAGGGCTTTCACTGAGCTTCTTTGTATGTTTCAGGAGATACAACTGTTGGCTTTATGCACAAAACACTTAACCAAACTGTTGGTTTATATTGGGATCTTTGCTTTTAATTTTTTTTTAGTATCTGACAAGCTACAAGTTAGTGGCAGGAGACTGGATTGATGGATAGGAAGAGTGTTAGAGGCTACACCTTTTCTGTTTGAAGTGGGAGATGTACTCTAATTTGTTTATAATGTTGAGTTTTTGCATTGTTTCAGTAAGTGAAGTTTTTGCTAGTTTGTTTCTAGATTTCCTAAGCAGTGTTGGATTTGTAGTGTAAGAAAACCTGAACGTTTTGGAGTAAACTACTAAAATGGTACCAAAATGGACTTACTGCCTTATGAATATTTGGTGTACTCTATAGTATTCCTTATGTTGAATCGGAACTCAATTTTGTCATGCCTGTTGTGAGTACTGTAATAGTAATGCCTTTAGTGGCAACTGGTAGAAAATCTATAACCTTGTATGAAAAAGAGTTTTCAGATTTAGGATACTAGTGTCAGTGTGCACACAGATTATTTTGTATGGAGCCTGATGGTGAATGTGTGTAAATAGTTATGCATATAGAATTGGTTTAAGGCCAACTGCTAGTTTTTTCTGAACCAGTAGTGGATTTTATCTTCTTTTTTTTTCATTTTGAAAGGGTGATGGTACTTGGTTTTGACTCTGATATGAGTTGTTTACATTAAAATGTTTATAAGCTGTACATGAACTAGACGAATTTCAGGCATGCTCCTATATTTTTGCATGTTAATTATGTCACAACATGAGTCGCTTTCATAATGTGTATAGAATGTTTTTAATCCAAAAGGGACAACATTTGACAGATTTTGTTGTTGCTTTTGTGAAATCAAGCTGAGCAATTTGTTTAAAATATTTGATTTGGAAACAACTTTATGGTACTAATTAAACTCTTTACCAAGTGTGTAAGGCAGCAATCTGCAGGATTAGGCCTATACCAGACGGGTATGCTGGTCAAGGCCAAAATTTGGCTACAATACCCACAGAGCAGTGCTAGTTGGTAATACTGTTCAGAAGATGACAAGCTTTCTTTAAAGTGCTGACGTCCTGGTCTTCCACAGGACTCCTATGTGTTGTTAACTATTTTCCGTGCATTGTTTCAGAGGATGGATTTTTTCCTACGCAATTTTGTTTGAGATACAGAAAGGAAAATATTTTTTTAACACCCGTAGCTGAATGTCAGTCAATAACATTCAGTTTCCAAATGGTCTATTTTCAAGGGGCAGAGAAAGTGGCAGGGATAAAGTAAGTAGTTCTTGCTTTCCAACTTTGACTTTAAATTGACCACAAAAAATGACCGTTCACAGCCAGAAATACTGTTCTATGTCTAATTTTCTTCACTTGAAATTGAGGCATTATAAGAAACTCATTTTTTTTTTTTTTTTTATATACTTTTAGAAATCCTGTCCTTTGGTAAGTGGTCTGTCATAGGTTTGCAGTCCCTGTCTAACTGGTTTAAACTGGTAAACAAATGTAATTTGGCATGGCTGGTCGTCTGTCTTAGAAATAAAGGACTAGTTGGCAAGAAGCCCGTATCTCTATTTCTAGAGAAACTGGTTTGCTTAGGTCAAGGTTGGGCTCTTGACTGTACTTAATCTCTTCAGGGGAGGAGAAGAAGAATTGCTACGTCTGCATCTTTGACAAAATGCTTTGCCAGTGTCTGGCTCCTTGTTTGAGCATTGATAAAATGTTAATTATTTTTAAGCATATGGGAAGAAAAGCTAAGCTTTTGTTCTGCTGTTCAAATAGTATTTAATCCTGGTTAATGAAAATGCCTGAAGTTGACTTGGTTCTTAGGTATTGCGGTTGTAAACTAGTCATGCAGTTTTAAAAGTTTTTGTTTTTAACCTCTTTAAATGAGATCAGGGATAATTGAGGCTTAGAAAATAATGATTTGTCTATGGAGAGTAGAAGCTTTAATAGCATACACTTCATAAATTCTACAGATTCTAGCTTTAATTTGACACGCGCACACACACATACACTGGCTCTTACAGCTGGAAATAACCTTCCAGTTCTGAAGTGGGCATAACTAATGTGGCGCTGTCTCCCCAAGTCTGCAAACGGACCACTACAGTACTTGTGCTGTTGCCCAGAGATTTAAGGTGCAGCCTGACATTTTACTACTGATGGGCAAAACCATTATTGGTAGCAGTGAAACTTACAAAAATCATGTCAGTTTCACCCTGCTGCTATTTATGAAAGCTCTTAGCAGGAGAAATCCACTTGAGCTAGTCACTAAAGAGGACGTGCCAAAAATGAAACAGACAGGGAAGTAGAGGGAAAAACTGAGAAGATGCATTGTGATTGATCTCTAAGCAAGGGTGTGGCAAAATCAGGGAGAAGAGTACAGCTAGTTGAAAGTATTTGGTCGATGTTTTTCAGTTTCACTGAGTAGTTTGACGTTTTGTGATTTGTCTATCTTGGGTTTTCAGCCTGGGGTATGCATACCCCCAGGAGTACTTGAGAAAGCACTATCCCACACTGCCGTGCAGGTGGTGCCCACGGGGGTAGGGGAAGTTCACACATGGTAGTTGCCACTGCTCTGTGTCCGGCCGCATGCCACCCAGCAGCTAGGGATACACTGTTCTGCATCTATCTGGCTGACGGGGGTACAATGTTCCAAAAAGTTTGAAAACCCCTGGTCTAGCTCTATAGCGAGTCAGATAGTATATGTCACTGTATTCTACAAATATCAGTGAAATTTTTTTTAAACTGCTTGTTTTTAGGGGTTTTTCAGGGTTTTTTTAAATGAGGCTAGTCTAATGCTAGACTTGCTTGTGAGAGAAGTAGAGACGGCACAGGTATTTTTCATCTTGGTCTGGAGCTACCAGTTGTGTGCATTGTTAGGCTTTCTGGTGATATTGATGCAACAGTCAGCACTGGTAGTGCTTCTAGCATTATAATCTGGAGTTGCTAGTAAATCCAAAGCTAGAAGATGGTAGTGGGGAGAGTGGGAGATAATACCAACAGCAAAAAAGACACCACAGAAACAGAAAAAATATAAATATATTGCTTGTTAGAGAGTGCTCCTCTGGTCTACTGCCATCAAAAATGTTGCTTCCAGAATAAAAATGACTTGTTCCTTTTATCTTATTAATACCCAAGTGAAAGAGGTGGGTCATTTTGTTAGGGGAGAAAAGAAGCTGGAGTCCCAACTTTATTTTTTTGATTTGTGGCCAGTTTTCTTGAATGAATTTTCTCTGCTTTCCCCACCTACTCCCATCAACTGTTCCTCCTCCTCCTCGTTGGTTCCCAGGTTCTGGCAGTCGCTGCCCTGGTTCCATAACTCTGATTGTTTCCAGAATTCAGTCTCCCAGGGGGACAGGGATTTTTAGAGTAATTAGTACTAAAGAGAGAACTGAGTACTTGGCGAATTGCTGGTTTGCATTTTATTTTTGTAGCCTCCTAGACTGTTGGATATAAAGCAGTCTGCTTGATAATGGAAACTGACCCACCATACAATCTAAGTAATATCTTACAGGTTTCTTGTAGACTACATGAGTGGATATGCTGTTCCATTATTTGTATTATGGGAGCTTTTAACCAGAAGTGAATGCAGGCTGTTAGACAGAAACTTCAGCTTCTACTTGGGGGTCAGTGTTTGCAATTCCATGGG
>NW_017728914.1:24479351-24498288 GCF_001723895.1 Crocodylus porosus
CCTAAAGTTGACTTGGTTCTTAGGTATTGCGGTTGTAAACTAGTCATGCAGTTTTAAAAGTTTTTGTTTTTAACCTCTTTAAATGAGATCAGGGATAATTGAGGCTTAGAAAATAATGATTTGTCTATGGAGAGTAGAAGCTTTAATAGCATACACTTCATAAATTCTACAGATTCTAGCTTTAATTTGACACGCGCACACACACATACACTGGCTCTTACAGCTGGAAATAACCTTCCAGTTCTGAAGTGGGCATAACTAATGTGGCGCTGTCTCCCCAAGTCTGCAAACGGACCACTACAGTACTTGTGCTGTTGCCCAGAGATTTAAGGTGCAGCCTGACATTTTACTACTGATGGGCAAAACCATTATTGGTAGCAGTGAAACTTACAAAAATCATGTCAGTTTCACCCTGCTGCTATTTATGAAAGCTCTTAGCAGGAGAAATCCACTTGAGCTAGTCACTAAAGAGGACGTGCCAAAAATGAAACAGACAGGGAAGTAGAGGGAAAAACTGAGAAGATGCATTGTGATTGATCTCTAAGCAAGGGTGTGGCAAAATCAGGGAGAAGAGTACAGCTAGTTGAAAGTATTTGGTCGATGTTTTTCAGTTTCACTGAGTAGTTTGACGTTTTGTGATTTGTCTATCTTGGGTTTTCAGCCTGGGGTATGCATACCCCCAGGAGTACTTGAGAAAGCACTATCCCACACTGCCGTGCAGGTGGTGCCCACGGGGGTAGGGGAAGTTCACACATGGTAGTTGCCACTGCTCTGTGTCCGGCCGCATGCCACCCAGCAGCTAGGGATACACTGTTCTGCATCTATCTGGCTGACGGGGGTACAATGTTCCAAAAAGTTTGAAAACCCCTGGTCTAGCTCTATAGCGAGTCAGATAGTATATGTCACTGTATTCTACAAATATCAGTGAAATTTTTTTTAAACTGCTTGTTTTTAGGGGTTTTTCAGGGTTTTTTTAAATGAGGCTAGTCTAATGCTAGACTTGCTTGTGAGAGAAGTAGAGACGGCACAGGTATTTTTCATCTTGGTCTGGAGCTACCAGTTGTGTGCATTGTTAGGCTTTCTGGTGATATTGATGCAACAGTCAGCACTGGTAGTGCTTCTAGCATTATAATCTGGAGTTGCTAGTAAATCCAAAGCTAGAAGATGGTAGTGGGGAGAGTGGGAGATAATACCAACAGCAAAAAAGACACCACAGAAACAGAAAAAATATAAATATATTGCTTGTTAGAGAGTGCTCCTCTGGTCTACTGCCATCAAAAATGTTGCTTCCAGAATAAAAATGACTTGTTCCTTTTATCTTATTAATACCCAAGTGAAAGAGGTGGGTCATTTTGTTAGGGGAGAAAAGAAGCTGGAGTCCCAACTTTATTTTTTTGATTTGTGGCCAGTTTTCTTGAATGAATTTTCTCTGCTTTCCCCACCTACTCCCATCAACTGTTCCTCCTCCTCCTCGTTGGTTCCCAGGTTCTGGCAGTCGCTGCCCTGGTTCCATAACTCTGATTGTTTCCAGAATTCAGTCTCCCAGGGGGACAGGGATTTTTAGAGTAATTAGTACTAAAGAGAGAACTGAGTACTTGGCGAATTGCTGGTTTGCATTTTATTTTTGTAGCCTCCTAGACTGTTGGATATAAAGCAGTCTGCTTGATAATGGAAACTGACCCACCATACAATCTAAGTAATATCTTACAGGTTTCTTGTAGACTACATGAGTGGATATGCTGTTCCATTATTTGTATTATGGGAGCTTTTAACCAGAAGTGAATGCAGGCTGTTAGACAGAAACTTCAGCTTCTACTTGGGGGTCAGTGTTTGCAATTCCATGGGAAACTGCAGTGAGTTTGTCTTAGTTGCCCTATCCTGGAGTTTGTTCAAAACCCCAGTTTTCCATTCAGTGTCTGTCATCTTTCTCTCTCAGGGTAGCACCTGTTAGTCTTATGTTCAATTTTTAGTAACCCTTCCACTAGGAGTTGGTAGGGGAATCCAGGAAACCCATATAAAGCAAGTTGTGTCAGCTTCTCTATAGTCTGTAATTTGTTTTCTGCATCACATCCTGTAGGTGTCTTCCTTTAATCACTTCCCAAGTCCTTTGTCAGGTGCACATGCAACTCTTCCAAAGCCAAGCCACTGCAAGAGCCCCTTTAAGTGGTTCTTCCACTTCTCTGAGCCCAGCCTTACACCCCCTTCTTTTTAGATGGACTCCAGTAGCAACATTTTCTCCAGCTGCCTGGACTCCAAGTACTGGGCACTAGTCAATACAACTCAGAAAAGATATTCTAGAACAGTGGTGCCCAACCTGACTGGACCTGCAGGGCCAGGTAAGTGGCATGAGATCGGCCTGCGGTGTGATCAAGTGTGCCGGCCCATCCCCACACACCAGGATTTGACTGCAGGTTGAGATAAATTTGTTGAAAGAACAGATTATGGGAGCATATGCTTAGGAAACCTGTTATGCAGATTTGGAATACAGTAGGATTTTTGGTCAAAAGGAATTAGATGTGGAGTGTTTTATGGCACATAATCTAAAAACCATTATGTACATGAGGGCTTTTCCATTAGTGATCAGATGCATAGTTTTAATCCATTTTTGTTTTCGAGTGTCCAGTTAGAGCAGGATGGGAGCTAAACAGATTTTTATGAAGTGCTGCATAGGCCTGATTAGAGTTGTATATTCTGTTAATGTTGCTTACATTACAGTGATCTATGTTTAATTCTATCTTTTAATTACAGAGAACAAGTTGATTTTGTTCCATGCTGTGAGTTTACACTTTATCCATTTTTAAATAGTAATTGAACTTGATGTAGTGCTCAGTTATCCTGTTCCATTGGGGGGTTGTCATAAAGGTACATTGTAAACAAATCCTATTTACTTGTAATGTTTTACGTAAGAGTAAAATGTATGATGCAGCAGTTAAAAATGTTGCATATAAAATTACTCTCAAATATTATTGGGTTTACAGTGTTTGACTTAATTGCATGATGAAGGCAGGCAAGTTTCCACTTAGGCTTTTCCTGTCTTTCTAATTTGTATTCTTTAGATGACACGTGGGTTTCTAAAAACATAAGCATGACTAATTTTCCTTTACTTAAGAGTAACTTAAACCAAGTTGTTAATTATTTAGAGGTATTTGCAAAGGATTGTAACTCATGCAAAATAAGGATTTTAGATGCGATCTCTTTCAGCATCCACACTTTCTTTATGGGTTTCTGGATGTTTGTCTTCATGTAGGTTTTAAATATCCATTAGGTGGAATCGTGTCCCTTACTTTCAAAGTAAATAAAATGGTAATAATCAGTATATCGCCACACCCAGCTTCACTTACACTAGGAAAATGAGTGGAATTGCACTTTTAAAAAATTTTTGGGGTTCATCTTTTGTTTTGTTTTACAAATGTTGTAAAATCCAAATAAAAACAGGTTTGAAATCAGTTTTGCTAGAGGTGAATATTTTGCAGCCTGAAAAAAATGCTCTTCAACTTGGGTGGAATTTAAAGTATTACCTTGAGAGAGAATATTTTGGCTAGGGACAGAAATTGTACATAAACCTGTATAAGTAATTGGAAACCAGTTCAGATCTGTAACGTAACAGAAGTTCAGTGCATATAAACCACTTTCACAATGGCTGAAACCGGTTTAAGATAAACCTGGATAGATGTAGTATCAGACCTAACTGATTTATGTTAAATTGGTTTATTGAGCTTCTGTGTCAGATCCCCTCCAGATTCAAGTTAACTTGCAGTCCCCCAGCACCCCAGGAAGCTTTATACCTCCCCGACAAACCCTACCTCACAGAGTAGGCAGGCTAGCTGTGGCCAAAGCTGTATGATCCAGCATAGCAGGGAGGTGTGCTCTGGCGCCACTTGGCTTCTGGCCTGGGCCACGACAGGCATGTGACTGCCTGTGTGGAATCACAAGTGAATGTCTGTTCACTCGCTTATTGGTTTGACCTACGCAGTTTAAGCTAACCTGCAAAGACTGAATCAATTCAGCCTCAGGCTTTTCGACTGTATTTATCCTTTATGTGCTGTTTAGTGTTGTTGCAGAAAACATGATTTTGAATTTATTTGGCCAATAATTTGTTGTGTTTTTTGCCTGAGTAACTTGGGGCTAAATTCTGTCATTTTTTTTCACATGGACTATTCCCATATTCTGAGAGTAGTGTCAAAAAAAAATGGCAAATACCAAAGATACGTAGGGGTGGTGGAATCTGGCTTTGATTAATTCAGGAACAAACTCACCTATATGTTAGTAGGAAAGTAGGTAGATTCATATTCTCAAATCAATTTAACTAATTTTGGAAGCCATTGGTGAGATTCTGACCCCAGAAATAGCCCTATCTGACAGTCTTGAGCGAAGAGGGGCACAATTGTGCAAAAATGGCACAATTTATTTCCAGGGTATTCACTTGGGGTAAGGCAATCCCAGGTGGGATAAAGCTGCAGTCGCCATTTCTGGGTATTTCTGAAGTAGGTTATATGTAATAGTATGGTTGTGTCGGCTTTGTGGCTAGAGTTAACTGTAATCTGGCAATGTCTAGCTGTCATAATGATCATATCTGGATGTACATTAGGACAACTTTAAGATTCATATATCTTATATGATGGGGTACAAATTATAAAGCCAACATCCTCAAAAATTGGAAGGGAAATCAGCTACACTGGAAAATATCACCTTATAAGATATCTGTGATTTCTTCCATGACAGGAAGAGTGACTGTGCCTTTGATGCATTTTTATTAATTTTTTAGCTCCAACAGCATTTTTATCACTGAATAACAGATAGAGTACCTGATTCACAGAACTTACGAAAATAACTTCTAAGTTTTTAAGGAAAAGTGATGTCATGACCATGCATCAGGTCACGTGTGGGCAAAATGCGACCCGGGGGCTGGATGTGGCCTGAATGCTATCCACGGGCCCCTAAAAAATTTAGAAAATTAAAATTTATTTGCCCTGGGCTGCCTGTCATACGGCCCTCAATGGCTTCAAAACTCAGTAAGCAGCCCTCTGCCCAAAATAATTGCCCGCCCCTGCATTAGGTGCTTATCCCCCAGTATGATAAAAAAAATTAAAAAATATGGAGAAGCATCCCTAATTTCTAATTTTGGTTACTGTTTTAGGTTAAATTTGGTATGGGATATCCCTATCAAGTTAAGGGAGCATGTGCATATGTAAAAAGAAATCATAGCAGGTGCTTTTAAAGAATCCAGAATTAAAGTTAATGGATATTATATGCACATATTTAAAGGAACACAATCTAATAAGTGTCTTTTACAGACTGAAAAATAAAGCTGTGGTTTTATGACAATAAGTAGCCGTTTGCTGCTGAGTGTAGAGCATTAGTGTTTTTCTCATTGTAAGCATTCTGACAATGTTATCTCTGCCTAGATTCTTTTTCAGAGCATTGGCACAAAGTGACTATTCATGATCAAAATTAAAATAAAATTATGTATTTTTTGCATTGTTGTTGACCTTTTTTCTTTCAATGTCATATTACTTGAATTACGTTTATTATGTCAGGAAAAACACTGTAAGGTAGGGGTTTTCAACTGGGGGTATGCTTACCCCTGGAGGTACTTGGAAAGGGGCTAGGGGATATGCGTGGGTGGGCAGAGATGCAGCAGTGTCACCTACCATGCCGTGTTGCTGCCTCCCAGGGGCAGGGCTCGAGGGGGGTGGGGGGAACCGGCTCCCCTCTGAGGGCTGCACAGGTGCTGGCCGGCTGTGGCTGGGGGGAGCTCACACATGACAGCCGCTGCTGCGATCCACCACTCCACGGCACTGCATGCAAACCCACTCCGCTGCCACCCTCCACTGTGCATCCAGCTGCTCTCTCTCCCCCTGTCCCCTCTTTCCCCCTCCCCCCCACCCTGCTCCTCCAGAAGTGTACCCAGAAGTGGTACACGCCTTAAAAAAGGTTGAAAACCCCTGCTATAAGGAATGATAACAATTGGTTCAATATCATTTTGCAGTGAACACATTTTAGTCCTAATGTCTTTTGCATATGTAAAGTTTGAGGCAGTACTGAAGATAACTAAAACTGGGGACTTTCAAAATTAGTTTATTATCTCTATTACCTTTACCATTAAAAGTAGAAATCAATTACACTGGAAAGGAAAGATGCCTGTTCCATTTCAGAATGAGCCTGTTGGTTTAAATATAATTAAGCCTGACCCAACTCTTGTATTCCAGGCATGTTATAAAGATTTTTCTTTATTACTACTTGAAACATTGTTTAAAGAAACAGCTTTTTAAAAATAAAGGGTTTTAGTTCTTTCATGTGCTGGCTACGGTTTTAAAATTATCAGCTAGATAGGCTACCTGTTTATTGATCAAACTCTTATAACTCTTAAAAATGTTTTTTAATGTGCTAGTGTTCTATTTGTACATTGAACATATGAAAAAGAGGAAATTTATTTTCAAATATTTTGGCTATTTTGTCTTTTCACTATTTTTATATGAGTCTTAAATATGTGTTTTTGTAACCTTAAAATACTTTAAAAGGTTTATCTTTCATTCTGTTTCATGATCTCTAGTATCACTTAAGAATAGAAAAGTTAATTTGATGACCAAGATTCAAAAGCTGATATGGAAGTTGCTACTTGTCCACAATTTGACTAATCACATTTTGGTTGGAAAGAAAACGGCTGATCATATTTTGAAACTAATACTATATTGGCTTGTGCTATAGGTCACAGGCTTTGAAACTTGGAACATCAAAAATTGACCCTGGCAAGTTTTTCATTTACATCACATATTTGCCTACTATACCATTAAATGTATGCATTGCTTTTATTATGCTTTTGGAGGCCAGGTGTTCCCATTAATGATTTTCTCCCCATCCTGATACAGTATTTAACACCCATAAACACTGTCCATGAAAGAGAGATAATTACCATAATCTAATTTTCAAGGTACCTTATGTTGCTACTGTATCATTTACTAATTAACATGCCGCATTTAGTCTGAGATATAAAGAAGGAGAGATGTGTTTTTTGCATCAATGATTTTGTATATTTAGCTAGTGACACCTTTCATTATTTAATTTACTTTGAAGAACTGTCCAATTCCCAAGATTTGGCCTAGAGAAGTGGAAATAGTTTACTTACTGATTGAATTTTTTCCCCCTCCTCAAATATGTCAGTCGGTTGACAAAATATTAACTGTGGACTCCTTTCAATTCTGTCTCCCTCAGTGATACAGACTATTATTTACCTCTCTCCTTAAAAATCCGTTTCTTACATTTACTTGTAATCTAACTAGATTTACTCATATTAGGAAGCTAAAATAAACTTTAAAAATAACCTGTAACAAATGGCCTTTTTTAGGATGTCTCTCATCAGAAAACATGGAAATCAGGTGTTATCCCATGCAGTGGCTTTGTTGGCAGTGGGCAATGGAGGCACATCCACGTTTGCACTCTTGAAACTGGAAACCGGACTGTGTATACCTTTCTATCACTAGAGAAAGGTCGTTCCTAAGCTTTCTGTTGTGCCTCCAGACGAGGTGAAGGACACCTGCATCTTCCATACATGTTGCTGGTTTGAAGAATCTTGTCTTGGGGTTATGTGCAGTTGCCGAGTTATGATTGCATCGTTTCTAAGAACTCCAGTTACTGTAGGAAAAGTACACTGTACATTGAAAAAACAGGCTTTTTGTGTTGGCCACACTCTCTCTCCTTCTGTTAAGTCTTCTAGAAAAAAAATCCCTACTTTGTGTTCTTTGTGAAGTTCCAGTATTGCAATATTCCTTTGGAGATTGGGAAAGATTATTTCAGAGGTCATCAGTTTTGTGCTAACCTTTACTGCAAAGATTTTCTTCTGTAGACAAGCCAGACACTGCTTAGTTTTGTATATTGAGCTAACAGCCATGTCTTATTTGTTAGCGTGTTGAATATATCAGAGGACTGCTCATTATTTCTTCAATGGAATCAGATTTCACTGCTGGAGAGTAGGCTGAATAAGGCATCTTCAGAAATTTGAAAGTAGCAGAGGCATGAACTAGTCCTTCACGGTCATTCTGTAGGAGTGGAAATGATTTAATCTTCCTTGGTTTTCAACAAACTGTTTCAACTAAGGTTTTAAATCACTTTTTGTAGGGATTATTTATTTTATTTCAGAACACATCTTTCCTGTCTGTTTGGCAGAAGTGCGTGCAGCCCAATTAAAATGAGGTGGAGTGTAGATTTTTTTTTTTAAGCTTTCTAATATAATCCATCAGATCCCAAGTAGAGTTAACCCTTGAAACTACTCAGAGTGGGCATACTGGGGTTGCCAAGACTCTTTGTAACTGAAGGAAGTCTGGTCAAAGGCCTTCTAATTCTGACAGTCCTAGACCACCTCTGAATATTGTTGTATCAGGTATTGATGGTGAATGCTTGGAAACCTGTTCTTCCCCTTCCTTTTCTGTATTATCAAGCTTTTGGCACTAGTAACTTGTGGCGTCCTGACTACCTGTACTTTAAAGCCTGGTTTGTAAGATAGCAGTTGATTATTTGAATTAAACTTGTTAAAAACTTAGTTCCTGTGGTTTCCTTGTTTTCTCTTGTTGGTCTTATTCTATTTCTGAAATACTGGGATTCTTTCACTAAGACTTTGAGAGAAATACAGTATTTAATATGTTTACAGGGTAAGGCTTTATAACAGGGGCCAGTCAGTACCACTCCATATTACTCTTATCACCAGAGGCTTTCCATTATGAGACTATGTTTCTGTTTGACTTAAATGTTGGTAAGCTTTAATCACATGTATGTCTGCCTCAAGCTGAATTTCATTTTTGGAAAAATGTGGTCAAAATGGTTCAGCTATTTCTGAGAACAAGGTTAGACAAAATAACACTTTTCAATATGAACAAAATTCTGGTGACCATTTATATGCAAAGCTTAAGTGGACCTTTACTATGAAATAAGACTTCAAATACACACCTCTGTCAAATTTCTTCTTGGGGATTCTGTATGTTTGTTATCTGTAAAAATCCTCATTTCTAGATCAGTAGAACTACCTGTTAATGATCAAGGGCGAGGTGCCACCATATTTGATATTTAATGGAGTTCTACAAAGAAGCTCTTCAGAACCAACATCTTGTCTCAGTTGAACCACAGAGTTAGAGCTGGCTTGAGTTAAATATTGTTTCCTTCTAGCCTCTGTCTTCCAAATCCTGAAACTGTGGATATTAGAATTAAAGTTCTTTAGCACACTGAAATATCAGTGTAATATCTCATTTAATGCATGGGTTATTCCAGCTGTTTTCATTCAGAGGTGTCTTAATGTAATGCAGAATCTACTGATGCTACAGCATGGATTTAAACAGCTAAAATATTCATGTCTTAGTCTAAGAGTTGACATCCTGGATTCTGGGAATAATAATGAATTTGTAAATGGATAACCACACCCCCGTTAGATAGAAGTGAACTGGTACAGCTAGAATATCTGGCATATCAACCCTTTAAAACACCTCCTGAAACCCTTAAGTGTTTGTCTTCCGGATCACATTCCTTTGCCCTGACACATCTGTACAGAAGCCTTAAAATGGCAGACTGAGAACCTCGTCTGTCTTGCAGTGGGCAGATTACTGCAATGGGGTAATCAGCCCATGGGAATGGGTGTTGTGGGTACCTGTTCTACCTGGAGCAATCGCACATCCCAAGCAGATGCTTGATCAGTAGACCTAAGCCCTAAGGACTTATTCCAGTCAAGTCTGCACTGTCTAATCTGTTGACTAGGCAGCTGATACTGAGACCGTCCACAGAGAAAGTGGCACAAACCAAAGATCCCGTACTAAATTTGGTGGTGTTCCCAGAACTGGTGGGATCCTTTTGAAGGCCTTGCCCCAGTCCCTGAAACAAATGGGAAGGGGGATGCACCTTGGTTTGGGGCAGGAACTCAAGCAAGAGCTCAGGTCACCTTTGATCAAGAGACATCAGAAAACATTGATGGATAAAACCTCCCCAAGTCTTATTGAGTACTGAAGACAAGCAGAAAAGGGTAGACAGGAAAGTAACAGCCTCCATCCTCCAGGCTTAGTCTAAGCTCTGCTGACACTGAACCTAGCGCTGGAGGACTGAGCAAAGATCCATTGCAAATGTATCTTTTATTGTGATGACCTCTGATACTGAGACAGGTTGCTGCAGTGCTGGCTTCCTTACTATGCAAGAGATCCTTGCCCAGAGCAGGAAAAACTTCTTCCTAAGATTTATTCAGCATAATGGAAAAGATTTTCTATATGGGCAGCACAAACAAAGCATGAAACTGGCAGATGTTCTCATTACAAAAATCCTGTCCAGGCTAGGTAAGCTTTTAGCTCCTTTATGGTCCACCTGGCAGCAGTATCAGACCAGAAGATTTTTCAGTCCTATTGCATCTGGTTTTCTTATAACCTTCTATACATGAGAGTCCATTTATTTGTACATTGAGAAAGTTGGCCAAGTGCACTGCCTTGACAAGGATCATGACATTTGTTGAGCACTTTGCTCTTAACATAGCAAGTTTGGAAGGGCAGTATTACCGTTTTTGTTTGACTGGCCAACTACGATGCCCTAACGTCCAATTCAGGAAAGTTATTGCTTGGTAGTCACAGTGTCAACTATTCTGTCATTTACTTGAAGAAAGGTTACTTGCCTGCAGTTCTTCAAGATACTGTCACTGGTAATCCCACAAATTCTCCATCTGTGAAATTGGAGTCCTGGGCTCTTGTGGGCTTTGAGTTGTGTGGAAGCTGTTGAGTATTTTCGGCTGCTCCACACTTTGTGCGCTTGTATGGAAGCACAAGGAGGCGAGGGACACCTGCATCTTCCATACATGTTGCTGGTTTGAAGAATCTTGTCTTGGGGTTATGTGCAGTTGCTGAGTTATGATTGCATCGTTTCTAAGAACTCCAGTTACTGTAGGAAAAGTACACTGTACATTGAAAAAACAGGCTTTTTGTGTTGGCCACACTCTCTCTCCTTCTGTTAAGTCTTCTAGAAAAAAAAATCCCTACTTTGTGTTCTTTGTGAAGTTCCAGTATTGCAATATTCCTTTGGAGATTGGGAAAGATTATTTCAGAGGTCATCAGTTTTGTGCTAACCTTTACTACAAAGATTTTCTTCTGTAGACAAGCCAGACACTGCTTAGTTTTATGTATTGAGCTAACAGCCATGTCTTATTTGTTAGCGTGTTGAATATATCAGAGGACTGCTCATTATTTCTTCAATGGAATCAGATTTCACTGCTGGAGAGTAGGCTGAATAAGGCATCTTCAGAAATTTGAAAGTAGCAGAGGCATGAACTAGTCCTTCACGGTCATTCTGTAGGAGTGGAAATGATTTAATCTTCCTTGGTTTTCAACAAACTGTTTCAGCTAAGGTTTTAAATCACTTTTTGTAGGGATTATTTATTTTATTTCAGAACACATCTTTCCTGTCTGTTTGGCAGAAGTGCGCGCAGCCCAATTAAAATGTGGTGGAGTGTAGATTTTTTTTTAAGCTTTCTAATGTAATCCATCAGATCCCAAGTAGAGTTAGCCTCTGAAACTACTCGGAGTGGGCATGCAGGGGTTGCCAAGACTCCCAAAAGATGATCCAACAGTAATTTTATAACAAACTGTCTATGCCAAAACATCTGTTTATGCCAAACCAGCTGTCTCTTTCTCCCCCCCGCCCCCAATCTTTTAAACTTTTTCCTAGCCTCTTTTTTTTTTTCCCCTAACTTCTCATTCTTTCTCCCCCTCCCACCAACTTTTTTTAAATCCTTGTCTTTGGAGTTGGGAATAGATAAGACTTTCAAAGAACTGAAAACAAGAACTCTTCATAAATGATAAATTAGACCTGGGTATGTGTGATACACTAGATCATCGAGTCGGTACAAGTGCTTTTAAAAAGGATATCTTGAATTTGTCTTTCCTACCATGTATCTTCATAAACGTTTGGATAGGTCAGATTGTGTACTTTAAACTATATGAGTGTTCATTTCCTCTTTTTAGTTGGCTTTCCCAAATAAAGACTCTGGCTGTGCTTTAAGCAGTATGCCCTTCATGAATTCAGTTCTTTGCTACCATAATTTATTTAGGAAACTCAGTTCCAGAATTAGATTTTATAACAGTACATTCTTCATGCTATGTGATAGATTTTTACAGTTACTTTGTGTCAGACAACAGCTGGGGATCATGATCATATTTATGCATTATGGTCACAGAAGATTTAATCTGAACTTATTTAGCAGTATACAGGGAATAATTTACTATCCAGTTATTCTAGGTACTTTGATGTTGTGCTGCATTCCTTTTAATAACATTATAGATTTTGGGAAATAGAAACAGTTGGCTTGCACTGTCTAACAGAATTCAGTCAAAAGTTGATTTTCTTTTTTAAATGTGGTATAAACTTGCATCACAAATGAAAGGTGCCTACATCACAAAACAAGTGCACATCATTGATACTGTTCAATACACAGTCGATTCCCATTGCTCATCTGAAGAGACTGTATAGTTACAAGTTGATTATTCAGTTATTCATTCATCAGATATTATTTTACTTTTTTCAGAGGTTCTGGATATCCACAGCTGTCACTGCTGACTATTTCTGAAAACTGGGCCAGCAACCTAATCCTTCACAAATTAACATTTTTCAAATTGTATTTTGTTAAATAGCTTATGCATAATTACATTATGGGGTTTTGTTTTTGAGTTATTTCACTAAACTTTCTTGTTTTCTGCCATCCTGTGTCTATTTTTGAGTATTTGAGTAGATGCCTCTAATGAAACTTTCACTGAGAGCCAGACTTTTATAAATCTCAATACCCTCCTTGTTCACAAGAATGGAGTAGTCAGGCAGAGAGGAGGGAGAGTGCAGAATGCACATGCACATTTGTGATCACAAACACACTCAGTTCCCTTGGTTTGTAGTTGGCAGTTAGCCCAGCTGGGAAGCTGAGATTTTCTTCTGTGCTGTTTGCTCCTTTCAGAGTTCCTGTGGATTCCCCCTCTACCCCCACCACGGATAGGAGAGAAAATAAATACTTCTGAGCTGGTAAATGTTGAAAATCCTTTTACCAAAAATTTTTATGATCTAAGCATGCTTGCAAATACTCTAATCACAGTGTTTATTTCTCAGCCCTATAAAGAAAACACATACCGAGCAAACTTGAGTGCTCAATTTGGGTGTGCACTTCAGCTGCTTACTAGGACAGAATCTAGATCCCCAAAAAGAGTGGGAGTCATTGCTTACAGATCCTTTGGCAAGATTAGGGCTGCTATAGGTTTAATTTCTCAATGTATATACTGAATGTATATACTTGCATAATAAAGGGACAAGCGCTTCAGGCCCAAAATGTCAGATGTTGGGAGAACAGGGGTATAATTACACTAAAAATTTGATGTTTTCATCTAGAAAAAAATTTCTAAAAATGCATGACATCTTTTGAATCTCTTCACCCATTGGGTCCGTTGGTTAAGCTTTGGCAAGTGACTTCATTTGTCTGTGCCCCAGTTTTCCCATTCACATACAGAGAAAGATACTTGCTGTTTTTCCTAAAATTATTGAATCTACAAATGAAAATAGTTATGTAAGTGGGAGGCTGTGACTTTGTAAATGGTGAAGAGTAAATTGATGTTTTAAAAATTATTTTTACTACAAGAAATTTAGCTGGAGTTCAGTTATTCCACATGGTCTGTCCCAACAAGAGTTGACGCACTGAATGCAATTGCTGAATTCCTTGTCCGTGATTCACGTAGGCTGATCTTGGATGTCTGTCCACTATAAATAGCTACTAGTACTGTATGTCACTGTTTACTGCATGTTGAAGGTTCAAAATAAGCAAAGGGGGGGGAGAAGAAAGTAAGATGCATCTATTTTTAAATGCGTTATCATTTAAGTCTTTTCAGTGTAAAAGGTGACACCAACCCCCTGACCCCCCCGCCCCCCAGTTCCCCAAGTACTGCATTGGTATTGGAGACTTTTTTTTTACTGAGAAGAACTGACTGCCCTGTATTATTTGAATATGCATGAAGCCAACAGTTTGTTGAAAACTCCTTTCTAATTTAAAAAAAAAAGCTTTTTAGATTGTTTTCTGTACTAATTTCTATAATTATCTTACTGATTTAATGAGACGAATGTGCCATGCTTAGGAACTATAGATAATTACAGGTTCTGCTGTGTAGCTACATGATTTTGTTTTGTTTTGCTTGCTTGTCCTGCCTTCCAGATCCAGTGCTTGAGAGCATTTAAATGCACTGGACATCAGAAAAACTAAAAGCATCAAAACTATTCATAGGGTGCTGACAATATTTTTAAGGCAGAAAGGTCTAAAATGATTACTGGAATATAAGTACAGACTTGAGTTTCAAGAAGATGTGTTTGATATCCCAAGTTAAGGTGCCAGCCTGCCCTGCCTTCTGCTAGCTGTTAATTGTCACTTCTATAAAGCTTTTCATTTTATAATCTTGGTTTGCCAGGCACGGTGAGTTAAGCTTTTGAACTTTGGGAGAGAACTGTTTTTACCAATCTGTAAAAGAAGACTGAGAGATTGTGATTTACCCATCTCACAAGAATCCTGTGGCAGAGTTGGGAAAATAACTTCTTTTGAAAGAGCTTTCCTGATTAAAAAAAAAACATATATTGCAAAACTAAAAGTTATTTTCAGAAAACACCTTTGAAAACCTCAAAATGCAATTTAAGTTTCCCGCTTTTTCATTTTATTTTTTCTTTTGTAATATTCAACACAGTATTAGTAGTGTTCATTTCTAGTACTGTTATATCACGTTATGACAGTAGTTGAAATGTTTTTTTTTAAAATCATTAAGGTCAGTTATGTATCAGACTTTCATTATAGTATAAACAGGAGACATTTAAGAATAGAAAATTACGGTGTTTCAATCATCAATAAGTAGCAGCGGCCTTAAATGGTATTAAAATATTCTCCTTTTTTTAATAATGTGCCAGAGTGATTTGGCAGTAGTGGTATAAATTGTATCTAACTGCTATTTTTGCCATATCATGAAAGGGGGAAAGGAATTAAAATTAAATGTTACCAAAACTCAATGCTGTTTGGAAGTTTCATTCCATGGGAAATTTCAAAAATATTTCTGTAACACTTGGTTTCCTCTGAAACTGAACTTCAGAGCTGTTACCAGCTCTACCCCTATTTGAGGACTTTCATTTTCATGCTTTAACCACAAAGTTATGTTGCTTCACATGTTGGCTTTGAAAATATGAAAATAATTTCCTTTTCAACTCGTCATTCTCTGACTGCATCAGTGGATTGCATCACTGACAGAGTTGTGCAGTGAATGTAGCTCCTCCGTGTGTGCTGTTTTAAAAGTCAGTCAAGTCGGGCACTTCAGGAGTATGATGGCTGAAGTATGAAACTAAAAGCATGGTGTGAGGAAACATCACAAGTCCGTAAATCCTGATAACAAATGGTGCATTCAGCCTATGCTGCAGCATTCAGTAATGCAAAATGTTCAGAATTTAAAATGAACTGAAATTCATAGGTTGTGCGTAGATCCCCCAAACAGTTATCACAGGCAAACCATAATCAAGAATATGTCTGCATAAGACATTTGGTGCAGCCTTGGTGTGAACTCCAGTGACTGTTGCTTCTCTAATGTAATGTAATGTATAAATCAGTGTCTCTGTATATACTTCTAAACTTTGACCTTGGTATACTTTGAACATTAGGTTAGAAGTGATGGACTTTTAACTGTGTAATGATCTGTAACAAATGTAAGGTAAGATGGGCATGTAACAATGTAGGAAATGAAAGGTGGTTTTGCCAGCATCTCAGCCTAAGTTGATCTATGTTTGCAGAAGCTAAATAAAGCCATGCAAAGGAGAGAGGATTTTCCTGTAATTTAACTATTTTGGTGTCTTGGGTGTCAGATGTCAGTGGAGGTTAACACATTAGGATTCTTTCTGCTTTCTCATGTGTGACTTGCAGGATGAGATACTGTAGTGGATAAACACCCTCAAACTAAGGCACTTTGATACCAGCTGCAGGTGCCTAAGCCTGCTAGACAGGAACTCCTGAAACTGATTCACACTATACTAATAGGCATGCACTTAGAAAGGCCTAGAAAAAGCTACTGGCCAGACATTTATAAAGAGGTAGCAGATGCCTCCTCCTTTTTCCTGGTCAACAAAGGATGCCCCAAACAGCATAGATCAAGCCTTATTTTCATTCCAGTTCCTTCTCAGAAAGTAGGAATGGCTGCAGTGTACCACTGAGAAAGGAGTGCCTGAGGACACAGATAGACCTTGGTGCTCAGGAACTATTCTATCTAAAGTATCCTAAAGGTTTGAACATTTACGCAAGCCACTTTGCTAGAGAGAACCTAATGTAGGCCGAGAGGCCCAGGCACAGCAGTGCGATAAAGGAACTGAGGCTGTGGTGTTTCAACAAGCAGAGCAACCACTGCTTCCTGGTAAAGAGAGCAAGCTCTTAGCTAAATGGCAGGGCTATACAAATTCTGTGTAAATTTGCTGAAACTCTGAATAGTACAGTAGGGCCTGTTCATTCAGTGTGAGGAAGAGGAAGGGTATATGGGGCTTTGAATGAGAGTAAGAGGTATCATGGTAGAAACTGAAATGAAAACAACCTGAGAAACCTCCTGACAGTCTACAAGAACCCATTTTAACTTCTAGGCCACTAGAAGTCCTATTGAATTGGCACCTTTTTAGGTTACTTCGTAAGTGGTCTCATTATTTGAATGTTCTTGTCTTTAGCAGTTTCCTGAATTTCACTGTTTTGAAAGATATCGTCCTAAAAGTTCCCAGTCATTTGGGTCCCCACAGAGTCTGTCGGTCTATGATTGGATTCTGTACTTTTAAACTATATTTTAAACTTGGAGAGAGCACTGGAAAATGCTGTAGAGGGCAAGTTCTGTTGTGATGGGAGGATAAATTCAGTTTCCTAAACTCTTTTCCATCTCTGATTTCTGTAAAACGAGTTTATTTCTCTGCTCTTCAGCTTGCCCTGCATTTCTCAGTGTTTATTCTTAAACTTAGTGATTGCTCTGAGTTCTAAAACTGTTCCACCGAAGTGAAATTTCAGTTTCATTGTTATATGTTTTTAAATTTTTTTTAATTGTCTATCATAAGGTCAAGGTTTATCACCAATATATGTTAAAGTAACACATTACATCTCATGAGTGAAGATAGTAAAACTACACCCATAAAACCGAGTAGATGTTTAATTAATTAGAGAGAACTTTTTTTCTGATCTAATTATTTTTCTTGATTGTTCTCTGCTAGGGGAGGGAAGAGGAGAAATGAAAAAGGAGAATAAGAGAAAGATAATTTAATTTTCTCCAAGACAGTAGAGCTAAACTAATTTGTTTTCAGATGTATAATGAATACCAGTATGATGAAGTAGCACATGTTTGTATATATGCTTGCACAAATGTGTTGGAATGAGTAATCTTATTCTCTGTTAAATTTCAAAAAGCCAGCAAAACTATATATAGTTCTTTCACCAGATGACATAGTCTGATTTTAATCCAAAATGTTCAGAAGATGCAGTTTCCAGTTTTTACCATGATTATGTTGGCCCAGTTGATATGACCAGTAGACTGATTGTCATTGAAATACACGTTTTTTTAATGATGAAGTTAGAAAAGTTTGTCTCCGTTTCTTAAAAAGTATCAAATGTAGTCTGTAAAAGTAGATGGTACCAGGAGAATCAATTACCTTTTCATTGCATTCCTCTCTGCAGGAGAGGAATGATTACCAGTATTACTTTGGGACCACATGGTAGTCATTACATATTAATTGTCCAGATTGCTTGATAAAAGAGGGCTGCAAACCAGTTATTACTTCTTTTGTTTGGTTGTCTGCCAAGGTAAAATGAAATCAATAGGAGTTATTATACCATGGTTTTCCATGTAAGGATTTGGTCCTGTATTGTCTTGAATCAGCTGTTAGCTAACTTAAATTCATTTGTAGATAAGAGCAGAGGATACGTAGTATGCTTTTATTGGAAAAAATCAGTAATTGAAGAATTTGGCTATCATATTAATGAGTCTGCATAAAAGGGTGATGCAATATTATATCATCTCTGAGATATCATTTAAGAAGCAACTATGTATTTGTAATGCCTTTGCTATCATAAATATTAAATGAGGTGCTTTGTGCATTGCATTTCTGCTTGCTAACTTTTTAGTGAGCCAGAAGATCAGCCACCTGCATCTTCACACAGCTAAGCTGTGATCTTACTCGCTTCTTTTACAGGGGATTCTTTTTTCTCTAGAGACAATTAGTCTGACTGACAAAAAAAAAAATGCAAAAATAGTTCTTCCTTAAACAGAGAATTTAATACTGGAGAAACATGAGCTTTCCTAAACTGGGTGTCCAGCCCGCCAGTTTTGAACATTGGAGATTAGGGAAGGCTAAAGGAGTTTAGCAAGAGAGAATTATGTTGAGGAGTTAATTTCCAACTTACACTAAAATATTACCAGGGTGTATAGTGAAACTATATGGCTAAGTACAGACATTCAAAAAGCCTGAGTGTGAATGTATTCAGTCTTTGCAGGTTAGTCTAACCTGCGTAGATTGACTTGAGAAGCAAGTGAATAGACATTCACTTTTAATTCTGGAAATGCAGCCACATGCCTGCAGTGGCTGAAGCTAGAAGCTGGGGCTGTGGGGAGGCCTAGAGCAAATCCTCCCTTCCCTTCAGCAGTGGTCACAAGGCTGGAGGGGATCTGAGTTGAGGTGGGGAGGGTGTGGCCACCCCCCAGTAGGCCAATGAGTATGATTGGGGAGGGGCTTAAACCCCCACCTTGGTCTAAACGGTCCCCAGGCAGGGTGGCCCTGGAGTGGGAGGGGAAGCAGTTCCTACCAGGCTTTCTTCCTGCTTGCCACTCAAGTGGTGGGGAGTGTGGCCAGACCCTGGTTCCTTACTAGCATGCTGAGGTGAGGGGGGTGGGAGGGAGAGGGATTTAATCCCCCC
>NW_017728914.1:24498553-24523715 GCF_001723895.1 Crocodylus porosus
CCCCCCCCCCACACTTCACCTCAGATTACTGATGTCTGGCCATGTCCCCCACTCCTGCCGCTTTAAGCAGTGAGCAGGGGTGGGGAAGCCTGGCAGGCTCTGCCTTGCAGTCATAGTGCTCCGGCTAGGGAAGAGAGGGGTGGGGCCAATCTTGCTCTGCTGGAGCAGACAGCATGGTCCAGCCTAGGGCTGGCAAGCATCCTGGATGCTGGGGTTCTGTGACTTGATTTTAACCAGGAAGGGCGTCTGGGGCAGAAGTTCGTAAACCAGTTTGACCTAAATCAGTTAAGTCTGAAACTACATTCAACCAGGTTCATCTTAAACCAGTTTCTGCCATTTTGAAAACCATTTATGTGAACTGAACTTCTGTTCTAGTACAGGTATAAACTAGTTTTTGATCTCTTAAATCAGTTTATATATAACTTGTGTCCCTAGCCTATACGATTTTTTTCTTTTTTCTTGTGAATTTGGAATTTGTAAAATGAAAAGCCAATTGATTCATGTATTTGATCAAGTTGTAAGTAATACTCAGTGTTGCCTTATAACACATTGCCCAAATGTTATCATTTACATTACAATTTGTTTATCTCTGAGCAGATTTATTGAACCCAAGAATGTTGTAAGATTTTTATTTTGAACAAGCAGATTTAGGTTAAAAGGAGATCTGATGTCTGTGAAGTACGCTGCAGCAGTGAGAGATGCATACTGCACTCTAAAACTAGTTGAATTAACAGGCAGTCTATTTCCCACTGTCCATGAATACTGTTTTTGGAACCTCAGAAAAATTATTGGCTTGTGGTAAGGAAAGGGCTCTAATCTTGAAGTGAAAGAAGCTGTGTCAGCCTCAAGGAGGAAAGTAACATAAATGATAGGGTTGGAAAGGACCTCCTGGGTCATCTAGTCCACCCCTCTGTGCCGGCTGTCTTCCTAATAAACACAAGTTCCACAATCATTTAAAGAGAAGTTATTTTGTAGGAGCAAGAAACTGTACAGTACTCTTTCTCTGTTTTCTAAAGTGGAGGGTAGAAATGGAATAATTATGTAACTTCCATCTTTAAATCTTCCTTTTCCTTGTTCACAGTGCCTGCTGAGTTAGATTTAAACCCCTGTCCTTTCCCTCAAAGCCCTGCAAAAAACATCTTGGATATCTTCTCTCGCGTTCCTTCACACCTCTTCTTAGCTTTGCCATTGAATGCCAGTCTTGACATCCTGTGTGCTTTGGGGGGTTGTTTTGTTTTTTAAATCCTTCTCTGCCCTTTGCATTGTCTTCTGTACTAACCTGTGTGCATTAATTAGCCTCCTCTCTCAAGTCATCTTTTCTCTTACTTTCACCAACTGTCCTCTCAGTGGTATTTCTACTTCACTTCTGGGAGGCCCGTAGCATTAGTGTGTATCAGCTAATAATAAAAATTGTACTGGGATAACTTTCTTTTGCTGTTTCCAGAGCTTTTACTGTGTCTGTTCTTTAGACTGCACGGTCTACTGGATGGTGTTTGCTGGTATCTCTTGTTGGAGCATGTTGGCATATAATAAATGTTATTAATAACAACTGACAAACTGGAAAGTTTGTATTTTAATATATTGTTTTGATCTGACATACCAGTTTATTAATTCTGTTGTGGTTGGTATTTGGATTTACTACAATTTCTAGTTGGTCAAGAATTGGGTATCACAGAATTACTTTTTTTTTTCTTTCAGTTTTGATTGATTTTAATTTTGCGTAGAAAATTTGGCATAACTAGCTTTCCAAAAGCTTCTCATAACAAGATTATCCCAATCTAATCTGTTTTGATTTTCTTTTTGAATGAACCATTTGGCTAAGATATTCATAGGAAAATATGTTTCTCTACAGTTTTTACAGTAGCACAGGAGTTGATGCTACAGGATCGGATAGACAGCCATGCTGTTAAACTACCTGCCAGAACTACTTTCCGTTTATTTTTCTTCTTTTAGGTGAGCCAAAATTACTTAAGGTTGAAATTTCTTGTTGGGAAGGACAGACAAGATAGGTTGGATTTTGATCAGTAGTGTCCAAAGGCACAGTAGAGGGTTTTTCTGAGCTAAAGTTGAAAGCTGTATCCCTCCTACTTCTGCCTTTTCCCAGTCCCCCCCCCCCACAAGCAGGAATGAATGCTGGGTTCACAAGACCCCAGACAAGTGACCTCCCCCCCCCCCCCCCCCCCAAAAGGAGCCTAACTTTTAGTAGACTTACTAAACAGGGTCTACTATAAAGTTATGCACCGTTTGTTTAAAACTGGTAATTGATTGATAGGTTATCCATTCGAGGCACCCATAGAGTTATAGGGGCAGAGTGTATGAAGAGTTGTAAATATGGGAACTGCATCTTGAAAGGGAGGTCTGAGTAGATTGATTTAATAATGGACATTCCATTGACTTCAAAAAGATTTGGAATAGACCGTATAAGAATGTTAGTCATACTTGCCATGAAGGCGATAATTGTTTTAAACTAAGAACAAAATAAAAGAAGAAAACTTGATATTGTATTAAGCGGTAAGGCTTATTGAAAGACAGAGTAAGACTTCTCCCCAGCTTGCTGAGCAAGCAGAGATCAAATTCAGGTTTATGGGAAAACAATAATATGTTTCCTTTATGATGGCCATTATTCTATCATTTTTCATATTATTGTATATTATTTGAAAAATAGTTTTAACTTGTGCCTTGTACCTGACCTTATTTACTGTGAATCAGGAATAAAGGAACCTGGTTTTCTCTGTTTAAAAATTTAAATTCTCTGATTAAAAATGCCAAAATCCACATTTTCCAGTGATTAAAGTGAAACACCAGTATGTATATGTAGGTATCAGTTGAACACAACACTTTATTGATATATTCACAATTTTAAAGCAGTTCAGAAGCCTACCAGTGCCTCAGTCATTACCTAAAATTGCTTAATTAACCTGTATAAAAGATGGAAGAGACTCCTCTTTTTCCATGAACAGCACTGAAGGGAGAGTGTTTTAATAAGCAATGGGCTGCCTCTCTTCATCCCCCAAAAGCATAATAGTGCATAATAATAAGCATAATAATGACAGTTTAGGCCCAAATTTCTAAAAGGGTAGCTAGGCACTTCAGCTGATTAAAAATCTGGATTATTGCATCAGTTCTTCAAACTGCCATTTTCTCATCTAGGTTACTAACACTGAGAGGTTACCTGTTTCCAGTCGCACGTATGCCGGGGCAGATCCAGAGTGGGTGTAGTGGCATGGTTGCACCTCACTTCTGGACCACACCATGAGAGCAGCAGCCAGGGACTCTTTTTAAATCTCCAAAGCAGATGATAATTCCCCACCTGCTCCCTCCCTTCACATCCTCATACCTCCCACCTACTGCTGCTGCCACTGCCCCGTCTGTCTCTGGTTGACCTGCATGTGTGGGGAGCTCCAAAACTGCTCCTGCCCTGCTCCATACCAACACTGTCTTTATCTCCCCAAAAGAATAAGCAATCATCTAATTCTAGTGTTGCAACCTATAGCCAGTGTCCAGTTTCAAAGTATCATCTACCCAAAAATTAGGAGGCTAGAATATTTCTTATGAGTTAACTCTCTACCTTTCAAAGCAGGGAAGAATGTTCAGATAGCTCCTAACTAAACATTCGGTGCATGATTACTTATAAATTAACTTCACTGCCAACTCTTGCAATGAAATGTGAAGGTTACAAAAATGCTTATGCTTGTTGTCTTATATAAAAATCTTGATATTTCCAAAGTGTTAAATTTTGTCTTTTGTTTGTGCAAATCTATTTTTTAAATGGGCAGTTATGCTGAGGATGCCTGTGAGGTTACATGCTTATTTGCAGTAGACTTTTTGGCAGCTGCTGTCAGCCAAGTAAGAGTTCAGATGCATGTGGAACCAGTGAACTGTCTTAAAGGTTTTTCAAAGGTTTGTAATGCTTTTTGAATTATTTGAATGACATTTTATTAAGTTTCCAAAGAAAAGTCAAAAAACAGTAATATCAGTGGAATTGTTGAAATGAGTGCATACCTGCATTTTGCAACACAGCAGACCGGTCTGTAGTGCCACGAACTGCACATGCAGGCATTTGCTGCATTGCTGATTTGCAGCACAGTTGGGTTTTTTTGACACCAGGAGATCCCACTGTCCAAAAAAACCTGCACCAGGAAAAAAAACAGGGCAGCGCATGTTGTGACAGCGGGCACCACCCAAAACCAGAGCCATGCTCAACTTGCCAGCCAGGCTCTGTGCACCTGCATCAGTGTTGCTAGAGCCTCGGGAGGCCCTTAGGACTCCAGGTAGGGATCCTGCCTTCCCTGCCCTGGTGTAACTTGCTGCTTGCCAGAGTGTGTATGCAGGGACAGGTAGCAGCAGCACAAATATGTGCCACTGCTATTTTTCCCGAGGGAAGTGCACATACCAACTCAGGACATGCCCAATAGTCACAAAAGCGAGTTCATTTAGTCTGTCAGTCTGTAGACCAGACTGTATGCTTAACATGCAGAAAGGCATGAAAGAAGGAAGAAGTGCGATGAGTCCAGCTATCTGTCAGCCAGTGAAGAATGGTAAAAGACTAGTCAAATTAGAACACTCTTACAGTTTAAAGAGAGGATTGAATATTGCTATCGGCCTCATTACACTAGCCAAGAATTAGGTCTCCATCACCTCAAAATTCTCTTTCCATCTGAAGGGACCAAAAAGGAATCCCACCCCCCCTCTCCTCTCCATTAGTTTTTTAGTGGCTTCCTTGAAGCATTACATATGGTCCACAGCTAAAAGTGGAAGTTTTCCCTGGGGTGTAACCTGTCGGGTTGAAAGACTTGTTTCAGGGTGAAACCAATCACCAGAGTTGGGGTCAGAAAAGAATTTTCTGCCTAAGTCATAATAGCAGGGAGCACAGGTGGAGGTGGATGAGTTTGGTTGCCTTCCTCTGTAGCTTGAGACATAGTTCTTGATCCTCTGAGCGTATGTTAACCAAATTACCTCTCTCAACCCTTACAGTGACAGGACATTAGTGGTGTCCTTGTTTCCCTTGCTTTTTGTATGTGGCAGACTTGCCAGGGTATTTTTGGTTCAGTATTTGTATTGTGCTTTATGACTGTGTGTGAGAAGTAGGAGTGGACAATTTTTAGGACGCTCGACAAATGGCTGCTTGCAAATGCAGGAGACTGGCCATAGGCCTTTTCCTGTTTTATGTTCCTAAGTAAAAATCCTGCATTCTTTCCCCATAAGAGAACACCTGAAATTTATTGGAAATGGACAGCAGAGTTTGCATTTTTTTAAGTTGTGTAACTGATTTACGTACTGCGCTTTAAGAATCATGTTGACATCTTTATTTCACAAGCCATTACTTTGTGCATACTGATGATGTTCAGCATTTTCTGGCTTGAGATGCACTATACTTGTTCTTAGTTTGGGCACAAATCTTGTTTCTTTTTGGATAAGAGAAGTCCCTTTCACCAGTTTCTAATTAGGCTTGGTAGAATGTAGTTTCTCTCTTCTTTCTCCAGTTCACTCCAGCGTCACAAAGAACTGTTTGCACAGATTCTGCTTTTAGAAATGAAAAGGACATAAATTCCTGCCTGCGCTTTAGAAGGTAAAATATGGATGGGAGGGTCCTGAAAACATCATGTTAAGCTAGTCGGAAGCAGCTATAGTTCAATTTGCTTTCAGCAAAAATAATACTTGTTGCTAGACTTAATGTTGGGACTTTTGAAATTTTTAGGTGGGGGCAGGGGGGAGTTCATGCAAATATGCACTTAAAGACACAGGCTGCATTCAGATGTGCAGAGGCGTGCGCTTCCAGCAGTCAAAAATAGTAGTGGCACAAATTTTTGCTGCTACTTTTTGCTGCCACGCATGCCCCTCTACACATACTTGAGGAAAAAATTGTCCCGCTTCAGGCAAACTGTGTTTGCCCAGCTTCTCCTGGCATGCTGGAGGAGCTCAGCCACAACTAAAGGCGTTAAGATGCTTTGGCCCTGGAGGACCAAGCCTCCATATCCACCACCGCACATTTCTCTTACGTGTACCACCCTGTGTTTTTCCCCAGCGCTTTTTTGCTACCAGGATGTCTTAGTAATAAATTTTGGCCCCACACTGCGAATCTGGGTTTTAACTTTTCCTGCATGCAGTTTGAGGCACCACAAACTGTACGCCCCTGCTGATCTGGACATGGCCTCAAGGGTAATTAGGCACTCCCCTTATGTTTGCCTTGGAAATCTCCTATGTATACTCCTGAAGTTTATGTATTGAAGAGTGATTGGCTGTTACAGCTAAATGAAAGATTATTTTTTCTCGAGCTTTGACTGACTGTTTAGATCTTAGTAACAATTCATCACTAACAACTTCCCATGTTATGATATCAGATGTCCTTGGTTTATAATTTAGTTAAGTAGAATTTCATAACGAAAGTCCAGGCTGTTCGGGAGATGGGGCATGTTTAGTAATCAACATGTTCATGGAACCAAGAAATTCTGTCATACTCTAGTCTAAGAAGGTTTATTTCTGCAGAATGGAAACAAATACATTTCTGGCTGTCTCTGTCAGTTTTTTATCCTGTACAGACATCCCAATTCAGAAATTTGCAATATCAGGATCTTAGTTTGAATACTAGATGCATGGGTAGGAAAGCTTCTAGAGTAATTTCCATAGTCATTCACAGTAATCATTGAAGGAAAAACAATATTTGCACATGGGTTTTAATGTCTGACTCAGTAAATCAGTATTTTTCTATTGAGTATTTCCTGTACTTCAGAAGCCATCTCTCACAGAAGGCGGACATAGCTGAAGAAATCCAGTATCACCTTAAAAGTGCAAGTGTAGCCTTTGGACACCTGAAGAAACTGGTATTCAAAGATTGCAACATCAGGTCCAAAATCAAGCTCCTGATTTATCAAGCAGCCATGATCCCCACCTTACTGTATGGAGCTGAGACATACAGGAGACACCTTAAGTTGCTAGAGAAATACCATCAATGTTGCCTGCAGAAGATCCTTCAAAGCCAATGAGAAGACAGACACACCAACATTAGCATCCTCTTGCAAGCAAACACCACAAGCATTGAGGTGATGATCATCTGACATAAACTTCGTTGGGCATGCCATGTCATACAGATGTCTGACTCCAAACTTCAAAAGCAAGTTTTATTATCCCACCTCAGTCAAGGCGTATTTTCAGAAGGAGTGAAGAGACGGTGTTTCAAGGCCATCCTCAAGGCTACCTTGAAAAAATGCAGTGTTGACATCAACTTATGGGAGACTATCATTCAGGACCTCCACAAATAAAGGAGAAGTCTGCTGCAAGGATCTCAGTACTTTGGAACCTTACGACAACAACAGGAGACAGAAAAGTGGGAGAAACAGCATGTCACGGACTGAATCAAGAATCTGGAGCCACCCACCCTGCACAGAAACACGTGCCTGAATTGCAACAGAATCTGTTGATCCTGGATCAGCCTCAGACCCACAGATAAAACATTCATGAAAGACAACTTCAATTGTGATGATGAGTTGCATGTGGGTTTAATGTCTGACTCAGTAAAAATGCTGATCCTTTTTGTTCCATGCAAGACTCTGAAGGCTGGCATGAAAAGTATTTGGAAAAAAATGGTAAATAAAATAATTTTCTGTACCCACTCCTGTGTTGCAGTTATGAGGAAAAATAGTATGAAAACTCAGTGGTCTGTCTGCAAGCTTCTTTGTTACTTTGCACTGGAACTCAAGTGTGAACCTTTACAGTTTCCTTTAAAAAATATGAGCCTGACTTCAACAGTCTTATTTCCAGTATGTTGAGTATCTGTCGCACCCTTTGACTTCAGTGGAAGGTGTAATATGGATGTAGAACCATTGAAAGTTAAGACCTTAGAAAATGTGTTATTCTTGGTTTTTGAAAATGTTGGCCTCTTATTTGGGGATGTGAAGTAATTTCCTTTTAATTTGTAGTGAAGTTTTTAATCAGGATGTACATGTCTTTAGGGAAGCAAATAAAAATATGTCTATAAAAATGGTAACATAAAAATCCATCCTAAAGTTTATAGCATGATTTCAAAGTTAAAAGCTGGGAACTGTTGTGTAGGGAGCAAAATAAGTTGGGACAGATAAAGAACCACATTGGAGCTTTCAGGACTTTCAAAAAACCCTGTATTTAGCTGTTTATTAAAGTGTTGTGGTTTCATGGTAGGTGTACTGTTTAATTTGCTGTGTTAAGTTCTTGCCACAAAGGAGGAGTGGGGGTAGAACTTAATAAAACAGCTAGTGGAAAATTTAAATAAAATCAAGATGCTGCTTTAGGTTTAAAAGTTTGAGACAAAGCTGCAAAAATAAAGCTAGTGGGAAACAAGTTAATTGTTTGGGGTCAACTACATTTAAGAAGGTTGTGTTAGGTGTTGAAGCCATTAATTCATATGTCTTGATTCTGCCTTGCTGCCCCTCCCATCTGTAGCAATGATCTCAGACGTCTCAGCGGCAGGTAGATGTCAAACAAAGAGTACTCCTCACATAGATGGGCCATCACAGGACCCTTAAAAATAGACTTACAGGCTAAGTACAGATGGTCAAAAAGCCTGAGATGGAATCAGTTCAGTCTTTGCATGTTAATCTGAGATGCATAGATTGAACCAATAAGCTAGTGAGCAGAAATTCACTTTTGATTCAGGAAATGCAACCACGCCCCTGCATTGGCCCAGGCCAGAAGCTGGGGGGCATGAGAGCATATCTCCCTGCTTGGCTGGAGCAGACAGCTTGGACAAAGCTAGCCCACCCACCCTGTGGGGGAGGGGGGATTGCAGGGGAGATGCAAAGCATCCTGGGATGCTTGGGGACTGAGAGTTAACTTGGCTCTGGAAGGGATCTGGGACAGAAGTTCAATAAACCGATTTAACCTAAATCAGTTAAGTCTGATACTATATCCAGGTTTATCTTAAACCAGTTTCAGGCAGTTTTAAAGCAGTTTATGTGCATTGAACTTCTGTTGTGTTACAGATTTGATCACTTATACAGTTTCTGATCACTTAGACTGGTTTATGTGTAATTTCTGTCCCTAGCCAGAAGGTTAGAGAAACCGAAGTTGTTATCTATGCAGGAAAATCAAGTCAGGATAGTTATCACAGAAGAGATTATTCTGGAATAGGTCCCCATGTGGGCATTTTGTTTTAAGAAAGTTTTATTCTAAAATGATTAGTTTACTGATAAAATGTTCACAATTTGCTTTTCATTCTGCAGTTGGCTGTGGCATATTGCATTTTAGTTGTAAATTTTAAAGCAGTGTTTTACTAATCTTTTTCTTGGAACCGCTTTGTTTTTCACTAAACCAATATGGAAGCCTTAGTGCATATGCATATAGAAGTAAGTAAAATCAGCTCATTTATTATGTGTTGCACCACAACAGCTGTTACTCAAGTTCATATCAACTGTTCATAAAACATGTTAAAGGATTGTGGGTTTTTTGGATAACTGAATGATTGTTTCTTATTACATAACACTCATTTATGCCAGTTAGGTCTTGAGGCCCTATTGAGTTTAGATGCTTACATAAACACTTATTAATAAATGATCCTTGCCCCAGAGCTTTTATAGTCTAGCTAGACTAGCAGTTGACACCCTTCTCAGAGCAGCCGGCTGAAGTAACACAATTCAGTTTGAGGCACTTCTGACGACGCAGCTTCTACTGCTGCTTCTCCCCTGTGCTGAATTGCCCCTTTGCCAAAATGTTGCTAATATTCAGGCTTTGTGACCTGGATGGAATTGCTTGATGGGCCAGATCTAGCTCACTGCCTATAGGTTGCTGACCCCTTAACTACACAAACTGGGGGGAAAGGGGACAAAAGGGATACAAGCAAAGTGATCAGAGTATTTACAAGAGAAATGTGTTCTTTGCAGTTAACTCATTAGCGTAAACAGTAAGTTATTAATGAAGGACTTTTTCGTACATGGTATATTTCTTAGATTTTTTTTTTTACGTAGCCTTTTCCATCAATCATGATATAACTTGCTGTTTCTTATTTTAATATAGCTCACCAAATACTTATTGCTTAAAAAGCTTTCTGCCATTTGCCTATGCATCAATTTTTTAAATCTTTCCTCAGCTTTGCTGGTCTGTTCCTTCTTTGGTATTTATACTAGAAAGAATTTTAGTAGAAGTTTTTAAAGGGTTTCCCCTCCTTTAAATTACCACTGCAGTAGCTTCGGTAAAAAAT
This sequence comes from Crocodylus porosus, assembly GCF_001723895.1. Taxonomy (NCBI): domain Eukaryota; kingdom Metazoa; phylum Chordata; order Crocodylia; family Crocodylidae; genus Crocodylus; species Crocodylus porosus. The sequence goes on from NW_017728914.1 coordinate 24,508,722, forward strand.
AGGATTCAAGTCAGAATTCTTAGGAAAGCTTTGCATTTATCCATAATACAGTTTTATAATTCACATGACCATTGTGAGGGTTTCAATACAATAAAATAATGATTACTAGATTCACTAAAGTCCACAACTTTTTAATCTTTTTTTATACATAGTGAATTGCATTTAAGTTTAGGTGATCTGTTGATTATAGAGGGTTCGAAACTCTGCATAAACAATACTTTTAGTTCTGAAGGGTATGCTGTATCACTACTTTTTGATGTAATAGCCATGGTTTCAAACAAATCTAAATAATTAGTTTTCCCTGATCATAGTCCTGGCCATGTCTATCCTGATTTTTTTCTTCAGTTTCTGCCTTAGATGGCTGAACCAGTATTAAGGAATTTTACTGTCCTTAACTTCTGTCTGCCTGGGCAGCGTCAGCCAAAAAAGTCATATCGCACTTCTCCAGATTTTAATACCTTCCTTTGCTGATGTTGCTGCCCCTCTTCAGCTCTTGTGTGCCATTTCCTTTTCAACATATACTGTGTCCTGGCCCTTTTATTCAAGAAAAGTAATTTATGGTTTTAAACAATGTTGAGGTAATCCTAACAATCTCATTAACTTCATTTTTTCCCTCCCAAAGTAAATAAAAGGAAAGAGATTCAATTTGATATTAAAAACTACTCTGTCTTTTGTGAAGCTGATTGCAAGTCCGATTTTTTGAAAAGGAGAGGATGACAAGATGGTTGTTAGGATTTGTTTTTAATGTAGTCAAACGGGTCCCTGGTATCCAAATAGTTAGTTAATAGACATGTTACACTGTGATCCAGACAGTTCCGGTGTAAATCCTCTTCTCTCATCACTAATCTAAAAAAACTGGCCAAATAATTTTCCATAAGTGCAGCCAATATACAGTAGTTTACATTACATATCTAGCTTCTCTGCATTCATACACCTAAATCAGATTTCCCACAATTGGAATTCATACACTAGAGCTTCCTGATACATGCATGTGGGACATAGGCTTGGATTTCCCTGCTTCACTTTCACTGGGGCTTTGTTTGTTTGTTTCTAGATGAGGGTGTTTTCCTAATTCTTATTGAGGTGAAAAGGGAAACTGACTAGTAAACATGCTACATTTTTATAAGCAAATTAGCAAGCACTTGCTTCCTATTTGCTGCCACTTTCAAGGAGGCTTGGCAGGACTTGATTTTTATTGCTAAACATTTACAAACACCATTTTCACCTCACATTCATAGACGGATGAAAACATACTTCCATTGGTAATAATCAAAATTTATAGAAAAGGCACATAGGAAAAAAATCAGGGATGGGACTAAGGAAATCTGGGACACGGGCATAGGCATGTGCGTGCACATGTGCGTGCAGGCACAGACGCAGGCGCACACAAGATGGGGAGAGCTCCTCTGGCAGCAGCTTAGGCAGCCACTGCAGGAGCTGGGAGCTGTGCTGGGAGGTGGGAGGGGTGGGTTGGTTGGTTGGATGTACACTGCTTTGGGGTCCCGCTTCTGGGGGGAAAGGGCTGTTGGTAACCAATGCTCAGTGCTGCTGCCCATTCATTCTGTCCCAGTCCCAGTTGGGGATCAGGAGCCAAACTGCTGCTGAGCCTGGCCTGATCCCTGTGTGTTTGGGGCAGGATGAACAGGAGTGCCACTGCAGCTCCGTGCTGGAGGGGTGAGAATCTGTGGCCGTCAAGGAGCTGGGCCACCCCCTCCACTGGGACCTGCCAGGCAGGGTTTGCTCCTTAAAGGTCTGTGGGGAGCTACTTCCCTCCAGGAGTCCCCTAACAAGCCTCCTCCTGCAGCGAGCACCAGCCTGCAGCCCTTTGCCCCCATGCTCTGCTCCGTGAAAGCAAAGGCTCCAGCCTGGTATGAATGTACTACTGAATGAACAAAATGATTTAAAGCAGGAATACTTTATTGATTTATGGATATTTACTTTTTATCTTTTTGTCATGTGGTTTTTCTAAAGCTTTTAACAGTATACTGTCATTACTAAATTGTCTGCTGCCCACAGCCATAATTCCGTGCAATGCTGAAAATTTAAATCAATAAAAATCTAAATCCATGCTTAAAAATAAACACTGGTTTTAGCTGTTGAATTTTTTAAAAAAATAAAAATTGAATTCTGCAAAGCCCACTCTCAAGTAACAGCTACATCTCTGCATACTCTCCAGCAGTTTTTTAAAAACTTACCAACTGTCAAACAGTATCTGAAGTTTACCAATTAAATCAGTTAAAAAGAAAAAAAAAAGATGCTTGCACATGGAGAACTTAGGTTGTTAGCCCAACCACCTCCCTTTGTTCATTCAAACCTTCCTGAAACTCCTCTTCTTTGCTGGAGGTTAACAAAAAAAAATTCATATCATGAACAATATTTGTGCATGTGTGCATGCATGTATTGTGTGTATGTTTATGAAAAATAATGTGGCATAATCTATAAAAAAAATAAATCCTTGATTCACATATCCTTTGTATTTTGGTGTGAGTGAATTAAATAACATGCACAAGCGTAGCAACCTTCAAAATATGGGATTTACCCATTTGCAGGGTCATCTTTGGAATGGGATGTCGGCACTTTTGAAAATGTTACCTTTTATCTCCTCTTTGGGTTTTGTGGGCAATCTAAAATTAGAGAGGATAAATGGTCTGTCCAGGAGCTAGGGTAGTAGTCTGAGACCCAGATTGAATTCCTCGCTCTACCACAGGCTTCCTGTTTGATCTGGACAACTCAAGGTCAGGGAAGTAGTCCTTTCTGATCATAAAGAAAAGTTCATTACAGATATATTAGGCACATGTATACCATAGTAAAATGAGCCATACATGCAACAAAGATAATGCTCGGGGAATATTTATAACAAGGAGAACAAATACAGGAAACTTAAGAACGTGGCTTTGAAGTGTACCTTAAAGAGGTCTCATAATCAGGCTTAATCATGTTGTTGATTTATGAGAAGGAAATACATAGGTAATGTCCTGCATGAATTTCATTGCCATTGCTTACAGAACTATGTAAAAATAACTCAGTACAAAATGAATGCAGTGATATTTGACGTGCTTTTAGTATCATACATACAGTGCAAGTGAAGCGCTTCAGAGTTTTCCTAAGGAAAGTTGCTGTATAAACATCCTTTCTTGAATATGTAGGTTTATTCTGTAAAGACAGCCAATTATTTACCTGCACACTTGGGAAATACTAGAGTTAATTCATTTCCTAAAATAGAATTAATCATTTTAAAATCCAGGACTAGGGCCATAGTCTTAACTTTGTTAGATGACAGCAGAGAGGTTTTGGGGCTAGATTAAAAAAAAAGGCTCAAGTGAGAAATAAATGAACCATACATAGACCCATAGGTTCAGAGTTACAAAACTGCTAAGGTTCTATTATGCATGAGATACCTACATATCACAGACACCTTATTTTTAAACTGTTAAGTCTCTCAAGTTCCTGGCTATGTGCCTAGATGTGAACAGCTCAGTGCCTACTTGACACCAAAGCTCAAACAGAATCACCTAATTAATTGTTTCCCCACCTAATTCCCTGTGGGGCTTGGTACAGTTGGTATTCTCAGAGCACATCTCATTCACCTGGACAGGACTGAGCTCTACACAAAATATAGTTAAGTCCTGAGCTGTGGGCTCTTCTGGAGCAGTGCTGCTCTCTACCCCACTTCTGAAGCTATGCCGGTGCGAAGAAAGGAAGTCAGAGCGTGCATTTGTGTAAATGGCAAAATGTGCATCAGGGCAGAGAAAATGGCAACAGCGCACTTTTGAACTAAAACACCTCAAACACATCAAAGGTGTTTTAGTTAAAAAAAAGTACCGTTTTCTCAGCACTGATGTGCATATTGCCATTTATACAAATGCATGAAACGCAGTGCCGGCATCAGCTCACATGTGGAACAGACTCGATTAATTGAGTCTGCTGCAATGCGATAGACCTCCAGCGCGTCCGAGCAGACGAATGTATGTGTATAAATGCCTGAGGTGTTTAACATGGATTTTCCTGGAGGCACCAAGCACCTGACTTTAAGGTATCTGGACTCTTTATTTCATTTTAGCCCTTAGTCTTTAGTTAGAGACTTCTGAACAGTGATGATATTTCTTAAAAATATACTTTTTCACTTTGGACAAAATAGTGAATGGTGTGGATTTCTCTAGACATTCTCAGATAAATGTGAATACATGGATACATGACATTTAATATTTATCTATGAAGTAGGTGAATTCAGCATTTTTACTTTATGGATTTTATGACCTATATAGAAACAATCGTTGTTATAAATGTTTGTTCGCAAAAGCATGTCAAGTGCATTAGACATTTTTGCTTTTTAAGTTACTGTGGTGTTTGATTTATCGGTCTCATCATATTTTCAAGAAATGGCTGTAATTACAAATGAGACTGGGCCCATCAATCATTAGTGCCAGTGTTATCCTGATGTTATGCTTAACTGTGGCACAAAATATCACCTGATGTGGTATTTGAGTGAATAATGCAAAAAACCTTTTTCCAGAGTATTTTAATGAACTCTTACTTTAGACACTGTCAGTTTAAGTGTTCATGTTTGTGCAGCTGGTATCTTGCAAAATGTATTGCATGTTATGTGTGTTTATATTTATATGCATATACATTTAAAAATATCAGAAAAATGCATTATTATTCTTGTAATTCTGTTTATAAATGCTTGAGTTCTGAACTTTGGGAAAAGGGTTATAATTCTTTATTTGTTCATAACTTCGGTTATGGTCTGTTAAGGTTTTTCTTTGTTCTGTTTGTATACATAATTCTTTTCTGTTTCTTTCAAATTTGTAGCTATGCTTTCATTATTTAAAGCCTGATTTTTTTTTAAAACTAGTTTATATCCGTTTCATTCAGTCTTTCTCATTTAAAATTATTTTGTTTTAATTTCTTTCACTATCCTTCCTACCTTCCATACTGCTTTAAAGAAATCTTCCAGGTAGTGATGTAGTTGTCTGTATATTATTTCCTGTGATTGTATGCATCATGTATATGTAAAATATGGATCTGATCTCTTAGGTTTGCAAGTGGATGATTTGTAGCAGTTTTAAATTGACTATACTGTATTAACCTGACGGTGGTTTCTGACTTGTTTAGTGTTTGTGTGGGATCTCTTTCCTTTGCTGTTGTTAATATTGCAGCTGTAGAGAAAGTAGGGTCACTTCTTAGCTGTAAGTGGAGTTATCTCCCTAGGCTCTCTGCTGTATTTATTAGTACTTCCCTTATCCAGAATTTTATTTTTAGTGCTTTAGATACATTTTTTGAGACAATCTTGGAGTAAAAGTAGTTCTACATAATGCAACTGGGGAGAGAACAGAAAAACTCTGGATCTGTAGACAGCCTAACTCTGCCTCATCCCACTCCCAGGGTGTGTCGTTATGCACTGATATTCCTGAGCCATGCTAACACCACAGGAACTGCTCTACACTTCTTACATAACCCAGCGACATCATCCCTCATGTGCACTAACAAATAAACTACTTAGCCATTACATAAGAGTTACCCATCCGGTCTCACACCTTTCTCTGGTTCATCTTCCCTTTTGTATTCCATAGAGAGGTCATCTCTCTTATCTCCTTTCTCTATTTTAGCTGAAACTGAAAGTTTTCCACATCTTAGCTGTTTGCATGCAATTTGATAGCCTAAACATATATACCTTTCCACCATAAGCTAAAAACCCTGTTATAGTGACAGTTCTCTATGTAAGAGAGTAGTGGTTGTCTTGGTCACCAATCTGACTTCTGTCTAGCCTATTTAGAAACGCCATGTATCACAATATCCTGCTGAGCATCCTGTGTTGCTGACTGATCAGATAGTTGTCATAGTTGTTACAATCCCACTACCAAATACCAGAATGCTATAAGCGTGTGGAGTCTAATCAGAATATGGGCATGACTCTGTGATCTTGGTTTCTAAGCATGTTCAGTTAATATCTGTCACCTTCTCTCTGGGATCTCCTGTATCTGTCCCCAAGATCTAGATCTGACTCTTTTAGGCTCCCGTTGTAAAAATAACCCTTTCCTGGAATCCATCTGTAGGACACATAGGTGTAAGTAAACTCAAATGCAGCTACAAATAAGTTTTTCAAAGTTATTACGTATACCAAAACTCTATTTACCGTGTATAAGATTACAGACCGTTACAAAACTTTAATGCAAGTGCCCCTTAATCTAGTTCATCTTTCCATTAGTAAACATCGGCTATCCATTGATTTTTAGGCAACCATGAACTGTCTGCCTGCCTTGTTTTGATCAGTAGCTCATTTACACCCACCTCCATCCTTCTTCACTTGCACTTTAAAAAAAAAAAAGGCTCAGCCACTTCCCCTTCTGCCCAAAACTTCCTGTGTACATCTTCCCCTGAGAGCTTTTAACCTACTCTTTTATCACTGCCGTCTCTTTGTCTTGCACCTGTTAACTTTTCGCTGCTCCAAACTTCAGCTGTCTGAAGACAAACCTAGCATATGTGGTTCACTTGGGCCTTGGGGAGCATATTGCCCCAAGCTGTTTCCACCTCATTAAGATTTAACAACTAACTATAGTCTTACAGATACAGAAGGCCTTGCATACTAGGTAAACACATTGAGGGGTACAGCTATTTTCATGTAAAAAACCAAAACTATTCTCTCCATAATATATTTACCAGAATAGATACATTGTGCTGGTTCCCCAAATTATTATAACATCTGCAGATTGGAATTTCTTGCACTTGAGTGATAAACTCTGTGTCCTTATGGAACTGCAGATGTCAACAGGGAAATTAGCAAGAGGCTCAAGCATAGGAAAGGGTTGTACTATTTTCAAGAATTCATAGAATTCTAAGAAGGTCTTTAAAAACTATTCTAGCCTTGGTCTTTGATTTGAGGAGCAAAAATATGTTTCTCCCATCAGCATTTGTTTACAATAAAACTTTTGTTGTGAAAATATTATCAATTTACTGGAATTAGCATAAGTTTGGGTGACTAATGCCAGCCTACAGTTCTGTGTAGTCTGTGGCCTATGTCCAAATTTGTCTTCAGCATTCATGTAAAATACTACATTTGAAACTTAATCGGCATTATTTTGAATGTATTAAAGACAGTAATTCTTACCACTGCATTGACTTTTCTGTGGTGCTTTCAATTACAATTGTGATTTATGCTGCAAAATGACATTCTTAATATAGTCTTAAAATAGAGTTTAATTGTAGCCATTGTGGGAGCAGCTTTGTATTTTTCAAACTTACAACGGTTGCTATAACTTGATCTCACACAATATGTTTATAAACATAGATTATGAACAATTACATGCCTTATTAGTTGAGTAAATGGGTCAAATCCAATTTACTAATGTAGTTTTTGTGTGTTCTCTAGGGTATTGGTTTCTTTCCAAAATGTGGCATCATTTCAGAATTAACGGGTTTTTCTTGTCTACGCTCCTCTGTAATTAAACGCAATTCAGCAGCAACTGAAGGACACACAACCCGAGGAAGTAAATGACATTCGTATTTTCAGATTTGACACAGAATTTTCTTATGCTCAGTTTTATCCTAGCGATAGAGTTAACCTCTCCCTAACACTGAAGTAAAATGGTTGCTTCCATATTTAAATTAGTTTCCTGTTAGGAGTATTGTCTCAAAGACCCATTTTTAAATCCTCTTTTCAGAATGCAGGTATCTTGCAGTTGTTAGCTTCTGTGGGGCATCCCAGACAAACTGAGACCATGGAAATTTCCCTTAATTCTCACAAATGTAAAAATTAGGTTTGAAATCATTTTAAATCTTGTTGGAGATGGCTTTGACAGCCTCTGTGTTACCATAGAGGCAGAGGTTCTGTTTTATAGTACTTTTATTAATACTTTATTTTGAAAAAAATCAACTAGAAATCCCAGGACCCCTCCTTCCACAACGTGGAATGTAACTTGACTAGTATTGGAATGTTTCAAGATGGTTTTATGAAGATGGCTCTGATATAGGTAGAATAAGGTTTCTGGCATTGTCACTTTTAATTTATTTATTTTTTTCTCCCCACTGAGTTGCTCTGTGGTTTTTGGACACCTCACAAGAAATCTAGAACTCAACAGTTTCGAAACAAGACATGGGCACATAAATTACTAAGAGGTAAAAGAGAGCAGGAGTTTTTACAATTTTCTTCTACAATAACTGCCTATGTGCATACTTATGCCCCTGTGGTAGGTAAAAAGGTAGATAAAAAGAAAGGACATTTAAAAGTCTGGGTACAGAGGAGTGAGGCACTGGAAATCCCTTTACAGTAACTTGTTTCGTGTCCATGCCTCTTTGCTCTCAGCAGTGTGATAATTACACTTATTAGGGTTTAACAGCTAGGGCATCTCTACACATGATGGACCTCTGTTAAATTAGCACATTGGAGCAGACTCTATTAATTGAGTCTGCTGCTAGTCTGCCAGAGTGTTAATTGCTGTGGTCCAGCAGCCTCTGCATGACGTGTATTCAGCATACCCACGTCTGAAAATGGCATTGAACAAACTTTAGTTAAAGCATCTGTGCCACCATTTTGAAGCGTGGGATGCTGAATACACGTGACACTGTGGGCACTTTAATTAGAGCGGTTCTCAGAGCTATTCTAATTAAAGTGCCCCCTTCTTGACTCCAGAGCACATGTATAGATGCCCATAGTGTTAGTCACTTTTTCTTCAAAATGAAAAGAAATGCACCAAGAGAAATTCACCGAAGAATGCTTGTACCTTTTAAATCTTTCTAGTTGTAAAAAATTTATTGTGAATATTACTGTATGAGTATCTGTAATCTTCATGTCATACCTTATGCCCTAAAAAGGTTGTGGTCTATAAAGTAGGTGGCATGCCTAATGTTTAATAGTAGCAGACAATTACTATGCCATCGTTTTCCTGGTACACAGAAACACTAGCTAAAATCTGGAAACTTGCATATGAAATGATGGTGCTCTCCCCTACCTTGGGGGTCTTCAAGTGGAGGTTGGATAGATATCTGTCTGGGATATTGTGATCCCAGCGCTCATTCCTGCCCAGGGCAGAGGGTTGGACTTGATCTCTGTTCAGGTCCCTTCTGACCCTAGAAACTATGAAACTGTGAGCCCATGGTAGAATGTTGTTCTTCCATCCACTGACCAGCTCATGGTTGAGAGTCATGGACAGACCTGGCACACTGGGTCCAACCTGACAGTCCACGGAGCCAATGCCCAAGGTTGAAACCAGCATGTGGGCCAAGTGCTGGTGCTCCGGATTGAACTCTGCCATGAGGCCCTGGTGTGACAGGTTGGATTTGGCCCCAGCCCCAGGGACCCCAAATCTGTGGCATTTACCTGTACTTCAGGGTAAGATTTTTTTTTTTTTTCCTTCCTTGGGACCTTCCAAAAATAGGGCATGTGTTACATGCGTGAGAAAATCTGGTATTTATTACGTACAAATAGAGCAGCTATGAGTGAACTGAAGGACTTCAGTACATGTCCAGACTTAAGGTTAGGGTATGGCATGTTTCTTGCAGCAGTCAATGGCCAAAGCTAGGCAATAGTGTTACCAACTGCAGGCCCTCAAAATATACAAGATATACTATGTTTGTAAAAAGCATGGCTCTTTTGATTTGCCATCTAGCATTTGGAATGCTTATGACTTGACATTTTCAATCTTTTTTTTCCTGCAGCCATACGGTCTAAATTAATTTTTAATGAAACTTGAGGATCTTAGATAACCATATTCTACTTGCTGGGCCTCTAGGACAACACCAAATGTTGTGAGACTTGTGTTAATTTATCACAGATTTTTTTTTTTTTTTTTTATCAGCACTGAGATATATACTGAATACTAGCAGTTTACCCACTCTTCTCAGAGAACTTCCCTGCATTCAGGGATTGGAGGAGTACGCCTTCTAATTCACTAACCTGCAGAAAATGCAAATGAAAATCTTTTAATACTGGGAGAACAAATATACCCTTAACATTACAAGTATATGTTAAAGATTTACTGTTACTCTTTAAGGAAAACCCCATACACAGCAGAGTGTCTCTGATTAACAAACATTTTCTACTTGAACCAAAATATTTATACTTTTTTTAGAACCAGATTCCCTATTCTTGCTTGGTTGACATAGCAGCTTGCTATACATCATTAAAATGTGCCTAACCACATTGGCTAAGTACAGACATTCAAAAAGCCTCTGGTGGAAGTACTATAACTATTACACTTTAGGTAAAGTGCTATACGTTAGAGCAGGAATGAAACGAACAGACATTTGCCAAGGCCAGCAGGTGGGGGGCATTCCTGCATGCTTTCCAGCAGGCTGCCAGATCCAGTCCCACCCCCCTCCTACCGCCCCTCCTACTGCCCCCTCTACCAGCTGGTGACTGTCACCAGCAGCTGAGATGCGAGAAAGGTAGAAATGGAGTCCTCCCACATTGCAAAGGCCCCTCCCACAGCTTGGCCTCCAAGACCCCAGCCAGCAAGCTGTGGGGGTAACCTTGCAGCACGGGGGTCTTTCGCACCCCCCTCCCACTCCAGCCTCTTGACAGCTGCAGCCAGAATCTGCGGCATGGGGCTGTCCAGCCAGCTTTTTGCAGCACCGAGAACTGGGACAGGGCGGGGAGAGTGGGAACAGAGCCTTTCTGCTGCATGGACCTGGCTTGGCCCCCACCAAGACTTGAGCCTGCAAGCCTGGGAGGAGATCTGTGTAGCAGAGAGGCTCTGTTCCCCTACTCACCTGCCCCACTGTGAGGGGAGGAGATCTGTCTGACTTTTCTTTCTTTTCTGTATGGCAGCCTGTTGGCAGGGCTAGGCCAGTACTTGCCCAGAGCAAACAAGCACTAGCCAAGCAAGCCGTCCAGTGAGGGATCCTTGGGATGGCAGCAGAATGCAACTTACATTGCAGAGTGATAAAAGTGATACAGATATTCAAAAAAGGGCTCTAACCTCAAGTGCTTTAGTCTAATACCACATCCATCAAAGGTTAACTTAGAGCAGGATCAACCATTCTTAAAGCATTTTAAGTGTCATGAACATCTGTTATGTTACAATTTTAAAGCACTTTCTGTGTGCTCAACGTGTATTAAGTGTAACATTTGTACCTAGCCATTAATACAGAATGAGTTGTGGCAAAGTCTGTGGTGCTACAGCCCCCAAATGCTAATTAGTTGTGAAAGTTTAAATCATTGTCTGCTTTGTTCCTTTCCTTTTTTATCCAAAACTGTGATTCTTCTTGCACTTGAGCATTCATTCTCTGTAGCTATTATTGCTGGATTGCAAGTAAACAACTTACTGTAAATAGGCATCTTGCCAGCTGGCATCCAACTATTCTGAAGCTTGTGCCTTGCACTCAGGGTTAGGAAAATGCCTTTAACTTGTTCATTTCCTTTCCTTTCCTTTCAAATGCAAAAGAATAAGACCGACTCTTTGTCTTGGTCAAACTTACTGGATGGCTTCTCTGGCATAAACCCAAGAGAGACAGCTGGTTAGCCATGTTAGTCTGAATTCAGGCAGAAAGTCAGGGTAGATTTGCACCTTCATAGATTAACTAAATCAGAGCTATAGCATAGGTTTTTATAAGCTGGGGTCCTAGTTGCTGTGAGCACCTAATGAAGTAAGCCCTCTGCATGTGAAAGCTTATGATAAGCACAAAAATCATGGGAGAAACACATTACTATTCCATTTACTCTATTTGGAACTTGAATACTTATAATATTCAGAAGAATTTGGTGGACAGTATAAAGTTGTTAGGTCTAGGACATATCTCGTTTTAAAATTGTCATGATTGGTTTTTATTTTTGTATGATTCCAAGGACATAATTCCCTCTATCTCTTTCTCTTTTTGATATTGAACCATCTTGCTCTCGGCAAAAGTTGTTTAAAAAGTCTTGATTTACTGAATGATTACACTAGTAACTGATGCACGTGGACTATAGTGCATACATGATGTATGTGTTTCTTGGAGCTTGGCTGCAGAGGAAAGTGTGCAATGCAGTAAGCTGGAATGTGAGTTTCTGTTGCATTAGCCACTGTTCAAAGGCCCTTTGTTTGAATGCGCTATATAGCTTATTCCACCCTGAGAGTGACCTTTCCCAAAGCACTTTTAATGCAACCTGCAAATTATAATGTGCAGTAGGGGACACCTGAGCTACCTTTCAGCAAGCTAGCTAAGGGACTAGAAGCAGTCTATCGAGAAATGGGATAAATTAGTTTACATCAAGCTCTGGATTGCTTTGGCTAGACTCCAAGTCCCTGTGCTTATCTCATTTTAGAGGTAGCTGTTTTAGTGTAAAGCCCCCAGCATACTGTGAATTCATGCCATCACTTAAGCTAAATACAGACGGTCAAAAGGCCCAAGGCTGAATCGATTCAATCTTTGCAGGTCAGTCTAAACTGTGTAGATTGTACCAGTAAGCAAGTGAACAAGACGTTCGCTTTTGATTCCAGAAATGCAGCCACATGTCTGCAGTAGTCCAGGCTAGAAACAGACTTCCCTAGAGCACGCTTCCCTGCAGACAGCTTTGACCAAGGCTAGCCTAACCACCCTGTGAGGGTGGGGGTTGCGAGCAAGGTGCAAAGTATCTTGAGATGCTGGGGGACTGTTAGTTGACAAGAATCTGGAGGGGATCTGGGACAGAAGTTCAGTAAACCCATTTAACGTAAATCAGTAAAGAATCTGATGCTATATCCATTCAGGTATATCTAAAACTGGTGTCAGCCATTTTGAAGACAGCTTATGTACAAATGAACTTCTGTTATGTTGCAGATTTGAACTGGTTTCCAACTGGTTTATGTGTAATTTCTGTCCCTAGCCTTACTGTTCTCTAACTTTCCCATATAGACAAGACCCTGCCAGACACTGTCTTCTTGAGAGAATGTTTGCTAGAATAGCTAAATTGAAACAGTTGTACTGACAGACTCTTGATGGTTATACCAGCAAAAGAAATCTTTTGTCAATATAGTATAGTTTTACACCAGTTAAATAAAATGTATTGGCCATCATATCTACCTATTTGGTGTTATGCTTTGGTGGACTTTGTCAGCATAGCTGTGTCTGCTAGGAGTATGATTTGTTGCTTTTTTTCCCCATTCCTTTCCTTGCCAGTGTATCCACTCTGGGAAAACTTTTACATCACAGCTGTGCTCTCTTGCCTTTTCTCAGTGCAGCAGTGATTTTTGTGTATGCATGTGTCGATATATTCCAAATCATGACTTCTTTAGGTTAAGACAACCAAGAAGGATAGGCCAAATTATTTTACGAGTACTGGCCTTAAACCTTTTATTGCATACCTGGGAGTTAAATCTGTTAGGCTGCTGAAAAAACCCTGCTTCCAAACTAAGCTAAATATGTAAGTGTTGCTTGAACAGAAATCTTAATGTAATCTGTCTCTTAGCCCGTTTGCTTCCAGTAAACATTATGTGAAAACTAGGGTCAGCAGGAAATACATAAATGCCTTGGCAATAAAATTAAAACAAAAAATGCAATATATTTCTTGGTTTACTTCTTCCTCCTATAAAAGTTATGTTTTCAATTTAACTTAATTCCTGTTTATAAACTGAAAAAAATCTACATTTGTTTAAATAGCGTTATTATCTAAGCAATGCTAGTTTTACAACAGTATGTATTGCCTACCAGTATTATGCCTATTTTGCATTTTTACTGTAATGGAACCAAATAGTATAAAAGAGAGAGATTGATAGAAATTACATTTTCTTGGTATTAACTATCAGCAAAATTAAGCATTTTACATTCTGGAAAAGCAGAAGTTTTAATAAATAGGTGAGCATTTTTTATGAGTAAAAGGAGAACAGAAGAAGCTTTTTTATTAACAGAATAAAATGCATTTTTCATGTGGCAGGAATAAAGTGCTTCTTCTCTAAACTCACTTGAGAGATTTTTTCATGCTTTAATTCAGGCTTGAATTAAAAGTCTACCACTGAGAGGAATAATAGAGTAATTTACTAGGCATTTTTATTTGGGGGAGAGAAATTTCTACACACTTTGAATGTTTTGTTTCCTTTTCATGTTAAATACTTACGTTTCTGTAAAAACAAGACTGTTTCAGTTTTAACTAACAACTGCTTAATGTAAAATGCATAAACAGCTTCATAGGATAATAGAAAAGTAAGGCTGGAAGGGACCTACAAGGGACATCTGGTCCAGCCCCTGCCAGAGAGGGAGGATCATTTCTATCCAAACTGTTCGAGACGGGTCCTTGTCTAACTTGCTAGTAAAACTACATGGTCAACCCTGGCATACACCCTAACTTGCCACAATTAAAGCAGAGGCACAGTTACAGCCAATGTCATGTAGCTGTGAGGATTGTTAAAATATACTCGAGATCCAGTGGGGCCATACCTTTTTCCCTGCTTCCCCCACCCCTGCTACGGAGAGAGGAGCAGGGATTGCAACCCAGATTTACTCCTCCCAGGGAGGCTTGCAGACTCCACTGCCTCTTAATTGTCTCTTTCAGAGAGCACTGTAAGAATCATATGCCAGAACAGTGGCAACAGTGTCAAATAGCCAAGTCTGTAGGCTGGTAGTTATGACCGTCTGCTGAGAGGGAGTAGATCTGGGTTTGAATCCTTTCATGCTGAAGACTTGGAATCCAGATTGACACTTGTTGAGCACTGTAGCCACCAGGCTATCCCTCTCCTTCAAAAGAGTTTCTGATATGATCACAGAAATCCCTAAGCAGGACATTTAAGAAAAATGGGAAATCCTGCAAGATTTGAGATTAAGACACTTACTAGATATTAGGCAAAAACTGGATTACTTATCTTTAGGATTTGGCTCCACTCACATAACCCATCTTCAACTAATATAAAATACAAAACTTTGACTCTGGCATGCTATTCTGTCTCACCACAAAAGAAAAATGGTTGGAAATCAGTTGCAAGTTTCCATTTCAGATTTCTCATTCAGGGGTTAGATGCTCCAGTTTACCTTTCACTTCTACAAGTAAAAGAAGACAGACAGACAGGTACTGATGAGCGATTATTTTTAAGTAAAATTCCTTTCCCC
>NW_017728914.1:24523815-24590797 GCF_001723895.1 Crocodylus porosus
CCCCCCCCCCCGTGCTTTAATTTACTGTACTCTGTTTATCTATAACCTTAGTACATATCACATCTGTAGCTGATGTTAGTAGCTGAAATAGTGCCATTATGGACTTTCTTATTTTAGTATTAAGTTAAGAGGACAGTTAAGAGGAATAGTTAAGAGGGCAAGGGGGGGAGGTTGGTTGTTTTTCTGATTTATGTGATGTCTTCTAAAACTCAGGTGGATAGTGTGCAGTTGCATTGCTAATTCTCTTAACTGTGCCACAAGTGTGATTTTGCATCTTGTGTGAACCCATAGCATTTTAAGTCTGTTTAATTTAATAAACTTGAACATGCACCTTGTAGGACCAGCCCTTTTATGATTGGTTCCTAAATATAAAACATGAAATAAATGCAAGTGAAGTATATGAAAAACCATCTGGTTACTAGGCATGTAGAATACACATGAAAGTGCACTAAAATACTTCCAGGGTACTTAAATGTTCACATCTGAAGTTCATTACTGTTTGTTAGACAAGGCTGTTTAAGTGGATGTGATATCTTTTTTTTTTTTTTTTAGAACAACTGAATAGTTGGGAAAATTGTTCTTTGTAAGCTTTTGGGCACAAACACCCTAGAATGGCTTCTATTCTACCCAAGAGAGTGCACAGCTTACCAGCAGACTCTCTATATGCCTGAAAAAGGGTGTTTGTGCCCAAAAGCTTGCAAGAACAATTTTTCCAACTATTTAGTTGGTCTAATAAAAGGTATCACATCTACCCAAAGAACCTTGTCTGCCTATGTCCTTAGACCAACATGGCACTGACCCTAAGTCATGGAAGATATCAAAGTTTACTGTTTGTTAACGGCTAAACATAGCCTTGCTTGATGCTGATAAATTATTTAATGCTTAGTTAGAATTTTTTTTATATCAGACCAGTATTCATAAAAAAATTGTGCTATTTAAAATGATTGTATGTGGAGCGTTTTTGTAGAATCTACTTTTAGAGAATTGAAATGTTTGTGGTCAAAGTAATTTTTCTGTTTTCATCTTAAAGCATGTAACTTCTTGTCTGTTTCTTTGCATTTTCAGTACAGTTGATTTGCTGATTGCATCTCTAACTATATTTAGAGATGTAAAAGATAGATAGAGAGATATAAAGGTTGCACTTTTTTTGTAATTTTACTATTGAAAACCAGGGTGCAATCTTTACCCATATCCTGGAAGAATACTAGAGAAGATTGAGTGCTAAAAAGAACATGTAATACTAAGTTCAGGTATCTGTCCATGCTTCCCTAGGGACATGACTGGATGAAGAGTTAAACTTTTATACCATGTGACGTAGGTTTTCTACATGGGCATGTTCTATTCTTCAGCAATTTGTGGTATTTCAGATAAATTTCTTTCAAGGTTGCTTATTGTTTTGGAAATTAGACAATTTTTTCCCCAGAATTTTGTGGCAGTATTCTGGGTATGACTATTCCAAGTGTATGGCTGTTAAGCGAGTAACTACAGTTCTTCATTTGTAACCTTGGAAAGTGAGTCACACAAGACTTTGAGTCCTAAATCCCAAATTGAATTTTACATAGTTCTGACATCACTTTAAAGTTTTAAGTGTATTTTTTTCCTTTCTCAGCTAGACTCTCTAGTTTAGTAATACATAACTAATAGGTTAAATGTATGAAATGCTGCTTTTAACAAGTTGCGTATCAAAACATGGTTCTATAAAGATGAAAGGCCGTATGTGGCTTGTGAATGCAAGCAGGGTGAGGATACTACTGCTAAGTAATGCCTAATGGCATAACTACTATTCCACTGCATGTAGAACCATAAATTTGTTTTAAGTTGATCCCTCTTAAAACATGCACTTAACCACAGGTTTTAAGAAGAGCTTACTCAGACAAGAAGTCAAGTCTGGGACCACTGCTCTCTTTGTTCCTTGCCTGCAAAATTTCTTGTTTATCAGTTTAACCTTTTTTATTGTTTCTCTGATGGAACGTACAGTTGGTGGTGTAACTGAAGTATCAGACCCATGCCTTAAAGTCATTACTTCAAAAGCTCTGCATTGTAACAGAGTTGAACACACATAATCACATACTTAATATGTGATGCTTTGTCGTCTTGGAGCTGTTCAAAAAATAGAACTATGGAGACTACCTGTCTGAAGCTAACAGTCTTCAGAAAGAATAAGAGGCATGCCCTATTGTTGCGAGGGCCATCTCTTTTGGTAGACTTGACACAAAGTAGCCACACACATTTCCAAGTGCCACTCTGAGGCCCATCCCCTACCTGATTTCCTGCTCTGCCTTCTACTCACTGCCATGTGTTCCCTGCCTGATCTGCTTCCTGCCCTGTACTCCCTGCACTACCTACTGTTTTTTTGTGCTTCCTGTCCTAGCTGCCACTGTGCTACTTACCTGAAATAACCTCACCAGTCTGCCATGTATCACACACTGAGGCTGCCCATGCCACTGGACTGCAGGTTGGCCACCCCTGAAGTCAGGAAATCAGTATGAAATTGGATTTCTTAATAGCCTTGGGCATATCACTTAACTTTTTATCAGTATCCACGAGATAAAAATGTATAATTTACTTGCATTCCAAAATCATGGGAATGTTTTCAGTAGTAAGACAAATATAATCTTCTTTTGACGTATCCAGAAGTATTTTTGTTAAAATAGTCTACTGGCTTTCAGGACAACGTTAGACACAGAACTGTTCTGCTAAGAAATTTTCTGACTGATGATGCTTAAATCTCTAGATACATTCAGTTTACCTAGAACAGTCTAGGGAATATTTTCTGTTCTCCACATCATTGCATCTCCGTGGTGGAGGAATACACTGAAGCCACAAAACACACTTAATCCCTGTATATTTGTTTTGCTCTGCACAACTTGCTGGATGGTTCTGCAGTGTTCCCAAAATAGACTTGATTTTAATATCCTATTCATATATGTGGAAGCAGTTCATATTTTACTTGAACTATTCAGGTTCTCTGCAGGTTCTCTCCTGACAATAATCACTTCACATTTGGAAGAATTTCTTTGCCACCATAATGGCCTCAACTTATCTATCAGATGAAAGTTTAAATGGGATAAGCCTCTGAAAGAAGCAGAAGGCTAAGTTCAAGTATATTAGAGGCATTTATAGTCTGTTTAATGAGCTAAGGTGCTTCCAGGAAATACCCAATATGAAGTCAATAAGGAAGACCTGACTTAAGAACAGCTTAATTCTGAATAAGTGTGTCCACACAGGATTTAATGCTACTTTAATGACTCTGCTTTAAATTCACAGTTTTAGTTAATTCAGGTAAATTTTCCTGAGAGACAGCATGTACCAGAAGGGTCAAAATCATAGTCAGATTTTTAGGACATTCACTTTGGAGGTGGGCAAGAGGGGCAGAAAAAAGTGAACCTGGGTTCTGATCCATTTTAACAGGATTTCCTTTTAGCTCTGTGTTGATTGCGAAGCCTTCAGGGCAGGCGCTTTCCTTCCAAGCCTGGGTATTTTTATTGGGTTGTTATGCCTGTTTTAACTTGAATGTCCATATCATCTATAGAGAAAAACCTTTGACACTGGTTTGAAGATGTTTTAAGCCTCCAGGGTAGCTGTGGTATGGCTTAGAAGTTTGGCTTTACCTGAACTTATTCTGGAATCTGACTGTTTGGTGGGGATTGCTTGAATATCGATAATCTTCCAATGATGCCCTTCCTGTGCTTTGTGTAAAGGACAGGTAAGCTTTTCACCATCTGGCTGGTAAAGAATCCTAGAATATCTCAGCACACAGACCATTCGATGCATCTGTGGACACATGTAGGCAAGCCTCAGTTAGAAGCCTAAGAAAAAGTCACATAGCAGCACAATAGTTTAGAGTTTTAGATGTCTAAATCCTTCTTCGTTTCACTTCAAACTCCTAAACTGGCCCAAAATGGCTCTGGAAACACCATATTATGTGTCTTCATTATTTATATTAGACTGAGTAAGCACTTACTTTAAAATATCCAAGTTTGAAAATAAAATTTTATTTTCCAGGTCAGTAGAAGAATATAAATATCATACACTCTTTTCCACCTTAAAATCATCAAAAAAACCAGGTATCAAAATCTTGTTGCTATTTGAATCAATGAACCATATGTTAGATATTTTTATTATTGCAGTAGTGAACCTCCCCCCCATTGCATTAATGTAAATGTTGAAGAGCAGCAGGCCGTTAATTTAGTTGGTTGTATTTCAGTAATTGCTGTTACTGTTTAAAAGACAAAGATTATGTATATCTTTTGAAGTAGGTTACTTCAGTTTTTACTATCCTTTCTTTTAAATGACGCCCATATCTGTCAAGTATTATTTGGGGAAAGCTTGTGTGGATGCATCTGCTCATTTTCCTGATGATATCCAAAAATATGTAAAGCAATTTGCTAATGAAAAAAGCAAGAGGGGCAAGAATTAACAACTGTAATTTATTACCTAATTTAAACTTAAAGAGACGTCCTGGATCATTTGCCCATTGTGGGTCCTGGGTCAGCTGACCATTGTGGTTTACCACATATCATCAAGAAGCCTATTAAATGGGTTTGGCTGCCTGTAGTTCCCCCTGTAGTTTGTCACCTTCCTCTTCCCCAATACCTGGCATTGGTCTGGAGCAAGGGTTGGCCCATTGTGCTGCTCTTAGGGCACCTGGGAAGGAGATTGCAATGAAGAATCACAGCCTTTGATTTCCCTTGTTCTGAATGGATCCAAGCTGTGTTTTACTTTGTAAAAAGGAGAAAGACACAGAAGCCGCCTGGACTCCTTCCTGCTCAGGTGTCTACCTGTGATCCAAGTAGCTGTGATGATAAGGAAGGCCTTATATCCTTTCGGTCTTATACTACCACACAAATTACCTTTTAACCCTCAACCTAATTTCCTGTTTTCTATATTTTCCTGTGCCGAATTGTCTTGTTTTAGTATTTTTTTTTTCCTGAATGTGGATTCTGCAACATTTCAAGCTCATTTTTAAAGGCTATCCACATGTGCATGCTGGCTTGTCTGTAGTGTGGGGCTGATGGGGAATATGTACTGCCTTATTCCCGGTGTGTGTACATCTGTTAAAATAATTACATGCTTTCTTAACTTCCAAGCACATAAAAACCCATTATAATCGTGTTTTGGCTCTTTGAGGAAATATGTTCCATATTAAACACTTGCTTCTTAACAAGGAAAGGAATTTGACCTTTGCTAAAGGAAGAAAGGTAAAAGCACCTACCATAAATCTCTTTAGTGTGCTATGGACAAAAGTCTGTCTGCATCTTTGCTCAGAGGACCTGAACAAAAGCTACCCATGGAGATTTCTTTGGAAAAACTGTCATGAACTAAGTCTGTAGATCAGTGTATTAGATCCTCATTAGCACCCATGGGAATATCTTAGCCTTTTTTTTCCCTTAAAATGCTAAATTTCAGGAAATAGCATGATCTGGTAGAATCGTGTAAGAGAATAGTATGCATCATGTACATTAAAGATTTTGTAATGTGGGCGTAATAGTATGAAAAGAAAGAGGGAAAAATCAGTTCATAGACCAGCAGTATCAAATCTTTCTGAACATGAGATGTATTAGATGGGGAATAATTTCCCAAAGGAATTTTGGAAGCTCCACAATTTAAAACCTTTAAACTTTTGAAAGTACTTACATATTCCAGAAAAATTTTAATTGGCATGGGACGATGGGTCTTTTACCTGTCTGTCTTCTATGACTGTGTAGAGACAAACATACAGATGCAACGAGTACTAGGTTTGGGGGGTTTTTTACACACCTTTATTAAAACTCGTAGAGAGGGGGTAAACAACCTGGTAATGAAATTCACAGATGGAGCTAAATTGGGTGGGGTTATGAACACCTTTTGGGAAGAGAGTAAATGCAGAAGAACATAAATTAACATCATGATTAGGAAATTGTAAGGTTAAACACTGGGAAAGTAAGTGCCCTGTATTTTAAGGGAGAAAAAAGTAATCCAAAGCATCCAGCATAAATCTGAAAAACAATACCCAGGAGATAATGGTAGATAGGAGAATAGACGAGATCACAGTACAAAAAGGACCAATGCAGTTTTAGGCTGCATATTTTGCCCCAGAGCAGGGAGACAGTAGTTTATGGTTTATGTCACAGTATATTAAGTTGTGAAATAATTGCCTAAGGGAAGAAGTATAGGCCCCATTATTTGGGATTCTTAAAAATAGACCAGAAATCACACTAGAAAATATATCACACTGCCCATATACAAAACTGGCGTGCTCCGTAACAGAGCTAATGCATGATCCTGGAGGTCACAAATATATTTTGTAGAGGTTGGAACATAAAGATTGATGCGGCAGCGGATTGGGTGGTACATTTCCAGAAGTTGGGAGCATTGCAAAAGGCACTGTGTGGTTTTTCAAACTGTATCAAACTTGCAGCAGGGCAGGGCTGGAATTCTGGCCCTCCTGAAGATGAGTTTTGTAACTCCTAGAATTCTTCATGTAAGGGAAGGGCATGAAGTTCCTTCACTTAAAAACAACAACAACAACTCAACCTTTAGAAATCTGCATTGGAAATAGGAGAGAATTATTCTGGGTAGGAATCTATATATCTGTTTTATTTTTTTCCTGATCCCCCACAACTATTGTACTGTACTTCATAGTGTGCTCAAAACATTTTATTTGCAGTCTATTAAAAAAGAAAAGCAGAATTCTAAACGTTAGAGTTTTGGAGGCTGCCATTCCAACAGATCTTGACTTTTAACTTTGCAGGGCATTTGAACTTGTCAGTTCTTTTCAGTCGATTCAAATTCCCAATTTATTCTGACAAGTGTTAAAGATCATATCACAAGCAAGTCCCAGCCTGTACGGCTATGAAAATCTAACTCTTTAGAGTTTTTCCATAACTGTATGCTTACACGAGATACTGTCTCAGATTAACTCTCTCCCTTCTTGCCATTAGTTGATAGAGTTGTGCTGTGTGCACCGTGGAAGTATCAACATCTGTCTCGGTTACTAGCTCAGAACATTTTCCGGATTGCTGTGGCAGCATTTCATATATATACTGTAAGGTCTTTCAGGCAAAGGCTGCTTTCTCGTTCAGGCTTTGTAAAGTGGTGTATTTATTTATGTATTGTGTAAAGAAGTGTCTGTGCTACGGTGAAAATGAAATAATCAGCCTCCTCATCGTGTGCAGCTCCTACCCCATTCTCGGAGGAAAAGGTCGCAATACAGATAATTAAGAGGATTCATTAAAATGTGAGAGGAAAGAAACCCCCGTTTTAATACCAAATTGATCTTCACCTGTCCTTTTTTGAAAACATTAATATTGATTTTATGTACAAAAAAAGTTAAAATGGCAGTAATATAATTTTTTTGTGCTGTTTTGCACAAAGACATAGAAATGTCTGAACAAGTTATCTTTCAAAGCAGCTTACAAATAGACACTCAAATCACAGCTTATATTTTCTGAGAGAGGCAAAGAAGGATTTAAGTTTCCTCGGACACTATAAACATCACTACCTAGATACATACATGCCATTAGAGCACCTCACAAGTACTCAATATAGAAATAGCATTATCTTTCTCCATTTCTGGTGTGTAGAAAAGACAGCTTGTTGTGTGTTAGGTCTTGGAATTTGTTTGTATATTAGAGGTTGTGTGTATGGAGGCTGAGCCATAAAGGTAAGTTTTAGGTTTTGTTTTAATAGATTTCATAGACATTAGGGCTGGAAGGAACCTTGCAAGATCATTGGGTCCAGCCTCCTGTCCAAGGGACAGGAAATCTGCTGCAGTCAAATGATCAGTTGCACCAATATATCAGTTGGCTATTGGCTTTTTTTTCATTGTTGTAGCTGATAATTACAGACGCATGCCTGGAACACCCTGGTGAGCATAGTCCAGTCCCTGCACCCTGCTGCTGGCCTGAGCCTGTGGCAGACTACAGGTCCCAGTGAGCAGCAGGAGGGGGAACATGGGTGGGGTAAGGTGCTACACAGGGGCTATTGCATTCCACGAGGCACTGGGCACTTTTGCAAAAGCAGCTTCTTCCTTGGGGGCTTGGCTGTACGGGACCCACCAGTGCTGAGGTAGCAGCGTGCTTTGGGTCTCCAAACACATATGGCACTGCTGTCTGCACGAGGGTCCACCCCCCCACCCGAGATGGTAGCATGAGCTGCATGGGGAGCAGGGCTGTGGGTTGGAGCCATGGGCAAGGAGGCAATGTGTGTGGGAATAAGGTGGTCACTGTCTTCTTCATCGAGGGCCACAGCAGGCAGAAAGCATATGTGTGTGTGTGTGTGTTTTCACATGTGTGTGTGTGTGTGTAAGTGCAAAACAAACAAACCAAAAGGTTTATTTTTGTTAGTAGTTTAAAATGCTTTGCACTGTTACTAAATATCAGTTATCAGATCGCTATTGGCTGATGTGGTTGGTTAATTATCGGCTCTCAGTATCGGCCAAGAAAATCTTTACCTGTGTTCAATTCAGTACGTTTAAAGTAGCCTTTTGTTTAATCATGTGAAACTGTTTTCTGCCTGAGTACTTTTACACCGGGGTGGGCAATTATTTCAGGTGGAGGGCCGCTTGCTGAGTTTTGGCAAGCCATCAAGGGCTGCGTGACAGGCAGCCAGGGTCAGATAAATATTAATTTTCTAAATTTTTTAGGGGCCCCATGGATAGAATGGCCTGGCAGGCTACAGCTGTCCCGTGGGCTGCATTTTGCCCACCCCTGCTTTACGCTGTAGCTGTCTGTTGGGTTTGATAGCCTGTTTTAATGTCATAAGGCATAGAACCCTCACGGGTTCTCTGAAGCTTTGTTATGATGGATTTATTAATTTTGAGACATTATTAGTTATTTGAGTTCCTAAACGACCAGAATTTACTAACTGTATAGAGTTTATTTTTTTTTGTTCATATTTTTGGACATGTAGTCGCTATTCCCTAATAACAGCAATACCATAATGATTAAAATGTACAGAAGTAGTATTTTAAAAGGAGGACAGCTATATAAAGTGAGCGTTTTGCATGGTAGGTCACAGATCCGAAATTAATGTTAAGCTTGGCAGCTTCCCATACTATAGGCAAGTGGATTCTGGAAAAACCATTTGTCTGCAGTCCAAGAGTAGATAACAACAGATATGTGGTGAATTGTGATTGCAGTCTGACCTTTTCACTGTATGCCAAATGGAAATAAAAGCACATGAATAATCTACTAAGCATAGACGTTGTAATAGAAATGATACTTTTTACTGTAGCCATTTTAACAAGCGCAATCAGAACACTCCTCCACACGTAACACTGAATTTGACCTATAAGTATGTACATTAGACACAAAAATAACAGATGTGCTTTACAAGTAATTAGTGGTAGTATAGTTTTTCTTTTTCAGGCTACGACACTGGATTGTATAGATGATTTTGTTGCATTCTACTTCAGGTTTCCATGCTGTTAACTAAAAATATATATAGCTCATTGACTTTCTCAGAAATGAAGGTGAAAAGATTTTTTTTTCTTTATACTTCAATTTGGAGAATAATTTTTGGGGTATCGTAAAAGAAAATAAAGATTGAAGCTGACTTTCAGTGTATAACAGGTTTGAGATAGTATTGAAGAAATATCTTTCAAAGATGTGATGATTTTTATCTGTACCTGTTCAAAAGTAAATACTATTTAAACAAGTGTGTCTACATGTGAATCATCTTTAAACTGTCCTCTCATCTTTTGTTTTTTGGAAGTATTTTAGCTCTGAGACTTTTTGGGGATTTCTGAGCTTCTGGACTCCATTTCTAAATTTGGAAAACAAACTAGTCAAATATAACATAGTGGGTGCATCCACATGAGACATTTTACTGCACATTAAACTAATCTAATGCTCATTAAAACATCAGCGCCTACATGTATACAGCAATTACTGTGCAGTAGATTAGTCTAATGCAGTGTTTTCTAGGACTTGTCGGTACAGGTACTAGAAATCAGTGCATTATACTAATTCACCGAAGTGCACACGTAGATGGAGACTGGGAGCAGGAAGAGCTGTCCTGGCTGCTGGGCAGCTGCCTCCCTGCCTGATGGAGATCGGGACCTGTCTCCCAGCTGGGCCGTTTCTGTTGGGCACAATTTGTTACCATTGTGGGCGCATGTGTAGAGAAAATTAATTGCATGCGTAGATGAGGCCAGTGTCAGTTAGACACCATCTGACTCCAGTTGACAATCTAGTCCTCCTGGTCTTGCATCAAGTGGACTTAAGTCAAAATCTAAAATTATGACACACATTCTGTATCATTGCCTTTTTTCTTATAGCTCAACTAAAGTGGAGCCTAGGATGGTAACATAAATTGATGTTCTATAATTAAACTGGTTCACTTGTAAATTTATTTATTGTACTGCAGTTGCCAAAAAGCTCCACCAAGATCAGAGTTTCATTGGCGAAAGCTTTGTACAAACAGAAAAAATGGTTTTTATTTTTCTTTCCCTGAAGAACTCGCAATTCTGACTCAAATCCTATTTTTGTATTGTTTCCAATTTCACACAGAGTACTCCTTAAATATTATAACCTAAATTAAGGGGAAAGAATCCTTAAAAACACAAATAAAGGTTTTTCTGTTCTCTCATTTGCATATATTAGTCTTTTCAATAAAGTAACTATATACACAATGCTGGCAAAGACACAGTAAACAGACTGAAAAAATAGTGGTTGTAGATATATTTAAAAAAAATTAAGTGTAATGTTAGGGTGAACGTAATAACCTGCTATTTTTAAATAGCAGACAGGAGTGAGTTTTCAAGTTGACAGTATCCCTTTTAAAATGTCTCCTTATACAACAGCAGTCAAACAATTTATAAAGCATATTTGGTTTGCCCTTATAATTTCATGTCTAATATGACCTTCCTTTATAGGCTTTTATTTTAATTGGACAGGTACCTAATGCCACTTACGGGATTTTTTTTTTGTTCTTTTTTTAACAAGTCACTAGTCTCAGAATATCAATAGTTGCATTTTAACTTTTTATACATCGTATTATAGACATGAGAATTGAACTTTGCATCTATGTATGTAAAAATGTCCTGTAACAAAAGTAGGTGGGTACTTTTATGGGCAGTTATTCCTTAACCCATGGTTATCATTGGAGCAGGATTCTGGGCTGGTTCTTTGAAAGGGCACACAGGGAGGGAGGAGCAGGTTTTAAAATCTTCCTTTCAAAAGCCTCTCTCTCCATTCGTCCAGTGTGTATAATGGCTTAGTTCTGCTATTGCTGTCAGCTGGGTTCCTCACAAGTTCAGGGATGGCCTTGCCAGATCCCATGTTGCTAATTCTAGAAATTTTATCATGAGTCTCATGATACTGTATTTGGTGTGTGCTTTAAATAAGTTGCTAGTTTCTTGTTCTCCTGGTGGCAGTGGGAGGCTTAGCATTGTGACCCAAGTGCACTCTACAGGCGAAAGACCGAGGTATCAAATAAAAAGAATCTCTCTCTCTCTCTTTTTTTAATTCTGGGGGAAGAAAGGGGAGACTGACAATACTAGAAATATATTTGTTTTGTTATATCGTCCTACTAAACCAGCTTGCTTTTGGTTATAATAACCCGTGAACCTAGTGAACATGAGGATACATAAACCTCTGTTAGATCATAGTGAATGTGGACATGGTAAAATATTCTCCCACGACAAACAGAAATGAGATCTGATGCGTCAGGCTGCCATACTTATTTTTACTTATTATCAAAACTAAATTTTAAGTCCAGTCGGTAACAATAGAAAGTTATTTTACATGTGGCACTTTTAATTAATTTGTTGTATTCCTCATCCTGTATAGTAGGGCTTAGCAACATTGTAGGACAGACTTTCATAAACGACATATCTAACAAATGTCAGGAAGGAAGGGTACTGTAAGGTAAAAATAAAATGTCCTTTTATCTGATTGCAAGGATATTTGGCAAATAGAAAAACATTTATCTCTGGTAGTGTTAAAGAACATAGGCATTCAATCAATCTGAATGATCTTTTTCAAAAAGGAATTCTACTTATGAATATGTGTTATAATTCAGCTCGAGACTCCACACATAAATCACCTATGGGAATTTTCTAACAAGTAGAGAAATATATATCTGTAACCCATAGCTAAAAAAAAAGTCTTCATAGATTAAAATAATGACACAATAAACCTAATAATTGTAAATCTCATTTTATTTTTGATGTAGCATGTTCTCAGTTGCAAGGCTCATTATATAATCCTGTCAAACAGTGGGTAGGTTGGCAGGTACGTTAGATTAAAACATACTATTGAATTGATTAAACCTAGATTTTTTGGTTTTAGGGGGGAAAATATGTTGCTAAAAAAAGGGGCAGTTTAAGTTCCTATCTCTACAACTGTATATAAAAACCCAAGAGCTACAGTCATGCCAAATTATATTGGAGAGAATCAGTTTAAGAAATTTTATTTTTTTAATTGCAGATCCTCAAAATTGAATCGAAAGAATCTAAAATAAGTTAGTTGATTTGTGTGTGTGTGTGGAGGGGGTAAGATTTCAGCTAAATAAGATGACAAAATAAAAGAAGACAAAGTTCCCATTTTTTAATCTGTAAATCTGTACGCTTTTGATTATGTGTCAGTTTCCAGAACGCATGCTTGCAATTTTTTTGCTCAACTCCGAAAGTAGTGACATAGTTTGTGCAGGACTGATATACAGCTAAACTACTGGAAGGCCTAGAGACAGTTGCATGTAAGCACGTACAGTTAGAAAACGATGCTCTTCAAATGAATCAGGGAGTAGTTTTCTTTTTGTATATATTTACTTTTTATTGTTCTACACGTGACTTTTTTTGGCATTTTTCTTAGCTTGCTAATAGATTGCTACTTTGTTTGGCTTAATCTATCATTTTAAATGGGTATAAAACATATCTTTCTATATGCAGGGCTACCCTGTGGACTCGTTCATGTAAATCAGCCCCTTGGAGAGAAGGGGATTATTTGTGTAAAGAAAGTAGAAGTTGGCAGTTGTGTTATTTCTACCAGTTTGAGTTCTCTGCATTTATAATAAATACAAATAAAAGTTAATTCATGGATCAAGCAAAATGTTTTAAAAACAGTAGAAAGATGAACTACATGTTCTTTGTCCACTTCTCTTCTGGTCCTTTGATCCTTTGATTATAGACCTGGTTCCTGCAAGAGTTTTTCTAGGTGTTTGAATAGCAGTTAGAAAATGAGCCCTTTTCATAACTCTATGCTAACTCCATACACATAATTGGTGGTGAAAATGCAAAACAATCAACCAGATAGTCTGAACTCTCAGCCTTGTAGTAGGATTTATTCTGCCCTTTTAAGATGTTATGGAGTTTTGACTTTTTTTTGTTTTGAATTCTTAAGATTTTATGTAAACGTTCATGAATGCAGGGGGCCATCTTTTTCTGCCTTGGATATTTCCTTGCAACGAGGGTATAAATTTGATTTTGTGGTAACAGCCTGGATGGTTCCAGTTCTGATAGATGGTTCCTGCTGGCATAGCAACCAGTTAGGATCAGTGTACCCTTGCGCTGTTCTCCTTTCTTGAGAACCTTTCTCCCAGATCTGATCTTGTGCATTCAGACCTCTCGAGGGTTAGACTCAAAGTTGCTTGTCAGAGTGCTCCTTCGGATGATTCTTATGTTGATGTCTTTTTTCCTTGTATAAATGTGGTCTGCAGAGTCTAAGAGAGACTTGGATGAGGGTGTAAAAAGCACCCTGTTCAAATTCGAAGACGACACTAAGATGTGGGGAGAAGTGGGCACACTAGAAGGGAGGAATAGGCTGCAATCAGACCTGGACAGTTTACAGGGGTGGGTGGATGAGAACAGGATGGGTTTCAACACTGACAAGTGCCAGGTACTACACCTGGGGAGGAAGAACCAGCAGCATACCTACAGGCTGGGGAACTCCCTTCTCATCAGTGCAGAGGCAGAGAAGGATCTTGGAGACATTGATGCCGACACATGGGCCAACAGTGTGGGGATGCAGTCAGGAAGGCCAGCCATAGCTTGCTATGCATCCACAGATGCATCTCGAGCAGGTCCAAGGAGGTGATCCTCCCCCTCTGTGTAACACTGGTCAGGCTGCAGCTGGAGTACTGCGTCCAGTTCTGGGCACCGGCCTTCAAGAGGGATGTGGACAGCATGGAGAGGGTCCAGAGGAGGGCCACCTGCGTGATCAGGGGGCAGCAGGGCAGGCCCTACGAGGACAGGCTATGGGACCTGAACCTGTTCAGCCTCCACAAAAGAAGGCCGAGGGGGGATCTAGTGGCCATTTACTAACTTGTCAGGGGGGACCAGCAGGCAGTGGGAGAGTCCCTGTTCCCCCGAACACTACCAGGAGTCACGAGAAATAACGGTCAAAAGCTGGCAGAGGGTAGATTCAGGCTAGACATCAGGAGGTGCTACTTCACGGTCAGGGCGGCTAGGATCTGGAACCAACTTCCAAGAGAAGTGGTGCTGGCTCTTGCCCTGGGGGTCTTTAAGAGGAGGCTGGATGAACACCTCGCCAGGGTTGTTTGACCCCAGTACTCTTTCCTGCCTATGGCAGGGGCTCAGACTTGATGATCTGCTCAGGTCCCTTCCGACCCTACCAACTATGAAACTATAAGTGGGAAGGTATAGTTGAGATAATGTGTGTATGTCACAGTGTAAGCTGTGTAAGATAAGGATCAAAACATTTTCAAAAGTTGTTTCCATTGTCTTTATCATACATTTAGCTTTACCATTATGCTTGGGGAAATGGTGGCTGGATGGGACATGAGGATAACAATAAGTATCCACAAGCCTCTTCATAGTAGTGAAATAAAATTGATTACCATTTCCTGACACTTAACTCTAGATTCCCAGAATGGAAAGACTGGAGCTTTTCCCTTCCTTTAACTGCTTTTGATGTAGTGTGGAGCATGTATCTTTAGTGACGCTATAGTAACAGTCATCAAAATATAGCTTGTATTATTCAGATTCCAGAGATCTGTGTTTACTTTCTGTCATGGCCTGTCTAGTAGACTATCTGGCAGTTGCTGTGTATTTATTCGCGGGTAGACACAAACAACTCATTTCTGACCACTCTGTTGTAGTTGTTTACTAGGCCACTAAACAGACGGTGTTTTTCGCCATTTTATAACATCTTGGTGTTAGTTAATGAAGTTTGTTAAAAATGTATTGTTGCATTGACGTAAGAATTAGCAGTCTACAACCTTTCAAAAACTGATTTTGATGTATGGTAGGACATTGCTGACTGTCCTTTTCATGAAACCAGCTGTTTTTACAGGGAATTATGACTTGACTTGTTTCATCCTGCCTGTTGCATTTCCTTTAGTTCTTATACCTGTTTTTCCTGTGTTAGGTAGGTAAGGTAGAAGAAAGTAGTATGCTCTAAGTTAGAACTGTGCAACTGGGGGCCCATAGGGGTAAATTGTGGCCCCTGGACTCCTCCCCCTCCCCCACTGCTCTGACATCAAAAGCAGCCGAGGGCTCCAGACTCCCCCGCCCTCCATCCAGCTTCCCCTTCCTGCCCCTCCCCTTGCTTCAGGAGATGGGGTGGTATAGCCTGTGGTCTGCAGTCTAGGGTGCCTGAGTGACATGGTGCAGCAGGTGAGCTAACGGCTGAAGATGAGTCAGGGCACCTGGTGAGTGGTGCAGCAGGGGGGCCTAGAGTGTGTGCGTTGCAGGGGGTACTCAGGAGAAAAGTGCAGCAGGGCGTTGTCCTCCACATGGTGAAACAATGGGAATACCTGGGTGTGCAGTGTAGTAGGGAGGCACCCATTACACTGCGGGGAAGGCGCATAGTTCCTGTTGGTGTAACCGAGGGGCATGCAGCCCTGCCCACAGAAATTGGACAGCGCTGTTCTAAGTTATGGTCATTGTATTCAGTTAAAATATAGGAAATATAGAGAGATGCTAATTTTATTTTTGTTGTATGGTAGATGCACCATTTACCACGATTGAAAATTCAGTTATGTCTGGCTTTTCAATATTTAGTTGGTGTAGCATTTAGAAAATACTTATATTTAGGAATACTTCTGTTCTGGAATCCAGTGTTGTGAGATATTTATGGAACAAAATTAGCAGCATGTCCTTAAAGTATTAACGTTTTGGCAGGTGGCTAACTTTGTATATGTTTATGAAGTATAACATGTAAACCAGATAACTAAAGAACTGATTCCCAAAATGCTACACACCCCCACCCACACGCACCCTATCTAATGCAAAAGTTGTTGTTATCAATTCCAAATATTCTGTGTTCATTATCAATGTTTTATATTGATATCAGATAATTCAGAATGATCAGTCTGTAACCTTTTAACAACTGATCTTGATGTGTGGTAGCAGGTCTTACTAATTACATTTTCTGAGCCTGCAGAGAATGTCTTATATGATTAATTTTATGCATATAGGATCTGATACCAGTTTTCAGAGAAACTACATGTGTATATAACTTTGGAAGCCCCTGTAAGATTGAGAATCAGATATTTGGTCCTTTAGCGCACATCTACACTGCCATATAGCAACATTCCTACAGTGCCATGCTTTAGTATTTCCTTTCGGAAGTAATAAAGCACAGCACAGTACAGGTGGTTACTGCACCGTGCACACGGCACACAGTTAGATTTTGCCACTACATCACCGAAGCAGCATGCTGTACTAGGGGAGTGTGCTGCCACGGTGACATAGCTGCTGATCATATGTAGACCCACATGATCACTATGTTGCCATAGCATGCCATACGGTGATGTAGTGCATCACTATGTCACCATAGGGTGACGTGTAGACATTAATGTATCAAACCATGATCTCTAACCGTTTGATTCCCTACTTTAATTTAAAAAAGTTAGATGTAGGAAGCTCATTTCCACTGTGTTTATTCCTATGCTAACCATTATGTTAAGGAAGGACACTGGAAAAAATTAAAAAGATTTTTGGAATAGTATGAGAAGACTGACTTAATTATATAGAAACTTAGTCGAAATATAATTTTTTTGCTACTTTACTGCAATAGAGATTAATACAAGTAGATGATTAAATATGTAATTGAATTATTATATTCTGATCATAAGTACTGTAAGGCTGTAGTATGTTTGAAATCTCTGGAGCTCTAAAGTTGCAGCTGCAACAGCAATTACCATTTATCCATTCCAAGAACGCTCTGCCTGTGCCCTTGAAACCTTTACATTCTGGAGAGTATCCAAAAAAAAAATCACGTCACTCACTTGCTTTAGAAGTTTCTTTTCCACTCCTGTGTGAGCTCTAAAATGGTAGCAGACGCCATTTTAAAGAAATGCAAACTAATTTTTCTAGTGCATGTGGTTCACAGAAGTGAACGGTGGTAATGTACAGTTTGGGGAGTGTAAACAAACTATAACCTTTTTCAATTCCTGGGCTTGGCAAACTAATTAAAGGCAGAACTTGAGATACTATGTTGTAGGTGATTATTCTCATCCTCGTTAGCAAAGACGCATAATGCCAATGAAAAGCTATTCATTTAACACCAAATAAAGTGGATGTATGAACATAAATTGGTTCTTAAGAAAAAAATTGTTTTTCAGAAACAAGTGCACATTTTAAAGCAAGTTTCTCACCGTCCTGTGATGGGGGAAAGGGGAAAGGGAACAAAACAGCCTTAAATTCACGAGGAAGTTGCAGCTCTTGTAATATATATTTTGCTTCTATTCTAGTAGGACCTTCTGCATAGAAAAATAATTGTCTTCAGTGTTACTTGTATGATCAGGACACTGTAGAAGAAAGGAATCCTTGAAGACCTTCTGCCTTGTCATAATACAAACCATTTGTGAAACTTTCCTTAGTAACATTTAATTTGATGTCCAACTCTACTAACTATATATGATTAGTACCTGTAGTTCTAGAAGGTTGGAAATCTTGTAACTTGGTAAACTATTTTATGTTAGTATGCCATCTCTACACTGTGGTGTTTACATATCACTCCCCTCTTCATCCTGTTCTATCTAGATGCCATGTTAATGCCATCATAATATCCCTAATTGCTTTAAGCAGGACCGTTTTCTCTTCTATCCCTGGAGGAAAAAAGTAGATCTGTGCTAATTTTTCATAGCTTTTTTAGATGTCTGATCTTCATATGTATTGTAAAGGTTAGTGAGGCAAGAATCAATTATTAAAAAAAAGGTTATTGTTACAGTAACACTTACTGGTTTCAGCATATTTTGAGAATCCTTATGGAGGACTTATTCCCTTCAGATTTCAAGAGAGCTCTGAATTATAGAGAATTCAAGATTGCATCAGTATCAAGAAACTAATAGGTTTGTTATGCAACAAAAAACATTACAGAAAGCACTCTTGTTTAATCAGAAGTTTTTGTCTTTGTGTACAGAAGCATTTTGACCACTCTGAAATCTGAGGATCTAAAATGCTTAAGCTTTACATAAGGGAAAATAATTTAAAACCGCCCCCACCTAACCACAGCGTTATCTGTTTGAACTTTAGGTTTGTTTATTTGACCCAAAGTGTGCCTTTCCCCGTATCTCCATATTGTTCAGTTACTTATGATATAACATACTGATGTGGGAGAAGTAAATATTTAGTTTACATATGACCGATAAAAGTGTAGTATACGATATGGATTACACTGGAGTGCTTTTTATAAACCCTTACAGCAAGAAAACAAATGTATTTGTGTTTATATATTCAAACTTAACTGTAGAGTTTAGTTTGAAATTCCCTGTGTCACAGTTTAAGGAGCGTTTCTGTGTGCAGCTTATGAATTCTGGTTGAAGTTATGAAATCACTGTAGCATTTAATACCTCCGTATATCTGGAATCGCCATATGCTATCAATACTATTTCACTCATCTCCCGTACCAGTGTGCCTTAGTGTGTGGTGGAGGTGGGCTCTGCAGCATGCAGAGACAATATTAGTCCATCTCCATTAGTCCATCTCTGCATTAGTCCTGGCACACAGCACTTTGGCGTGATTTCTGCCATGCTTTTTTCTTTCAGGGCTTTTTTTGCTACCAGGAAATCTTGGCAGCAGATTGGCCATGCATGGTTTAACATGCAACACATGGTTTGTGGCAGTGCAAAGAGGTTTGTGACACTGCAGACTGCACGTGACTGCACATCTGGGTCCAGCCCCAGAGTGCTTATGAGACTGAAATTTGTAAAAGTGTGTTTTAACCTATTGGAGGCCTGGGGTGGCATCACAGATTCCTGGAGGCCTGTGACAAGTGAGCCAGGGAGTAATGATTTCGTGAAGTGGTAGCAGAGAGCATGTTTCCAGGAATGGGCCAGAGTCCAAAGAAAGGCCATTGTTACAGCTTCATTGCTAAGCATCTCTTGTGCAGGATAGCCAAGAGTACAGAGTAGGTCTAGTGTTTTGAGACCCAAATGCAGTGGCTGGGTGAACATATACATGGCATATAACCCTTCCAGGTATGTTAAATGAATAGGTTGGAGGAGAAGTGGTATGATTAAAACTCAGATTTAAAAAAATGACAAAACTTCAGCAACTTCTTTGCACTGAAGGAGATTAAGGATTTTTCAAGCTCAGCCACCAGTTCTGGTATTCTAGCAACACCTAACCTGACCGTTGTCACTTGGCTTTTTTATTGTGGAAGGAGATCATAGCCATTGCATAATTTAACCACATGTTCAATACAAGCCATTTTGTTAGTGTGGTATATCAGAGCTGTTGGAAACATAAGGTGCTTAAGAGATTTCAGACGATCTAATATCAATAATGATTCATAATGCAAAGGTATTATAAGCAGATTAAAAGAGAATGCGAAAAGGAGATGTGGACTGTTACAGAGACAAACTAATTAGGTTATGTGACAGTGAGGTATAAATTCCACCTCAACCATCATACCAGTAAAATAGTTCATGCTATTAAAAATGTGATTTTAAATTAGTTGCAGGCCACATTCTATTTGGTTTCCATAAGAAAGTATGTGTTGATCTAGAATGTGGTTCTGTATTCAGTGATGTTTCAAAGTGCAAATCTGGAAATGGCATTTCCTTTTTTACTTACTCTGGGTATCAGTATCAATAACACGTTTAATAAATTAGCTATTTGCTTATGGGTGTGTGCACAAAATAAAAATCTTAATAAAAAAATTGCTAGGTTATTGTTGATGAAGACTTACTGACAATTCCTGTAGGAAACTGATGATACTGTTCCTCTAAACTTAGGTCTCTAAAAAGGTAATACACTGTCCTTGTTCAGGGATGTTGGTTAAGTAAAATGATGTGCTTAAAAAATGTTGTAGTCTTATTGGAAGTGCCTTTGAAATGTAAAATACGTATTTTACCAAAGTCATTTATCCTGCTTTTAAAAATACTAAAAACCCCTGAGATTTTACATGTGGGCTTTCTTTTACTTTTGTAGAGGCAGGTGATCAAAAGAGGGAACCAAATGAAGTATCCCCCTCTCCCAGGAAACCATTGAAGAAAATAGCTATGTATTTTGCCTCAACTAAAAATATTGAAATATTGCAGACACGTGGCATTTACCAAATGGAAAGCAGCAGATGGCTTATTCCACAGCTAGTCTTACTGATTCGTATGGAGCTGGCATTCACAAAGTGTCTGTTATCAAAACATAGGTGAGTCTTACTGGCCCCAGCCGTCCTCGCCTGTCAGCTATAGTGGCCGTGTTATAAGAAACCACTGAAACACAGAGCTCCCTAGAGCGTTTGGTGGGCAAGTAACACCTAATGTTTGCCATTTGCAGTCATCACTGATACATGAGTGATGTCTGAGTAAATTTGGTAAGGAGCCCTATATTCATTATAGTATAATTAGGCAGGGAGTTCCTAGCCAGTTCTAGGAATTTGTTTAACCCAGAACTCGAACACTAACTGGTTTAAAATGTTCAGTCAATTTTCACCTCTGTTTTTGCTATTATGACAACCCTTTTTTTAGGTAAAAAATAAAGAAAATTGTGCCTATTCAGACTGTATCACTTAGGTACACAAAATATCTAAATAACTGTAAAGCTCCCCTTCAACTCATAGGCTCTATTTTTCTTAATTTCCCTGACATCCCCTGCTCCTTCCATTTCTTTTTCTGGATGCCTGCACTCCCATCACCGCAGTAGTGTGTCACCTCACATTATTCCTTGTTCAGCAGCCAGCATGCTTGCATAGAGATTCAGTTGTCACCACAAACCTGGGCAGATTCCAAAATCTTAATTTCCTGTGAAGTACCTAATCTGAGGGATTGCAAAATCCTTGCCAAAACCCATGTCCCTATGTGCTAGTTCAGTGCAGTGACACTTGGAGAACTTTTGAGCCATTAAAAGAAAAAAATGACATCCAGAAAAACATGTTACCCAGTTGGAGAATAAGCAACAACGACCCACAGCTTGTTAGAGTTTTAAGTGGCGGTGACCTGTGAAATCCAGTATCTAATCTGTCTATAAATATGTGTTCCCAATGATGAAATACAATTCTTTAATGTATGTAGCAGTTTGTCAGCAAGCTAATGAGCAACTGATGAGAGAGCTCTTAATAATGAAGCAAGATGATGTTTTAGTTTAAAATGTTTATTGGTCAGATGCAGAGAATTGAAGATGGAGGATATGTATTATCCACCATGGTCACAACTTTCCAAATGGGATTTCCAAAGTTAGTTTCCTTGTTCAAACAAACAAAAAGTTGCATTAATAGGTACAAATGATCTTCAGCTTCTAATGAAGTCCCAGGCAGTTGTGTATTTACAGCATTTCTGAAAATCTGCCACTTGTTATATAATTGCTTAGAAAGGCACACACAAGTTGGAACTGTGTCTTTCTGTGTATGTAGGCATGTCTTATGTACACGCAAAAATAACTTCTATTTAGAACTATCTTAAGTTGTTTGGTTAAGCACACAAAAGCTAGCCAATATAAGAATTAAAAGTTGCCTGTACGATTTCATAGATTTCATAGAAATTAGGGCTGGAAGGGACCTCGGAAGAACATCGAGTCCAACCCCCTGCCCCAGGGGCAGGAGGTCAGCTGGGGTCATAGGATCCGAGCAGGAAAAACATCCAGGTTTCTCTTGAAGGCGTTCAAAGTAGGTGCTTGAACCACCTCTGACGGCAGGCTATTCCAGACCTTGCGGGGTCAGACAGTAAAGTAGTTCTTCCTTATGTCCAGCCTGAAACGGTCTTGCAGGAGTTTATAACCATTTGACCTCTTGTCATCCCTTGGGGCACTCTGGTGAACAAACGTTCCCCCAGTTCCTGGTGAACAGCCCTTATAAACTTACAGGCGGCCACCAGATCGCCCCTGAGCCTGCGCTTTTCCAGGACGAAGAGTCCCAAAGCTCTCAGCCTCTCCTCATAAGGTCTGTTTTCCTGACCTCTGATCATGCACATGGCTCTCCTCTGGACTCTCTCAAGCTTCTCCACATCTCCACCTAATATTTATTTTGGCCCACTTGTGTCAACACATTATAATATAGTCTTAAATTACATGATTTCTGTGGGACACCAGCTTCATCTAGTGCACAGGATGGAGCCACTTTGAAGATATGAATCACTGTCCCCATTCTATTCGGCCGAATCAGAATCAGAGATTTGGTGCCGAGTTGGAGACTTTGATCGGCTGAGGAGAGGCAAGCACAGCTGGGCAGCTGCAGGTTCTCCTGCAGCTCCTCTGGCTGTGCTTGCCTCTCTCCGGATGTGGGGAGCTGCGGGAGAAGCCCCCCACCCATGGCTGCCCTGCCTGGCCCCAGCCTCCCGGCAGTTTTAAAAAAAAAAAAAAAAAAACTCAGCAGCTTCAGTAGCAGGGATCAGGGCCTCTAGCGTGGCAGAAGCCACCCTCCCTGCACAGAACAGGACAGTGGGGGGGGCAGCAGGGATCTCTGCCTACCCGCCTGGCACCATCCTGGTCTGGGAGCTGGGGCCACGAGATGAGCAGTGCCAGGCTCCAGGCGATTGCTGTAGCCACCCCACCTCCCAGACAGCAGTGCGCAGTGCTGTGTCGCACCCCACCTGCGCAGTGCAGGGAAGGGCAATCCCCTCTGCACCATGCTGCACAGGGGGGCTCTACAATGAGCCCTCAAAGCCCCAGTCGCCATTGCCAGAGTTTGGGTTTTCTGTTTTTGTTTTTTTAAGTGCTCAAAGGCTGCGCCAGGTGGGGGATGGCAGGCTAGCCATGGAGGCTTCTCGCATGGCTCCTCCGGGTGTGCCTGCCTCTGTCCCAATGCGGGGAGCTGTAGGGGCTATGCCCTGCTGCCCCTTGCCCAGCTGATGCGGGGAGCGTGTGATGCGGGCACAGCTCACTCCGGGTGGCAGCAGGCCATAGCTC
The DNA here is from genome assembly GCF_001723895.1 of Crocodylus porosus. NCBI lineage: Eukaryota > Metazoa > Chordata > Crocodylia > Crocodylidae > Crocodylus > Crocodylus porosus. The sequence goes on from NW_017728914.1 coordinate 24,547,046, forward strand.
TGCATCAGCGCTGGGAGCAGGGGCTTTGCCCTGTTGCTGCTTGCCAGCCAGCTGGAGGCTGCTGTGTCAGCTGCTTGTTTAGTCCATGATGAAATCTCTGAAGCGGCTAAATCTTTTCCAAATTGATTCGGATGCTTTAAATTGGTCTCTCGATTTGAGTTGGAGATTCGGTCCCCAAGTCAGACCAAATGGAATCAGCTACCAACGCTTCACACAGCCCTACTAGTCAAGTCACATAAACCTAAGTTTGTCATTTGAGATAACTGAATAAATGATAGCAATCAAAGGTGGTTGTCCTTTATGTGGACCAGCACTTTGGGATACTTTGTCAGTAGTTTTTGCAGGTGTTTTGAGGAATAATGAGACTTTAGAATAACCTGACACTGTATACCACCATTCATAAAAGTTCTAAGCATAATTTTTAATTAAAAACACTTGGTGTGCTTATATTTAAATTGGTAAAGAAAAACAGGTTTGTTTTTGAAAGAAATATAATATTTTTAGTAAGTATAACCTGTTCCAGAGACTTTTTTTCTATTTGATTTGAAAACTGTTTTACTACTTAGCGGGTATCAAGTAAATAATCAGCAATTATTTTGTTAATGTATGAAAAAGCAGGCAATCCAAAAAATTTAATAAACTGATATGTGCAATTGAATATTGACATTTTTTTCATTTTCTGAAAGATAAGATGGTGGTAGTGATGATCAAAATTGTTCTCCAGGGTTAGGTCTAAAGGTATAGCTTATGGGAGATCTGTAACTTAGTTTAGGTTAACATAATTTTGAAATCAAACTGGCTTATGCTGGAGGAACAGTCCTTTTGTAAAGTTAATGTTTTGTGTTTTGGATTTCAAGTGGAAACAGTGAAACTCTTGTGTTAGCTGAGTAGGAACTTGATGGCTGATCTTCCTTGCAATGCCCTAAACTCAAGAAATCTTGGCAAATATCTCAACTATTTTCTTTTTGCACTTTGACCCATCAGAACTGCTAAGAAAATTTCCCTTGACTTTCCATCTGCCAGTTATAAGCATTTTGCCTTTACATTATAGTAGTAGCAATAAGGGTTTGCCATTTTTTTGACACAATTGCAGTAATTTAAGGAAATATGTGTGTTATATATTTCCAATAACTTTTTTCTTTCTTCCAGAAAACTGGAAAGTTGAAATCTTGTACCATATCTAGATCCCTTAGATGCATTGCTTTGTTGGTGAAAGCTGTTTGTCTTAACTCTATTGCTAGTCTTAAATCTGTTAAGGCCATTGTCTCTACTTATTATCCTTAATGGCTTGATTTTCATGTGGATTTTGAGACGGCAATATACTTTAAAATTGAACACTGTCATCTGTATTTCATGGATTACAACGTCTTTGGAATTCAGACTAGTTTGACAAGGTGGTTAAAATGATTGCTTGGGAGAAATGCAGACTTACAGTAAAATGGGTTTTACTCCAAGATATTCTTTCTATTCAAGATATTGCTTCATATATACGGCTGTGTTTTCCCGTATACAAATTTAAAGTGATCTGGCCAGAAGCTTGGACTTTGGACACTCTAAATTTGGTTGATGTTTTCAATTCTCTCTCTTTCTCTCTCTCTCTCTCTCTGTATATGTATATGTAATTATTTTATAGAATCATTATAAATAATTCTTAAGGGTAGGAATTGAAGATGTGTCTTCATTCAACCTCAGTAATGATTTGTATATTTTTAAAAAATTAGAAGTCACAGAAGTACAGTATTTTAATTTTTTTTAAGCAACTATAATGTAATTGAATGTTCTTTAATACTCCTGGTTCTGTAACTGTACTATCAAGAGGTTTTATAATTAAGACTTGAAAGAACAAGTGTTGAACTATACTTAAAAAACCACTATTTTTTGTCATTTATCTTGAATTGAAGAAGGGTTTCTTCAGGAGATTGGATAACCTTGTGTCACACATTTCTGCTAGTTTTCATGGTTCTTTATAGGGCTTTCATTTTTATGACAATCCATAGCTGATATCCCTATTTTAATAATCTAGCCAGAAGATGTTCTTGTTTGTAACACTGACTCACCCTAATGTTTTTTCCCCATGAGTATTCCTCCAAGCCTGCTGGGAGCTCTGGACCAGACTAACTACACTTAGAACCATATGGATGATTTTCTAGTTGGAAAACTAGGATTATTCAATCCTTTTTTGCAGGAGACCCATTAGTAGCAGTTAACATTATGCAGTTAAAGTCTAGTTCACAGCACCAAGAGCATTACCACACTTCCCTTGTTAAGGTTTGGACCTTGAGCTTGCTTTGAAAGGTGCTGGTTAATCATTAACAAAGAAATTGCTACTAATTAAACAACTTGATTTCTAAAGAGCTAATTACTTTACACATACCTCTTTTGAGTTTTTTAGCTAGCCTTTACTTTTTGCCTTCAGGCTTTTCCTTGGCTTTGTGTTTGAAGAGAAGCAAATAAAATCTGCACGTCATGTTTCTAACCACGTGTGTAAACTATGAAACTATGGTCATGTCACCCAAATAGCCCAGTAGGAAGGCATTTACTATTTAGTTTATATGATATATAAATAGAGAAGACTTGTGAAAAGAGTTCACAATAGATCCTTGAAATATTAAAAAAAATAATAATTACAGGGTTTGCAAATTAGACACCCATACAGCCTAGAGCACTTTTTGCTTGTACATTGCTGTCTCCATAGTGCCTCCTTTTCTTCTTCATTTAAGGGTGAAAAGGACATAGTTAATTGTTTTTTCTGAATTAGATGGTAAATGAATAAGATTCTTCAAAGAAGTAAAGGGTAATTTTTGATTATGAATATATTTGGAATCCTGTTTTTGCCTGTAGGAAGGCATAACCTTTTGTGCTGCTTTAAATTAAGAGATTACAGTATAAGTAAAGGCTTTTTATTGATTATGCTGTTTGCTAGATTTTAGATATTTAAAAGTCTGTTTTGTTAAACATGCACTTGGATATGTAGAAGTCTTGATTCTGTCTCAATCACTGTGATCCATCCTAGTTTCCATATCTGTGTGGCAAACAATATTTAATTTCACACAGCCAGGGACAGACAGCCCCTGGCAGCTTTCCATACAGTCAGTAAATATTGTCCTTATCAGATTTAGCCTAGCCTGTGAGAGATGCCAGAAGTCCAGATTAGACTCTAGACTGTCGGCTACCAGTTAATAATTTATTTTTAGTTTTGTAAGGCTTATAATCTGTTTTCTGTCTCGTGTTTGCATTTGACATGGTATTCATGTAGCAAATGGCCTTATTAAAAATTAAAGCTAACATAGGGAATCAGCTTGGCATAGCCTTAGTTTCTGTTATAATAGGAAAATGTTTCTTTGAAAATACATTTTGCTGTAACTGATATGGTGTAACTAATTTAATCTTTGCAACTGAAATAATTGTTTAACAAAACTGTTGTAACCATAGTAGATGTTGTCACCCTTACTCAAGTTTTAAATTACTGACCTATTTCTCAGAAATGCTCAGCATACATAATTGCCATTGAAAAGTGAAAATCTGAAAATCTGCCCTTATATTTATTTTTAAATATTAAGTATAGATACATGTTTCTCTCTTCCTGGATTGCTGCATTTCATAGTATAAATCAATGTGTATGAATGTATATTATAAATCCAGAGTTGACAGGTTTTTGGGGAAAATTATTGAATATAAATGAATAGATGAGAATGGAAGCCTTTTCTTTTAACAAGGCCAACTTTGTAGTTTAATTTTGTTTTCTAGGTAGCAGCGATGACTATTACTTACAACAAAAAAATATATATTGGTGGAAGCACAGAATAGAAAGAGCAGGTTTTGAGCTGGCTGGCACCACATAGGACTCCATGACAAAGGCTGGAATAGAATCCAGTTCTCTGGAACAGCGTTCAACTGACATAATTTTGAGGTGCTCCTTTCTCTTCATAGAGTCCCTTTCTCTTTCACCATGCACCTCCAGTTTTTTCAGCAAATGGGTCCAACATATGACAGTCTCCTTTACTTATATGACCTGGTTCATCCTGAGAACAGTTCCTCTTTACTTAATAAAGCAGAAATGCTTTCAGAAATACTGTATGATTTTGTAACTGAAATTAGCAAACTGCATGCACATGAATGCAACAGTTGATTGTTCAGTCAACCTTATTTCTAGCATTACTTAAATTTTGAGTGCTTGTCTTTGTAGCCCATAAAAATCTCTTAACATAGCTTCCACTGCGGACTTCCTAGGTTTTTAAAACAACAAATTGGAAAAAAACAAAACAAAACCCCCAAACCCCAAATTCCATCAGATGGCATGAAATTCACACACAGGGTCAGCAGGATTGGAAATTTTAGATCTGCTGCACAGACAACGACCACTTGAGCTAATGGCAGTCATGCATCATCATAGGACAGCAATCACAGGTTGTCATCTGCTGTAATGTGCTACTTGGGGATGCAGCTTTGCCGATAGATTTGACAGCATGGTGTGAACATACATTGTTTCTTACCTAGACAGGGGAGAGCAAATTTCAACTGTCCACTTCAAAACATAGTCGAGGGACTAGGACATGTCAAAAAGAAGTTCTCCAGCTTCCTAAAAAGAACTATAGAACTTGTTTTTTGCTATTCTAATCTTAAAAATAGATGAACCTTTTATATTTATATTATCTATACAGATAAGAACTTCAGAGAGAAAATTTAGACCCAAGTTAGACCCAGTGCCTGCATATGTTGATGATATGGAGCTTTCTTATCTCCCTCCCTGCTTCTTTATACTGTCTGCAGCAAACTGACAGGCAAGCAAGCTAGCAGGAGGCTGATAACAGTGTTTATCACCCCATCATCAGCAAAACAATGGCCTCTCTCCATTAGTTCAAACTCTTTTTAAACAGCTTACCAGCTGACCTGTTGATTACCTCCAAAAAGCCCTAAGTCACTGTTCTGTCTGCCTGCCGCAGTGAAAATGGAGACACACACAGAGACACCTCTTGGCATTGGCTAGCATACCACATGCCTAGGGTCCATGTGGCTGGGGTCTGTACTGTGGCAGATAGGAGGGAGGGAGGGATTCCTGCTTGAGCAGAGAGGGGGGATAGAGCAGGGGGAAGCCAGGCAGACCCTGCTGTGCCTGCAGTCTCCGCTGGAGCTCCAGCCTGGGAGCAGAGGAGAGGGGCCAGCCCTGCTGTGGAGCAGAGAGCCCTGCCAAGCCCAGAATGCATGCCAGGATGCTGGGGGTGTCTAGTTTATCTTAACCCAGCAAGGGGTTGGAGACAGACATTGCATAGACCGGTTTGAGCCAAATCAGTTCAGTCTGATACTCCATTTAACCAGGTTTATCTCAAACCAGTTTCAGCCATTTTTAAACTGGTTTATGCGCACTGAATATCTGTTCTGTTACAGGTTTAAACCAGTTTCCGATCACTTCAACCAGTTTATGTGTAATGTCTGTCCCTAGCCTGACTGATAACAGCCTCAGGGGTGTTTGCGATCGCTCTTCCTCCTGCTATAGTAAGCTCTTCTAAAGAACCACCCAATCATTTGTTTGTAGTGAAGGACAGGAGTATAAAATGATGTGTATGTGTTCTCTAAAATCAGTGCTGGGAATAGAGATTTTATGTCTTAAGACTTCAGGTTACGGCTTCATGAATAAATAGAGCTCTTTAGGAAAAATTCAGTAGGAGGATGTTGTCAGGAAAGTTCTTGAAGGATTGTTGTCCTAGCAGCAGAGAATAACAATGGCAACAATGCAGAATGAAGAGTGCATTTTTAGTGGATTAGTGCATATTCTCCTAATCATGTGGGAATTCCAGCTTCCAAAACCAGTAAGAGAAGTAATTGTGACTCACAAAGTTGAAAGTATTATGGAGCTTCCATGCAGTTTTAGTCATTACAAAGCTTGTTGGTTAATGATTACAAAATTTAATGAACTTAAGTTTTCTGGAAATAAAGGCAGGTCATCTGACATATAATCTTACACCTATTCAGGGTGTACGTGCAACAGTATATTCTGGCATTATTCTCACTGCATGGTGGGCCTTGTTAGAATTATGGCAAGAAAAGGCAATTTTTTAATGTAATAAGAGATTATTAACATGAGCAAACAAGGCCTGGGTTCTTTGATCTTGCTTGTGTTCAGAGACAGTGGCTCCTTTGAACTGGGATGGAACTGAGTAATTCACCTGAGAAAGATCTAAATATAAAAGCAGATTGAATGTACAGTCAACCAAAACATGAAAATAGCTGTACTTGCACTTTTACCAGCACATGCCCCTAAAATACTAGGATGCCCCTAAAATGCTTAAGAAAGCATTCTCTTCTCTGGACAGCACTGAACATAAAATAAATGCCATTAATTTCTTTACACGTTTGCTTTCTTCCAACTATTCTCTTCCCTCCTCTCTGGCCCCCTCCAATTCCCCTTCCCCAGAGGATGAATGGTTGTGTAGTTAAGGCAGTGATAATCTCTTATTCACTTTCCACCTCTGGCACAGGCTTCCTATATGATTTTGAAAAAGAAACTTGATCTCCCTATGCCTGTAATAATACCTCACTGTCTTATGCTGATTTATGCATAACATTTTAAAGTTCACTCATATGCTATAGTGGTGGCACCATTAAGTTGCATTAGCTGTTATCTGTAATAATGTAAAATGGAATAAACTGTAAAGTAATTAAGACCCTTCATATCTCTTGATCCCACTGGTAGTTTCTTTGGCTCTCACTGGCACTCTGGACTAGATGCAACTTGCTCTTGATTGTTACTTATTACCTTGTTATTTATATTCCATTTGCCTATAAATTGACTGATTGACGTGTTCCAGTATCTTTCAAAGTTGGACAGACCAGTCTGTAATTCTCTGGGTTCCCATTTTTAAAGATGGGAGCTATGATTACACATTTCCAGTCTTCTGGAATGTCACCAGACCTCCCTAAATTCTACGCAGTAGGAATCAGTGCCTCTGCTATTACTTCAGCCAATTGTGTACTCTAGGCTGAATTTCAGCAGGCCATGCTAACTTGAAGATAGATACCTGTCTTACCTAAGTAATCTCTAACTCATTCTAGACTGTCTCCCCTTTTGCTATGAATTGTGCGAGTCATCTGACAGTTGATCCTTCTTTTGTGCAGACTGAAGTAAAAAAGTCAATTTAGCCTTCCCTCTGTAGGAAGGAAGCTTTGCTTTCTTTGGTTGTCCTTTTACTTCTGACACACAGGTAAAATGCTTTTTGTTACCCTTTATAGCTGAAGCTATCTGTACCACAGCTTCTGCCTTGGACTTTTTAATTTTGTCCCTCCATGCTCTTAATATACCCTTATATTCATCTTAGTAATGGGGACAGATTTCTACTCTTTGTTAAGAATCCTTTTAAGTTTTAAGTTGAAGAGTTCAGATTTATCCAAGCAGCCCTCTTAATACACTTCCTTCCTTCGTGGCAGGATAGAATGGTCTCGCACCCTTTATTTTGCCTCTTACAGCTCTTTTTCTATTCTTTTTTTTCTTCCCCTTAGACTTGGCTTCCAAAAAGAGAATCTGCCTGCCAGTCTCTGAGTTTAACGTCTTTTCTGAAGTTCACTGTTTTTATCCTGCTGTTATGCTTTCTTCCTTGCCTTAGGATTGTGAACTCTTATTTTAAGATCACTGTCACCTAGTGGGAAGCCTCTCGCTTTCAGCTTCTCAACTAACTCCTCCCTATTTAGTGAGAAGCAAATTGAGAAGATCATTCCTCAGTCAGGTTTTTTTTTCCTACAAAAAAAGATAAAACCCACATAAAAAAGTAAGCATGCCTAGCTGAATATGGTGGGAAAGGTTAATAAGGGCAGAGTTTGAGATGCTTGATAATCTCATGTGACACAAGGTTCTCAATGCAGTTTCAAAGTTTTCTTTGTCCATATTCCCTATTCAGCTCTCAGAGGTGGTTCAGTATAACAAGATTTGAAGTTTTTATACAGTTGGTATGTCCATTTAAGCTCAAGTGTTAAACTTCCATTAGCACTGGAGACAACATTTCCATGATATTCTGTTATTTAGCAGCCATCTCAGTTGTTCTCATTGGGTCAAATATTAGGTAATGATGTCTCCTGGGTGTTTGGGGAAGTAGGTGAGGATGAGTTAAACCCTAAGTACAGCATGCATACTTCAGTATTTAAATGTGTTTATCTTCCGTTATCCACAAACCTGAATTTTGGAGCTGTCTAGACTTGTTTCTTAAGCAACTGATTTCCTAAAATCACCTATTCTTATTAACACAACTATATATCACATATTATGTGCTGTTACAAAACACATAATATTTGGAATTTGAATGGTATACTTTGTTTCCTTTTAAAACTTGGGAGAAATGTTTGTGTATCGTACATAAAAAGGTTACTTTTACTGTTAGTCATATTGTAAATCTCAGAGGTGAATTCTCTAGAAGGTTATTCTCTGAAATAACTCCTTAAGTAAGTTTTTCTTTATTGTCTTCTTATTTTGTTTGTCACCATTGGTATGTCTTAATCCCAACTGTATAAAGGCAGAGTCATGGCAGACACTGGATATTAAACCTTGAGAACTTGTAGGTATTTGAAATACTAAGATATTTGAAAAATCTGTTCCTCTGTTTCCGTCCTAGATACAGAGGCAGGCAGACTTAAAGTTTCTGACGTCGAGGTGGCTAAGATCCTCTCTCATGGGCTTACTTGTATCTTAAAGACTTCAGCCACAATGAGGATTCAAAGTACGCTTCAGAAAGCCATTGTAGAACCAAGCAAAGAAAAACCTCTAGCCCCATTACTGAAGAAGTAGAAAGCAGAGAAAGGTAGTTAGCCAAGTTAGTCTGACATCAGGTAGAAACCAGGTAGAGATGTAGTTGCCTTTGGGCAAGTAAATTATTCAGGCTAGAAAGTACCAAATAGGTATCTGGTAATCTGTCCAGTTTCAGTCCGTAAGAGAGTTTGGTTGTTTCTGTAGATGACAGCTATATTAGCTTGCTGTTATCAGCTACGCTTTGTATATTCAGGCACCTTCCTGTGTATTAAATTGTCTGCTTTTATGTGTTTATCTTACTGTTAGGAAAAATAGTTACCCATGGTTACATTTGTCAGAAAAGATCAAATATTAAAGGAGTTTTCAAAAATAGCTCCTCTGTGTGTTCCTTCATGCTCCTGGATTTATGAATGGATAGTTTTACAGTCAACCGTGGAGAGTTCATGTGGATAGGTTCCCCAGCCCTCAAAAAGATGAGGGTTTGTGAACAAGCTGAGGGGTGTAACAGCTCCACACGACCACTATGACATTCCAGCTGATTGCTGTCGGTTTGATTGCAGATGACCCCAGTTTTCCACCTTTTCAGTCATAGGTTACCAGTGATGAGGTCCAGCTGAGTGGAGAAATGGTGCTCATTGAAGTAAAAGCTGCAGCAATCAGCTGTCTGGCCCATCCTTTATTCAGCAACCTACTGTGAATTGAGTGGATTGTGAACCATTTGGATATGAATGATCCAGGTTCTTACCATGCTAATGCTACCTTGGCTTATTGTTAACGATGTTGAAGATGATTTCCTCCATGTTGAGAAAGGGCATGGAATATTTGATCATGAAGATCTTTGGTTCCAGATACAATGGCTGGACACGCATTGAGTAGCTTGTATAGAAACATCTTTCCATTTCAGAATTAAAATAAATGCTTTAGACTAGATTTAGAAAATGCCTCCCGTATTTGATTTTCATGTGTTCGTGAGCCATGGTTTGTAGGTAAGAAACAGAAATAAATTAGTTTTAAACAACCATTTAAAACTGAGAAAAAAGTAAATTTGTGAGAACTCGTTGTTTGAGACGGTGTAAAACTAGACACAATATGTTGTATATCTTTTTTTTTCATGCTGACAGAGTGACTCCAACAAAAAAAAAAATTCATCCTCTTGATGTTCAGTAAATGAAATTGTGGTTTTCCTCCACATTCAAAGGGATATCCTGGTTTATCCTACTCACACTGAAATCAGTGACATAGCTCCCATTGACTTCAAAGATTTTAGTCCAGCCCTGGGATAAATTTCTTCTATGCATAAAGGTTGCCAAAACAGTCATATTAAGTTTTCTGTGTTATTGAGAGAGAAGTCATGATATGAAGCTAAAAATTAAGGAACGAGATAAGAAGAAAAAAGAAAAAAAAATTGATTAAGAAGTCTCTCTTTTTGGGGGGGGGGCTTCCTACTGGTTATTTATCTCTAAGGTTATATTAGTTTTTTAATGCTAATTTGTTTCTGATTATTAAATCACACTGCTAATGATATTGCTTGCGTTCATGTCTTTTGAGTTCAGTTATATGGTGACATCATGATAATAATTGTGCTTTATTTTTTAAAGCCTTTTAAATCTTTTTTAAAAATAATCATGGCAAAACAGACTTGACTGTTTGATAATTCTGTCCTATTTTCTCTACCGGGGGATTCAGTTTATCTTTATTAATCATTGGTGGAGCAAACACAAAGGTTTACCTCTACTTGTTTTGGGTTTTTGGAAGTGGGAGGTGGGATTGTTTTCTATGTTTGCAGAGGTACAATTAGTTATTTCGATGTCCTGGGCCAAGTGGTGGAGTTGGAGTGGGAGGGATGCCAAATGTTGGGGAGCAGGCGAGTAGAGAATGGTCAAAGTCTTTTCTGACGTCATCAACTCATTGCACACCGCTGCAGTGATGTGGGCTCTGGCTTTTGCAGGTGCCAGATGGGCTTCCTACATACCAGCTGCAGCAGCCCATGCACAGGGGCTGCCATTCCAGTGCTCCCCTCCGTCTGTGTGTGGGGGCAATTCCCTGCTTCTCCACTGCTTCTCCACCCCTACTTGCACTGCTGTGATTTGGTTTTTATTACTTAATATTTAGGCAAACTAAGTTATTCCATGAAAGATGGTTCCTTTTTTCTCAGTCCACATCGCAGTAGTCTGCTTCAAATTTTAAAGTAAATCTACCCTTTGATGCATTGTATTTTTTCCTCTAGAAATCATTTCACTTCATACTTTGTCTGTTCATGGACTTGAATCTTCTCAGTTAAATTTCCAGATGTTCATCCCACAAAAGTAAAATTTTGTCAAATGCTTTCTAAGCCTGTTGTCATTCTTCCTCTTTTTTTTTCTTTTTATAGTACATTGCGTAGATTAGAGATCTTGCAAATAACTCTAGGGCAAACCATCTTTGTTTTTGGTTAAACATATTAAGTCTGTCAGCAAAATTCATCAGATTGAATTTTACAAGAAAATTCCTGTTAACTACATGTTCTTTTCCAAAAAAAAACTCCAGGAAAAAACCCACCTCGCATCAGGCACATCTAAAGCAGTGCTCCCAAAATGTTCTGAGTAGTGGCAGGGTTATTTTTCACTTTGCCTAGAAGTCTAGTAAGCTGTAGGAATTCCCTCCTACTGATTTCTTTGTTTTATGGAGCCCTAGTGCATAATGAATTCAAGATGTAAACTCCCATCCTGAATTTCTATGATAATTAGGGAGCCAGAGACGGAATGTTGTTTTAATAATGAATCTCTGAAATAAGCAGGTATAATATTTCAGTGTTGTGCATACACATAATTAACATTTCAGTGTTGCACATACATAATCTAACAACAATAGATTTTACTGGTCTAACAATTGATGTGTTACAGATTTTTTTTCTGGGGAAGATTGTAATTATTGAACACAAATGAGATCTTGTATAATTGTACATGATATGCATGTTTGACAAGTTTTTACCAGAGTTGTAAATGAAATTTATTCCTTTTTAGCCCTGGTATGAGATCTGATGTAAGCTCTTCTCCGTCCACCACCTCAGCAACTACAGGACCGCCTCCCAAGCTGTGTCTTGTTTGCTCTGATGAGGCTTCTGGGTGTCATTATGGTGTTCTAACTTGTGGCAGCTGCAAAGTGTTCTTCAAAAGAGCTGTAGAAGGTAGGATATGTTTTGAAGAATGTATCATTTATTAGGGATTACAAATTTTGTATATATGGGTGATCTAGTTAAGAACAATTTGATACATCTCCCGGGACTTCTGTTGCTCTGTAGAATTCAGTAGGAAACCCCCAAGAACTGTATCTCTAGACTTTCTTTTTTGTAGTAAATAAAATTGATAGTGGTGTGATTACCTAAGGCATGGATTACATTTACATTTACATAATGCACCCATTCACTTGCAGTGTGAAAGGATTTATTGTTATCTTGGCTTGGTTTCATTTGTTTTTCTTTGCTTTTCTTTCTTTGGGTTGTGTTGTTTATTCGTGTCATTTATATGAAGATGGGGGGGTGCTGTATGTTGTATGGGAGGGGAGAGATGGCTAAAACTCTTTAAGGTTCTAAGTTAAAGTAATATGGTGTGGTCAATAATTTTCTATCCATTATATCCTAAGTAAATAATCATGTAACAATGTAAAAGCAAATTTCCAGTATTTGTTGTAAATAATAATAGTAATTCTGTTTCTGTACTGTATAAATGTATATTTTATGTATATAATTATGTACATGTAGAGATAATTGGATAACAGCTTTGTGATAAATGACTTTGGATTGTCATTAGACTAGTCTAATATCAGGAAGGCGTAGCAATGCCCCCAAAGAAAGACTGAATCGGTAGGAGGTAGCAAAAATGATCACTGAGCCCACAAAAATAAGATACGATGTTGGGGTTGCCAGAACAAGTATTGCACAGCATACCCAGTTCTAGGCTCCTCTGTCTGATTCTTTGAAGAATTGCAAATGCCAGAGAAGTTTGGGGCTTTTTTAAGCATTGTGATTGTCACACCCTAAATCAGATTTGTCAGTCTTACTCTTGAAGTATTAGGTTGCTACTTCTGAGGTGAATCAAATTTATTGGCTACCGTCTGTCTTTTACAAGCAGTGCTAACATGGGAGAACAGCATTGCAAGTAAAAAAAATATATATATATCCTAACACCTTTACCCCTAAAAAACAAAGGGATACAAATTATCTTCACAGAAGCTTGTGGGGCAGTCAGGTAAATCAGTTCCCAGGTTTCTTATAGTTGAAAGCTGCGGTAAGTCATAGCAGAAAATTTAATGGGTAGTCCTTGTTTCTGACCAACAGTGCAGAATATGTGGCAAGTTGAACCAGCCTTTGAAGTATAACAGGAAAAAATACAAGGACAATCGAAAAGTGCAGTGCTGATTTTAGTGGCAGCTCTCAGTTGCCTCAACAGACTTTGAACCCCAGCTGCAGAGCCACCCATAAAAGCTGACCTTACCTAACTCTCTTAATGAGAGGGTTTTTTTGCTTTTGATCAAGTAGTTTTGACAGCTCAAATACAAAAGTCGAAAACATATTTCCACGCTAGAAATTTTTCAGACTCCCTTCGATAAGTGAATCATCTTTCTCTTAGAAACTTGGGTATAGAATCAGCAGACATGTAATAGCAACCAGTTAAACAAGTATGTGCATTTTTGTTAACTTTCTGATTTGTTCTTGAAGAAAGCTGCAAAGAGTGTTTGTGAACCAATATTTATGTTAATAAACACATTGGAATATCATTTGCCTATTTTATGGCTGATTATATGACATGATATAGTAAGAAATGTTACATTTTCAGGCGTTATAGGTAAGTCTCTAGAATTTAAAATTATTTTCCCCCTGTAACAGGGTAGTCTGTTCCTTTAAGAGGGAAAAGACAGCCCTGCTGCAGAAGCCCAGGTATGCAGTTAGCAGTTACTAACCCAGAGCACAGGGTCAGGAGCTGGGTGATGGAGCCGTTTGTGGGCAGGGGGTGAACTGGAACTGGAACCAGAACCCAGATAACATTGCTTGCTACAAAGGAGGGTTGTGCTTCTGTACTGGGCTAGAGCTAAAGGGCACCTTACAGGCTCTCACTTCTGTTACCTACTTCTGCCATCAACCTGTGTCACAAAAGTATCGCCTGGCTTCTGTTTGGTTTTCTTACTGAGCACAAGCTGTCCTTTCCTAATAATACTTAGTTCTCAACAGAAAAAACATCTCTTTACAAACTAGTTCAGACAGTTAAGATTCATTATTCACTATTATGGGAGGGGCAGGAATAGAGTGAAAAAAGTGAACTAAAAACTAACTACTGAGAATTGACCTGGAGAAAAACAGCTCTTTAATTTATGTAGTTCAATTTGCTATGCTTCCAAGGTCATCTTAGCTTTGGATCCATAGATCCATAAAAATACCAAAGGATTTAGTCTGTCCACTTTACAGATTCCAAAAACCAAGATGTTTTCCTCCCTGTTTTTAAAGTGACAAAATCAGTATATCCCCAAGAAGACTTTCAGAAACAACTCTCTCAAACTGGGCTTTCTAGCAGATGGCTCTGCTGTTTTCTGGTTTCTTTTAACCTCAGAAATGCAGCGCTTACATGCTTTTGCTTCACACGATATGGACTATGTAGTAAATTTTAGCTGTTTCAAAATGGAAGGTGGGACCTGCTTCTCAGTAGTGTGCATCAGCTTTTATGATCTAACTGTTACATCTCCATGGTCCTAAAGCAATACAAATGAGCTAAATCAGCCCAATGTTGACCCTGAATGAAGTAGGGTTCAAGTAGTAGCAGTTTTGCTACATTTGTATTACTACAGAATCATGCAGACATTGTAACAGCTTACACTGGTACACTTGGATACAGATGCAATTATTATATCTGTCCAGACCAAAAACGTTGTTTACTAGAATTTTAAAGGCCTATATTTTCTTTTTTACTTTAATTTATCAGTTTTTTCCATGAAAGGAAGGACATTCAGACTGTTTGCTATTTTGCTTTTGCCCCTAACATTTCTTACTATCCTCTGACAGTTCTGATTTTTACAAATTACCATATCTATTTAATAAGCACTTTTAGCATGGTGAAAAATTTAGTAGTGACACAAAAAATATGTGGGGTGTAGATGAGCAGTAATTATATGGATGCAATATTAGTGTAACAAAAAATGAAGAATGGTAATTCAGGACATTGCATGTCTCTTAATCCCTTACCCTAAAACCAGAATGAATTAAAGTTATCTACTACGTTAACTGTATCCTTTTTTGGTTTTTGCCTCTTTTGTAAATGCAGGACAACACAATTACCTGTGTGCTGGAAGAAATGATTGTATCATTGACAAAATCCGGAGAAAAAACTGTCCTGCATGCCGCTACCGAAAATGTCTGCAAGCTGGCATGAATTTAGAAGGTAACTTTAAAAGAACTATATGATCCCAGACACTGTGAAATCAGCCATGTAAGAAGTGCCTTAACATGTTAGAAATAGTTATTCATGCCATGTTTTAAGATGTACACCCACACTTTTATTGGCAAAAGCTAGACTTTTTTTTTTTTGCCTCTCCTAATCTTTGTTTTGCTCCTATAACAGCTGCATGTTTTACCATGTTCTTTAGCCTTTTATTCTAACAATCCACTATTATGCTTCTGAACTAGTGCATATGTGCAAAATGAGGACATTTTGTTTTCTGTGCCAGCACACATACATAGTCCTCTCTCTCACTCCCTCACTAAACTTAAGACAGTGGCAGCAGCAGCTTAGCCATGGCTGGTAATCATCATGTATGCCTAGGATCACTTAAGAAAATGTGATACTCAAAAAGACAAACAAAGAAAAGCCCAGGGCACAGAACTGTGAGGGAAAAGAGCTCATATTTTTCATCTGGAGAAAAGAAGGAGCAGGATTTGTATAAACTGTTGAAACTAAACACGAATTGTGGTCTATCCTTGTATCACATTATATGGGAAAATTATGGAAAACACATTGTTATACCTTCACTAGTATGGATTCCTTTAAGTCATAGATGGCTAAAGAGAAATTGAAGACCACATCAGCTACAGATATAGTGGCATTTTGAGGGGTGGGATGTTTTAACACATTTTCACTAAATTCAGTGTGAAACAATTATTTTTAACTATTTATTCTAGTTATTTGGTACAGGAGTCTGTTTCTTAGATGTTCCTTTGAATCATTAAGGTTAATGTATTTTCTTGCCAAGTGTGCCCTGTTACTATTTCCAGTGCAGTCAACTGGCAGATACTTGTAAAACAAAACAGAACACATGCTTAACGTATGTTTTGTAAGTGGTAACATTGAGCAGTTTCAAAAATCACTCAATGATATGTAAGTAAGAAGATAGATATTTAAACTCCAGAATTGTGGCTTGTGGCTGCTTTGACACAAAAAGGTAATTAACAAAAAAATTAATTGAAGTGTTGTTTGTTACAGTATGATTTTTGCTAAATTACGAGTCTGCTTAAGTGAGCTTAGGAACCATTCGGGTAATCAGTAGAATGACATGAATCAATACTCTTCAGTGACATTATCTTCATTTTGTGTTTTTCATAAAAAACAATAACCCATATCAAGAAGAGACTTGGGAGAGAGACTTTCTTGAGTTAGCTGATGTCATGTAGCCTTTTACTTTCATGCTTCACAAAATCTGTTAGGCATGACAGGATCTTGCTCTATTCCATGCCCTATTGTGAAGTTGATAGCTCAGTTTTTCAGTGAATGTGGCTTTGGGCAATAAATGACTCAGCCTTGCGATAAAGTTTTCAATCCATAGTGATCCTAAAACTTGTCTATTTAGCTTTTAAGTAAATTTGGTCCCTTGATATTTATTTACATTTAAGGACCTCAGTATACCAATTCTTAAATCCATATGAAGTCCCAATGTAATTTTTGTGAGATATCAGCATCCAAAATACAGAAATTAAGTGTGCCCATAAGCTGTGTTGTTTTTAAATTGCCAGTTTAGGTTCATATCCAGGTTTGTGTCTCAGTATTTAAATCATTATTATTAAATGTGTTTCTAGCATGTTAAGCTAAAGTAAACTCCTGGTGCAATGTGTGAACTGGGTATTTATCTTTCCTTAAAGGATACATTTGGTTTACATCTTGTTGAAAAGTAGAAATTAAAAGATGCATTTACTAGATGAAAAGATTTCAAATGCAGATGGGAAGATACAAACTATGTCCTGGTAGAGTAATGTAAAATGTGTATTTTAAAACTTTTAAAAATACTTGCAAATAATCCTGTGGAAGTGTGTGTGCAAACCAAAATAACTCGTATGTGTTCTGAGAAACCAGGCATGATAAGTTTGTAGTGAAACAGCTTTGACAACAAGTATGAAAAGCTTGTGCAGCCAAATTCACATTTGAACCCTTTTCTTCAAAGTTTTTATAGCGATTGTAACTGACAGAGCCGGTGGTTTAGGAGGATACGTCACAGTTTTCTATCGCTGTTAAATTAACTTGCACACGTACTTAAATGAATAGCTATTAAAAGAATGTGTATTTCTCTTCTTGCAATATGGGGCATGCCATGCCCATAAGATAGAAAGTTAAACATTGGTACTACCTCGATTTGGGTATAAAGTTAATGCATCTCCCAGAGAAGCAGAAAAGAAAGAAAACTGTTGAATTCAGATCTAGTTTGCAGAAGCCAAGCCAGCAAATTCTGATATATTTAGCTTCATCTTTTTTTAGGAGACTAATGATGGAAATTAGAACATGTATTTTTTTTAGTGTCATTGAGTTAAACTTTGCTTTCCGAATGTAATGCACTTTTTATGCATTGGGACCTACTGAAATTACTGTTTTGCAGAAATCATGAAATTTGGCGTTGCCCACAAAAGCAGGTAATGTCCATGAATGCACAAAAAAAAGAAAACTTACTGAAAATAAAATGCTGACTGCTCAGAGGGAGCCAGGAGTCCTCACAGCACTGCAGCACAAAGAAGAGCTCAAGATGGCTGCAACCCCCACCCTTGCCACTGATTGGTTGAGAGGGCTGCCTGTCATGTGGCCCCACCCACCAGTTGGTGGAGAGGAGTAGGGCTACATGATGGACAGCTCTCGCAACCAGTCAGCACCAAGGGGTAGAGTTGTAGGATGCTAATCCCTCAACCAATCAGCAGCCAGGGGCACGGCCATCTGGCTCCTTGAACAATCAGGGGCATGGGGGGGCACATATCCCTCCTACCAGTCGTCTATGAACTGGAGTTATACACTGACCACTCTTGGGTTTTTCCCCTAACGTTGTAGTATCTCAGACTTTGTTGAAAAAAAATCAGTAGCTACAAAATTTGAATCTAGCTTACCTAGCCCTTGTATACAGTCATTCATGTGTTATTTCTTTACTACGGTTTCTAGGGACCCAGCAGCAGGTAAAGTAAAGCTCATCTTAAAGATGATATAGGACTATCAGAAGCACTATATTTACTTTGGAATGGAAGATAAAATTACATTTTGTTTTTCATATTTTTTCATGTCTGCCAGTATAGGAAAACTTTTGGTTTTATAAAAAGTAATTTGAGCGTTTTTCCACAAGGCAAAACATTACCAGTGGAAAATTAGAGTTATTTACTCTCCAAACAATTCAGCCAAGAAGAGAGACTAATCCAGATGAAGGAGCTATTTTATTTTACATTTTTCGTATGTACCTGTAGGAATAAGACTTTTCAAGTGCACATTACAATCATAGGGTGAGTTCCGTTCTTGTATTATTCTAATATGTACTGCGTTAAAAGTAGAGTTACATAAAATTGTAGGCTACAGAGGTTTCAAGGAATTTTGCACCAGTTGTCTTCCTGTCCCAGCAAAAAGGATTTCTTTAAATCAGTGGTTTTCAACTTTTTTTTTCATTTTCAGGCCTCTAAAAAATTGTAAATGGAGGTACAGACCCCTTTGAATTGTAAATGTGGGGACTCGCATACTTTGGGTTTATCATAGTCATCTTTCACGGACCCCTTAAACATAGTCTGTGGAACTCCAGGGGTCTGTGGACCACAGATTAAAAACCACTGCTCTAAATAATGTCCTAGAGAGGTGCTGCTCAGTCACGTATAGCATGGGTTCCCTGAACTATAGTTTCTCTGAATTTTGAGCATTGGCTACATTGTTATTTGAAAAGAAGCTCTGTGGTTGTTGGTAAAGAGAATGATGGGGAGCACTGGTTATCTGTAGGCTCATTGGGAAACACTCAGACTAGTTGCATCACTGCATGGGCTGGAAGGCAAAATAAATTTATCTAAAATGGACTTTGCGGACAGTGAAAAACAAGGAAGGTGAGAGGAGGTATGAAAGAAAGTGCAGGGAAGAATGAAACAAGGCAGAATATGAACAGTAGTAGCCATAAGATACTTTAAATGAAGTGGAAAGGGAGAGAAACTAACAGAAAGGGGAAAGAAAATCTGTACTTGTGGAAAGGAACCTGGAAGTTTCTTTTAATCTGGGTCGTTTTCCTAGAATTACCTTTGCTAATCTGTCTAAGCAAACAGGCTTTTTACACAGTAACTTATTTTTGAAAAGTTACAGGACCTGTTTTAGATGTATAAAAGCACATCATGATGATTGTTTAGTCACTGTTTACAATCAGCCTGGCACCAAGTGTTAAAACACTATGTTACACTGACTGCCGTACTGGAATCCTGACCTAGTACTCTGAATACGTTTGAAGGATAACAGTCTAGTCTGGCGCTTTGCTTATGTGCCACGTCTGAGGTATACTACCAACAGGAGCTTTGGGTGTGCTACCATGGTTTTTGGAGCTAATAGATTGTTTTTACAGCCTTTCCATAAAGAATCCAAGGAAATAACTTTTGGGCTCCAGGTGTGATTCTCATGGGCCTTTTTCCTGTAATAAATAGACACTGCCCATGGTTGGAAGAAACTCAAGTAAAACGGAATATCCTGATGTGATCACTGATGCACCAGTTTTCTCATACTCCACCTTTGCAGGCTATAAAATACAAATTATAAAACACACAGCCTCAGTAGAAAGTTTTCTGAATTCCATTGAAATTGCATCTGAACTAAGTGTCTTATAAAATTGCAGTATCAGGGTTACATTATCAGGGTGAAATGATAGATTTTGATGAGTTCTATTGAGTATAGTATTTTGTTTTACTTTTTTTTACAAGTATACAGCGTATTATAACAACATTAAGATTCATAGATTGTAAGGCCAGAAGGGACCTTGGAAGATCATTGGGTCCAGCCCCCTGCACCAGGCAGGAAAGATAACTGGGTGGTATTAAGGCTAGAAAATTTACAAGGTTTTATGGATTTAAGTTAGTTTAGGGCAGGAGTGTCAAACTCATCCTGCCTCCCCCAAGCTAGGTTCAGGCTGGGGCTCCTCTGGCTGGATCCATATGTAGCTATGGGGGAAGGTGAAGCAGTTACAGGGAGTTAATGTAGCCGTTGCTTGCCCCCCACTGTTGACCTACCTCATCAGTGTGGCTGTGCACTGTGGATTTCAGTATGTATATTTGATACTCCTGGTTTAAGGGATTCTCATTTCCTCCTTTAAATACTTTAATCCTAACTACTGTTTGCTTCTCAGTATAACATTGAGGTGGCCCCACTCAAGCCAGTGGAAGGTCTGCCATTAACTTCAGTAGAACAGGCATTTCATTGGAGCAGTATACATTTATGGCTTGAACACATGTCTTGAAAATAGATACATTTCTAGTTCTGTTGTTGGCTTTCTTTCTAGCCCTGAGTAAACTTTTAAAAAATTCCTTATGCCTGGATTTCCTTGCATGTATTATTAGGATCAAAGGTGAGAGTTTTTTTCTCACAAGAGTGTAGTGGAGCTCAATCACAGCATGTCTGTAACATGCTTTGAATTTGAGACATGCTACATGAATGCAAAATACAATTAAATATATTGTGTATTAACGTGTTACTATGTATAAGTTATAGCATAACAAGAAACTTTTATTACTGTTTTCTTGTGATTAGGATAAAACTTGCAGGGGGTTTTTCAAACTCTTTCTTTCAAGTTAGATCTAAATTACCATATTTACTCGACCCTGAGAGGAGGGGTTTTCCTCTTATGAGAAAGCATCTTATATTTGAATACAGAGTGGAGTGGGGTGCAGGTGGCTACTGTGGCTCTGACTGGTGGGGTTAGGGCCAGGATCAGATCCAGAGCAGCTGCCTCCCCTTCCCTCCACTTGCTCTCTGCAGCTTCTCCCCCCCACACCCCTTTCCCTCCACCTACTGTTAAGTGCAGCTTGGCTCTGACTTGGGCTGGGTTCCTTCCCAGGCATAGAGCACATGGTAACTCTGTTCCTGCCCCTGCTGATCAGCAGTGCTGAGACATTGCCTGCCTGGCCAGTCCACAGCACCAACACTGCTGTATGGCCTGGCAGGGGCTGAGCTTCCACAGGAAGGAACTAGAGTCCGACAGCATCTGACAGTGAGTGGTAGGAGGCAGAGAATGGGGAGTTGGAGGGAGGAAAGGGGAAAAGACTGGGGAGTGCATGGGGGAGATAGAGGCTATGTGAAGCTGGGGTGGGGGTGCAAGTGGCATGGGCAGGAAGGCTGCAGGGAAGAAGTGGGGGATTCAGAGGGCAAGATCCCCCCCCCCAGCCACCTTACCTCCCAGTGACTATATTTCCCTGCTGAAGCAGTGGGAAAGATGAATTTAATTAGATTTTATACCTGAAAAAGTTAACAAATTTATAAATTTTCCATATATAGAATCTAATTATTGTGGGGAGTAAGTTTAAATTGAGGGTCATCTTAGATTTGAGTAAATATGGTATCAGAGTAGTTAAAAATGGGTAACACTAATATTTTGTGCTCGAGCTAAGTGGCTGCCTTGAATGTTAGAGAGAAATATTGTGAAGCATATGTTTTATATTTCTTATTATTTTAACCTTATTTTTCCCCTTAGAGTTAAGCAGTGGTATTATAAGGTAACAGACTCAAAATTAGAGAGCAAAATGCGCAAAATATTTACAAGGCCCATAAACATGTTGTTGCTTCTTTAGTATTACTGTAGTGAAAAGTACAGGTTTTTTTCAGTCCATTCTTGAATTTGAAAAATGTACTTTTATCCAATAGGCAATTAATAGCAATGCTTCATTTTTGCTGCTCAAAGAGAGAAAAAGAAGAGGGAAAAGTAGGTTAATGGAAGCTAACTGTCCCATAAACTAAAAGTTTTTCTTGAACACTTCCTTGAGATACTGGTTCATGCCCCGCTCTTTTTCCTCCCATCATTTTTCATTTATTTTTACAACTTACTTTACTAGTACTTTGTAAAAACCTATTTTCTGAGATCTTTATATCATGGTTGTGACATGCAGAAAAGTAAAGTCTTGAGTTCCAGCTGTTAGTATACAAATGTAGCCACAAAAGTTTGCCATTACCGTTATATATTATATAGAAGCAGAATTATATTAGAAGCAGAAAAAACAATTAAAATGTATCCACCTATAAATGCAAGATATAGTATTCTATTAGATACTATATTTGTGGCTTTTTATTACGTTTACTATTTAAAAAACTATTGTAATTATTTTTTTTCCTCTAGAAGTTTGAGCAGGGATTCTCTTGGGGGAATCAAGATTTGCAGTTTACTTTTAAGTCTACTATGTTATGTTTCTCAGAAGAAATTCTTCATGCTAACATCTGTGTTAACCTGGAAAAACCGTCCATGCTAACAAAGTATTTACATTTTGATTAGTGTGCCACAGCTAGTTGATCAGTTCACACTAAACATTCATTCTAAAACAGGCAAAAGATGTAAGAGAGGGCATGGGCAGATCTGAAATTTTGAAAAGGGGGATACAGATAGTGGGCTCATCTACATGTACTATTAATGTACAGTAATACATTCTGGAGCATAGCATGCTGGAGTTTATTGCTCCCGGAGACTGTTTGAACATGTGCCAGGGACCACAGCACCCTGAGTCAGGTCAGAGCAACCCTGCCTGGCAGGAGGTCCAGGGGATCAGTCTGCCTGCCAGGGGCTGCTCCGACTGAGCTCACCATGCTGCGAAGGGGCTGTCTGGGGCACAAGGGTGTTCCATTGTGGGGCTAGCCAGCAGGCAGCCCTCACACTGAAGCATCCTCATGCCCCAGCCAGCCCCATCAGTGTCTACACATGCATTGTTGTGGAGTAAAAAACTGTACCACAAGTATTTACAAGTACTAACCTGTGGCGGGGTTAATTAGTTTCCTGCAGCTTAATAGCACTGCATGGGTAGATGCTGAGATGTCTATTGCGGAGCTAATTAGGCAACTCAGCAGTAAGCATCTCATGCACACATGCCCAGTGCAGCATATCATCACATATAACAACCCTTTTTTTCTAGTTAAACAAACTAGAAACTTTACCAATATTGCATGGGTCTTGCTCAGTATTATTAAGTTTAAGATCAAAGCAAAAAGGAATATAAATGTATTAAATTGTGCACTAAATTCGTAGATTATATCTAAAATTTAAAAAAGACTGGGTCCATGAGGAAATGCACGTTGTGGTTTGAAGAAGTAAACGGGCCCCAAAGGTGTCCCAGTTCCTTCCACTCTTATAACTCCTCCAGCTTTATTTCTATTCCACAGTTCTTGGTTTGTATTTTTTTTTAGCTTTTGCTATTGTCACAACTGTTTCTCAGCTTTAATGGTCAATTAAGGCAGGAAAAATTACAGGATACGAAAGGGAATAATAGTGGTAGTGGTAGTATTGTTTCGACTAGTAGAATTAGACTTAGACTAATAACATACATTATAGTTTTGGTGATTTGTTAAAGAATTCAGACTTTAAACTAAAAATTAAGTTCAGACCATCATCACCTATTTAATGGTTGTATGTGCACTATAAGCTACAGGAAAAACTGCCCATTCAGGAGGGTTGAATTTAGTAGTTTTGTTATTCCCAGGTGGGAAAACCGTATAACGTATCACAGGTTACAGGATATTACTGTAGGTCTGATCCTGAGAAATGTTAAACACCCAAAATGTGCGTTGATGAGCATTGTGGGAGCTCAGTACTTCATGAAATGAAATGCAAAGAAATCTATGGTAAGGTACTGCAAGATAACTTTTTAACCCAATTTTGCATTTCAACTGAAAATTTTCCATGTTGCTGTCTTCATGCAGACTACTTTTTTTTAAATGTATCTTTAAATTTAAGCCAAGACAATTAATTTGTTTCCAGCATCAAGTGTTAGAAAAGGTATGTTAATAGAGCCACCCTCTACCTGGCTCTGTCAATCAGCTGATTAGCAGAACTAGGCAGGGGGAAGCTCACTGCTGGGTGGGCTATCATGGAGCCAGCCGCCGCTTCTCCCTCCTTTCCCCTTGGATAGTTGTGGACAAGAATACCTGTGCACATATTAAATTTGTTCCTGGAAAGCCTCCCCATGACAAACAGGCTGTTGTTTTTGTCATAGATCTGTGATTTTGAGGCCAGATCAGTCATTGTTTGACACACAAAAAGCCTGAATGTGTGTCCCAGGCTTTTTGTTACAGTAAAACAGCAGATAAAGCACGACAAAAGAAATGTCTGTCTGAGCTCTGTTTTGCTGTCAGTGACACTCTGGTAGCACTCAGATGATATGGAGGAGGAAGCCATCTGAATTTAATGCAGAAGGAACAATAGCTAGGCCAGTATGAAGAAAACGAGTACATTGGAAAAAATCAAACATGGGTGGAGCTAAGATTTTGAAAGGGGATTGTGTGGTACATCATCAAATATAACACAACACACATTTTTCTCCTGGTAAAAAGAAACTAGAAACTACTAATATGCTAGGGCAGTATTAATCAATTTAAAATCAAAACAAATACAACAAATATGGTATTGGAATGTGCATTAATTTGCTCTATCATATTTTTTTTACACAAGAAACTAAGCAAAAATAATTAAAAGATGTTGTTTCTTTAGTTCTGTTATCATTAGAATTAAATCTCCCTCTTAGATTTATAAAACAAAATCTAGCCTTGAGCATATTGTAATGCAATGCTTTGCTGAAAGTTATTTCCACACCCAAGTTAATGGGTTTAGCTGGTGTTTAAAAAAAAAATTCTGCAGGGCTGTGAAATCTCATTGGCAATCCCTCACAGTTGAGGATGATTGTTTTCCATGAATGTTTTGTCTGTGGGTCTGAAGATGGCTGACAAGGCCAATCTGGGATCAACAGACTCTGTTGCAACTAAGGCACATGTTTTTATGTGGGGTGGGTGGCTCCAGATTCTTCATTTGATCTGCGACATGCGGTTTCTGCTGCTTCTGCTTTTCCGTCTCCCACTGTCATTATAAGGTTTCAAAGTACTGAGATCCTTGCAGCAGACTCTTCTTCCATTTGAGGCAGTCCTGGGCAATAGCCCCCCACAAGTTGACGTTGATATTGCATTTTTTTCAAGTTGTCTTTGAGGGCATCTTTGAAGTGCTTCTCTGCCGTTTTCTGTAGCGTACACCTTGACTGAGGTGGGAGAATAAAACTTGCTTTGGGAATCTGGATTTGGACATCCAGATGACATGACGTGGCCAGTGAAGTTGATGATGATCATTACCTTGATGCTTGTGTTCTTTGCTTGCAAGAGGACGCTAATGTTGGTATATCTGTCAGACCACTAGACTCAAAGGATCTTCCACATGCAGCATTGATGGTACATTGTCCATGTCTTAGCTCTGTACAATAAGGTATAGATCACAACTTCTTGATAAGCAGTGAGCTTGGTTTGGGTTCTAATTTTGCAGTCTTTGAACACCCATTTTCCAGGCTTCTGAAGGCTGCACTTGCACTTTTAAAGCAATGTTGGCAGTGTCAACCTTCTGCAAGAGATGGCAAGGTTATTTGAGTAGATATGATATCTTTTATCAGTAGGGGGTGTATGTAGGGGGTATATGTGCACCCCCTGATAGCCAGTGTTCCCAGGCGGGGGGGCAGGCAAGAACACTGGTGCCCTCCCTGAGAGTACCAGCCAGAAAGCGGGGTGCCAGGAGAAGTGATCCCCGCAGTCCCGTTTCTCCCCCCCCATCCCATCCCCCCAGACCGCATCTGATCATGAAGTGCCAGCAGTGTGGCCGGAAGTGCCAGCGGCATGTGCCACTTGTGGGTCGGTGGGATTGGCCATGGGGGAGCCTCCTGCCCCGGTCAGCGAGATTGGCTGCGGGTGGGGCGGGGGGCACCAGTTGCCCATGAAGGGAGTGATTATCCTGTGAGAAATTTGGCTCCACAGGTAGTTGGGCATTCTTGTCTCTGATAGGTTTTAAAGTCTGGGAGAGGCAGGAATCAGAAGGGGGTGCAGCTGCACCCCACTGGAACTGCCACTGAAGTGAAATGACAATGGGACCATCTTTAATCCTGGAATTTCCTATTGTTGGTGTGCTTGGTTTTGCTACCTAAATAATGCCCTTTTAACATGGAGGGGGGATGCGTGCACACGGACACGTGTGAAATGCTTTCAGATTAGACTAGGATAAATGACTTGAAAATTGTTAGTGGAGGCCATTTCTGAAATTTTTTAACTTTAAAAGGAATTAATATTTTTGATAGTATCAAGTACTAATTTTGCAAAATAATTTAAGTTCATTCCTGCCTAGTTTTATATTAAAAGATGCATATATATATTATGTGCATATATAAATACTATTTCTTGTTCATCCTGTCACTGTTAAAAAAAATATCTTTCTGAGGTGGAAGTCTTAGTTACTGGAGCTCAGCTGAAAATTTGCTTTTTTAAATTTTGGGAAAGGTTGAAGAAAATATGCTAAATCATTCGTGAAAGATTAAAGAGTTTGAAAAATGTATTTTTTTGTCACTGATAAAATGTTATTGTGACATTTTTCTCCCAAAACTGTTAAGTGGCTTTAAAAACTTGGCATATGAATACTGTTTATTGAGGAGCATGTCAGTGACAGGTTTGGAAAAAATGTAGTTGGATCAACAGGTAAGTGAGGGAGAACAAATCAGTGCTCAAGAATGCTATCTATTCCTGAATGAAGTACCTGTGTTCTTGTTGTTGTATCATTACACAGTTTAATTGGTTAGCCTGATTAATTATAGAAAGTTGCTGCTGGAACATTTTGAATGAGGGAGCTTGTAAATATAGTCTTGAAATGGAAATGGATAAGCAATGCCTCTGCAGCTGGAGCAATAAGAAATCATGATATGAAAAACAGTTGTTGAATTTGTTATGGGAAAATGCATCTAACACTAATTCTAAATTTTTATCTAACTGGACTAAATTTTTTATCTAACTGGAAAAAATTAACTCAGAAATCCCTGGTCAGAAAATGTTATTACTCTCCCATGCTAATAAGAAACATGTAGGAGTATAGGCAACCTCTACTTAGAGGCCTTAGTTGGTTCCGGAAAAAACAAGCGTTAAGCAGTACTGCACTAAGTGAAAACTACTTTCCCGTAGAAATTAATGTAAATAAATATAATTCGTCCTGCACCGCCCTGGGCTGGCACTCCACACCTGCCCGCCCACTCACTGCCACTTACCGCTTCCCCTCACCCCCCATTCCACCCACCGAAACTTGCTCATTCCACTGAGTGCTATAATGGAACTGGCTGGGTGCTTAGTGGAATCAGGTATGAGTTTTAAATGAACGCTATAATGAAATAGTGCTAAACGAAACCACGTTAAGTGGGTGTTGCCTGTATTGGAAATGAAAGACAGTAGAAAAAGATATAGTTCTCTTGTTGTTACTTTACTTTGTACAATTTGTATTTTCCATATAGTCAGTGTCATTAACTGATGAGCTTTGTATTTCCTTGAAGATTTTCATCCTCATACCAAGGGACTGCCAGCAGTGATAGTCAATTTAACTTTATTAATCAGATTATCAATATGGGCCTAATCTGTAAACATTTGCACTTAAGGAGTTTAAATTCCTTGCTCATACTTGATGAGCATACCAAAGTAATACTGCTGGGGGATGTATTCAGACAAGCAATCCTTCACTAGTGCTAATACCCTCAATTTCTCCTCTTTTTTGGAGGAACTTTTAGATAACAGGAAAAATGTCTTTTTTTTAAACCACGAGAATTTAGCAAGGAGATTCTGAGCCATGTGTAGTAGTTTCATAACCTACTTGTAATCTGTTTTAAAAATACTTTTTTTCCATTGCCAAGATGCAACCATCACATTGTAAATCTAAGCATTCACATTTTTTTTTCTTATTTTTATGACATTATAACTGCCAGCTTTGGGTGCAACTAATATTTTTAATGTCCTAAAAGGTACTTTTTCCTCCAGAAGATCAAAACTGTCAAATCACCTGGTTAGGTGATACCCTTTCTGATCATGTATTAGTTGCAGTCCAGGCCCCTAGTTATGCTGTAAGCATGGTAACATAATTGAATTGTACACCAATATAATTCCTTAAATCGGATTTTGTTCCTTATGGGAGTGATATGTTTTTAAATGTAATATTAGTTTACTTCTGATAGACACTCTGAGAAACTTAACTGTGTTCTTGAGAAACTCAAATTACTAAAAGTTGAAAGAGAAGCAACCTAATTAAAAAATTACTGAAGTTAAAACTTCGAGACTCTTATAGCAAGGTAGATAATCTAATGCATTAATTTGTCTCTCGTACTTCATCAGATCTCAGCATGTTTAATCTTTCTATTATTGCAGTTTCAAAATAACAATTGAGATTATCACGAGCAAACCATTAATTCAGAATTATCTAGATCATGGAGCCAGCACAATTAAATAAGAAGTCTCATGTTTCATCTAGGTTGTATTTCTATTTTAATTTGCATTGGTTGTGAATCTCTGATAATTAGAGCCTCTAATTACCAGTAATTAGAGCAGTAAAAAATGTCCTATTCTCTCCACTAAATTGCATTAAGTAGCTATGGTGCCTCCATGGGATGCCAACATCAATGACAACATGTAAGGAAAAGGAATCTATGTATCAGTTCAGTCCAGCATTGTAAAAATAATAGTAAAGAATTTACCCACTTAGCAGGCTGCATTAAGGAGTATCAAAAGGCAAAAAACAGATTTAGTTCCTGCTGGTATTATAGTAAAACAGTCTCTCAAAATTATAATTTGCATCTCTGGCAAGTATGATGCTTGTGCTTTGTCTATCTGGCATATGAAATTTATGGTTTAATTATTACAACAGTGATTTCTTTGAAAAGTTGTTGCCAGGCAGAATTCTCTTTCCTGCCCAGCACTTTCCAGAAAATGGTTTACCTGTCTCTGAACTGTCAATATTTTCCCTCTCTCCCTCCTGATTTCTATACTCCACTTGTCTAGCACATCCTAACATACCCCACCCTGCAGACAGTTTCTAGTAGGTGTCACGCTCATTGAACACTCATTGAAATCCATTGGTTCACATTCAGTAGTGTTTACAAGATGAGGCCTCATATTACCCAATTCTGTATTTTTGAAATGTTAGTGTGGCTTCTCCTGTCATAGAAATCTCTAAAATCATTTTAGCTTTCTCTGAAAAGCTGTGAAAAAATGTTTACAAAGTTGCAGTTGACTTGCATAAAAATAGAAGATATTCCAATGGTAAACAGCATTTACTAGGCTATACTCATGTTATTCTCTGAGTTCCTTGCTTTACTAAATTTACCTGTATTTTCTTAACACTTTCTTAGCTCGAAAAACAAAGAAGAAGATAAAAGGAATTCAGCAGTCCAACGTGGCAGCAGTGAGAGAGACTACTGAAAGTCCTGGAAACAAGTCTATAGTTCCTGCATCACTGCCACAGCTAACCCCTACCCTGGTTTCCCTGCTGGAAGTCATTGAACCAGAAGTTTTGTATTCGGGCTACGACAGTACGCTACCTGACTCAAGTTGGCGTATATTGTCAACTCTCAACATGTTAGGAGGACGACAAGTGGTAGCTGCAGTAAAGTGGGCAAAGGCAATACCAGGTAATATACAAGTGTGTTCAATAAAAATGCCTTTATTTTTTCACAGGTTTAATGCAAAATAATTAGCTTGCCCTTTTTTAATTTGGTGGTTTCTTTCAGTTTCTTAAAGAACAAATTCCTACTAATTTCCATGTTAAATGGTGTTTTAAATGCTTTTCTTTGAGAAGGGCGAAACAGACAAAATACAGACCCAAAATCTGTTTCTGATTTATTATGATTACAAAATGAGGTCATTCTAAGTGAACTCTTCAGTCCGTGTGTGCAGAAAACAATATTTTGAAAACAGAGAAAGAAAAATAGTCTTGGTTCTGTTTCCACATTACTTTATGATGCAGTACTTTATTATTATTTTTAGAAATAGGGTTCTCGTGACTTGTGGACTAACTTCTGCTTGTGTAATTCCTTTCTTTTTTTACTGATTTGTCTTGCATCTGTCCTTCTCCATACCCATTTTCTCTTTTTTCCCTCCACTGTATCCATCCTTCTTACCTGAGGTATCTCCAGCTTTGGACTAGAAACTGCTAAGTTGGTTATTTCTTTCTCTTTTTTTTCAGGAACAGTAGCCGTTAATTCAAAGTTGGGTATGTTATATGGGGAATCTTGAAGGAGTCTTGTAGTAAGCCTCCCATTTATACATTCAGAAAGAATGCCATACTTATATTTTCTTTTAGTTTCCAATTACTTTTAAGAGTGGGTTAAAATAAAACCTCGGGTTCTAATATTATGTGCAGCGTATTGTTGTATGGAATTAGGAAAGACCTGTGATATTTAAAGATGGAGTATCAATGTGCATTGATAGAGCTATGAAAAGGAAGTTTTTCAAACCTGTAGAGGCTTTTTTCAGTATCATTAGTCACCTGTTTTCATAAGCAAGTGGCCAACTAGAGTTACATAAGTTGCCCAAGAATGTTCTAGGCACAATATACAGGTCTACCACCCAAATGGCATACAGTCTTCAGATGGCTGTCGTTTCCTATATTACATAGGAAAGGGGTAGAGACAACGTGAATTATCCTTTCATTAAAAATGGTAGATTTATCTTTTGGGTGGGAAGCAGAGAGGGAAATAAACATATTTGGAGTTACAAAGAAAGACTCAAATGTATATGTACAGCATACATAAAAACAGGGCATATGGAAATCCCTCTTTTCTAATGGCAATCTGGTGATAGTGGTGTTCTGTAAGACCCTGTGTACCTTTATAATGTTTTCAGTTAAAAGTTATATGATAAGGGTGTGGGGGACCATAATAAACTCCATGAATTGATAGTGGTTTGTTGGTCCGGAAATGTTAGGAACAACTGCTAGGTTAGTTTGCCTAGGGAATTTAATTTGATTATCTAATGGCATTAGGTCAACCAGATTCACCACTCAGGTTTTCTTCCAAATGAGCAATATGGATGTTTTTTTAATCTATAAAGATGGCTGCTTTATTTTGAAGTAGATTAGGTTGAGAGGATTTGATTTTGCAGATATTAATTCACCAGACATCAATTTAAACATGCTTGGGAAAATTGAGGGAAAGTGAGCTCTTTGTATGTCAAGGGTCTGAAGAAGAAGAATAAATTTAGCTTGAAATTCAAATGTAATAAGAACATGACATGGAAGAAAATCATCTTAAATATACCCAAGACTTCACATAGGTTACTCCTGCAACTTAAGGGCTGCCTACATTTTGATTGTGCTCAATGAAGCAGTTTTAGGACATGCATCTTTTTTTCATTATCTTCATTGTTTCTGATCATTCTGTATATTGCTATAAGGTTACAGGCAGTTGATGTTGATGAGTAATGTGGTCTGTGTTCTGTGATTGGTAAGTACTGTGTAAAACTGCTGTTGAATAAGAATGAAGTTTGAAGTCAAGATGTTTATTGGCCAGTGGATTTCACCTAGAAGTAAAAATTGTATCATCTTATTTACACAGGACAGTTGAACCAGTTATAGTCTAACGTCTAATTAGGGCAGCAGTTCCCATACTGTGGGTTGTGTGCCCAAATGGGGTCGCAACATCAGTGAATGTTGTTATGGTGCGGCACTCTTCCCCACTTCAGAGACCTGAGGGAAGAGCAGCAGGGCAGGGAGCCCCAAGCCCACATCCCCCCCAGGTGGTCCACGCTGGCTGTCACCCATGGAGGAGGGGACAGGCACAGGAGAGAGGGGGACAGGGATCCAGGCTCTGCACTCCAGCCTCAGCAGCTGCTGCTTCCTGTGGGCATCAGCTGGGGCTCAGGTGCTGCTGGGTTGGGGGCCAGGGGGCTGCGGGTCCTGGCCCTGAGGCACCTAGGGAGAATGGGAGGTTGCAGATTGGGAGTGAGGGGCACCAGCAGGGCCAGGGGGCTGGCGTGGGTAGTGAGGAGCACTTAGGGTTTGTGGGTGCCTGCGAGTTCAAAGTGAGGGCTCATGCTGAGGAAATGGGGTCATAAATGTGGGCATGCTAAGGAAAAGCTTGGGAAATACTGTATTAGGGGATACATTAACTGCAGTATTGTCTTTTGCAGGCTATCTTTAATTGACTGACTCTCAGTGACACAAAAGTGTCTTCTGAATGTTTAATATTAAACTATCATCTGTAGCTCTCTACAGTTTCCATGCCAGACTGACATGCACCTTGATTTTAGTGAGTGGGAGATGAGCACATTATGTATTTCTAAAGGTGCAAGTATAACCCCTTCTGCTACTTCCTTTGAATGAGTTTCTGCATTACGTATACCTTAAAATGTGGAAGTCTACCAGTTTAAACCAGCTCAAGAATTTAATGATGTTCAAAACTTCCATGGCAGTCTGAGGACTTACTTGTATTACAAAGTTGGTAATCCTGGCAAAGGAGTTACTAGCTTGGATCCTGTGGCTTTACTATTGCATTTCTTCATGTAGAAACATTTGTGTAGCTTCTTTAAAGTATGCTAAATAGCTGAATATCATCTTGGTATACATTTACAAATTTGCTGGTTTTGCAGTTCTTTAAAAAATGCATTTTGTTTTGATCAACAGCAAGAATTTGCAGATAGCGCATGCAGCATCCTTTCCAGTCTCTTCTCTTTTTCCTCCCTATCACCAAAAATACATTTTGTACTTTCCATCATACAAATGTACTTTTAGTTTGATCAGATTATTTAATATGTAACAGAAATGCAATGCAGAATTTAATTGTATCTGATCATTGCAGTTTGACACCATTTTGATGTTCCTTCAGATTTTTATTTAATCTTTGTACAGTAATCTTAGTTTTATATTTTAAGGTAATACTGCACATTAGTAACATTCTGTTCATTTTGGTGATTATCTGGCTGATAAGAAGTGTTCTTTTTCGACTCAAAGCGGTGGTTTTTCACCTGTCTTCATTTTTTCAGGTTTCCGAAATTTACATCTGGATGACCAAATGACCCTTTTGCAGTACTCCTGGATGTTCCTGATGTCTTTTGCTTTAGGATGGAGATCATACAAGCAGTCAAATGGAAATCTGCTGTGTTTTGCACCAGATCTGATTATTAATGAGTGAGTAGTATAAGAACTATTTTTCCTATCTTGAGTGCTTCTCTATTTGAGCTCTCAGTAACATTTTCCTAAAGTAAGAGTATGTTGTTTTAAAATCCTAGCTAATGGAAATCACCAGGTAGCAAAATTGTGCAGTCTTACTTTTACACTGGTAAGTCATCTGCAAAGCCAGTTTCCTTTAAGCAGATGATGTGTACTTGGTAGGTAAGCAAATGAAAAGTGTGTATTTGGGGGGAATAAAATATTCTGTATTTAATATTACGGATTCTGCATCACTTGTTTAAAATCACTGATCTTATTAGTTCAAACAAAACTGATTCTAAAAAGATGTTTGACTGTTCCTGGAGGATAAAAAAGAGTTGGGCAAATGATGTAAAATTCTGATTGTTCCAGTGCCTTCACATTATAAAAACACTAATAGACTAAGTCTTGATCTATTAAATTAGTTTCTGGCATTTTTGATACTGTTGATCTGGGTCCTGATGTTTTGAAGTGCTGAGCACCTACAATTGAAGTCAGCCTCTGTAAACCAGCTCCTTAAACACATGATTTTAAAGTTGATATCACTGCCTGGGATGCCCAGGATGACTGTGAGGTCAGCATGAGCCTATTGCATTACTAAAAGAAAATGATCTTAGTCAGATTTAACAAAATGACCCTGAGGCTAAAAGATGTAGGGTGCTGATTCATTCACTAGCTTTTTTTTCATGTTGTATACTCTGGTAGTTTGTTAGCTTGATTTTTTTTTTTTTGGTTGGTTGCTTTTTAACAGATAAATATTTGTCTCTTAAGTCCAGAAAATAACTTACAATAGGTCTCCTTTTATTATCAATCACTTCTGCTGACAAATTATTTGTGCTGCTCTACTGGCTTTTTCTTATTCTTATGGATTTCTACTTGTGTTACAGTGTATTTTATGGCATTTTGACTAAAAATCTCTTGACTGACTTGATAGCACAAAGCACTGTATAAAATCTAACACTCTGAGGTTGCTGACCGAAGTCATTTGAGAGAGACAACGTAACCACCTCTAGACTTAAAATAAGTGCGAGGCTTTAACTGTGAAAAATGTGGAATTGCCTTCCCTCATATTCATGAACTAGAATATGAACCATGTGGTGTTGTATAAACTGTGAAATAGTGTTATTTAGAGCGAGTCCAAAATATATAGCCATTAAATTATTTTATCTTGATAATTTTAATGGCAGTATCTTGCAAAGTTCTAGAAATGCCAGAAAATGTCTGGAAGTTGGTATCCTTGCTCATTGGCATTTGCTGTTGTTTTTGAAGTTATAGGTACAGAAATAAGTTACTGTGAGGTAACCTAAGGGGCGCATGTCAGATACTCTGTGGTAACTGCTGATATTCACACTTACCTGCAGCAAATGCAAGGTAGTTTACAGCATTTTCATTGAAGGGTGAGAATGTGCATATGAGCAGTCACCATCAATACAATGCAGAATTTAATTGCGTCTGATCATTGCAGTTTAACACCGTTTTGATGTTCCTTCAAATTTTTGCACTTGAATTTCACATTTGCTTGCCT
Source organism: Crocodylus porosus (assembly GCF_001723895.1). Lineage (NCBI taxonomy): Eukaryota > Metazoa > Chordata > Crocodylia > Crocodylidae > Crocodylus > Crocodylus porosus. Next base: position 24,581,686 of record NW_017728914.1, read on the forward strand.
AACTAACATTTTCATGTGCCCATACCCTGAGATCTGATTTCTAATCTTGATCTTATGGTTTGAAATTGTTTGCAGTACATAAAGGGATGCTGCTACTACTTTACAGGAAATCTGAATCTTACATGTGGCTATGGCACATGTTTGGTATATAAGCTTAAACCAGTGGTCCCAACATTTTTTGAACCAGAACGCGGCTACTAACACTCAACATTTTGCAGAGACTTCTTCATATAACTTTGCCATCGAAGTTCTAATTCAAACCACTGTGGAGGCATGCCAGGCCTAGTGCTATCCAGGGCCAAGTTATGGACCACCTGCCATGGCCTCCTGAACCACACCATGGGAATCAGTGCCTTAGGCAACATAATTAGGACCAGTTCTTGCAACATGGCTTTTGATTTTTTGTGAAAGCAGAACTTTGTATCAATTTTTCCATCATCAAATTAGGGATGTCCCTGTGTGGTTTGAGACTTTAGTGTTTGGCAAGTAGTATAGAATTGAAAACTAACATGCCAAAGAAATCTTTTCCATTCCATTCCATTGTTTGTCTAAATATTTGTCTTGCCCACTGTGAACTTGATTAGGTTCTTTAGAGCAGCATTTCCCAACCTTTTTCACCCCATGGCACACTTGCCTAATAAAAAAGTACCGCGGGACACTGGACGTGCGGGAGGGGTGTCAGCTAGACACTGACGGGGAGGGATGGTGCGCGTCTAGCTGGACAGCATTTTGGGCTGAAGCCACGCTCTTTGCCTGGCTAGAGCCATGCTTCCCGTCTGTCTGTGTCCGCAGCAACAGCAGGTGGGGGCTGTGGCTCCAGCCAGGCAGGGGGCGTCGCTCCAGCCCAAAATGCTGTGGCACACCTGGACGTGCCTGACAACACACCAGTTGGGAAACCCCACTTTAGAGTAATAACATAGCAAAAGCATTGGATTTTTACTCTTCTCAGGTCTTTCATGCATTAAACGTTTAGAATATGTCTTTGTGAAATAGCTAATGCCTTCATGTGGCAGAAATAGTAAAAATTAATTATTCTGGCTGTGCTAATAGGATTTATGCTTCCTAATGTACTAAATTGGGGCATAGAATGTTTTACCTGAGAAGTCTGCTATTACTTATTACAGTGCTTTAAATATACATAAAGCTTTATGAGTAAGACCATGTCACTGCTCCAAGGAGCTAACAGTTTAAGAGCAATACTTTTGCAACCTAATTCTTAAACATTATTAATCTAGGTGCATGTTCTATTTTAATTATGGTATTTTTTTTGTCCAAGTTAGATGTCATTAACTCTAAGTAAAGCCTTTATATTGAGAAATTAATATCGGGTTAGTGGCATTGTGCTTAAGGTTTATTTAGCACTTACATTCTAACTTACTGTTTTTCAGTGTGGTTTACGTTCCTTTAAATTACCTTTCTAGCTGTAATTTCCCATGTTTCACTCACCAGTTAAATGCAGCTAATTCTGAGTAAAATATAGCAACTCATAGCTCATAAAAGCAACAAGGAATTATAAAACAAAAAATTGAGAATATTGTATTGAAACTAGAAGGGCAGTTTTGTGCCCTGTAGACCCAATATAATAACTATACCAGCATAATTGCAGTGATAGGATTTTGGCGACAATGCTGTAAGTAATACCTCAATACCTGCAAAAAGTGCTTTTGGATTTTTAATAGTTACAGTTGGTTAGAGACACTTCTTTACAAGTCATACACAAATGGTACCTCCAGGAACACAGCATCCCCAAATGCTACTGTAGGCCGTTAGTTCAATACTAACCCACTGGAATTCTGCAGCAGATCTGTGACTTCCCCTGTAATAATTTCAGAACTCTAACAAGGGAAGACAAAGATACAGCAATACAAGTTGTGTAGTCTTTTTATCTGGTGAAATGTGCATAAAGTATGCAAACATTTTCATACCCCCCCCTACTTCCCCATTCCTTACTCACACATTTCCCAGTGACAGCAACAGAGTTAATCTTTCTTTGGTCTCGTCTTTTTTAATTTAACTTACATGGACAAATTTCTTCCTACTTCACTTTTTTGCCCAATTACAATAGAATTGTCCATTCTTCCCCATTATCCATATTACTTCAAGTGAAAGTCTTTCCTTTTCTTTAACCGGGTGACTTGCATTACATAAACGAAGATAAAAATCACTAGAATTGGCAAGACCTTGCTGAGTTACACATGCTACCCCATGTACGGTTATAGCAATTCAGTTGTACAAAGCTGGAAAAAAAGGTTCATCCCATGGATTCAAAGATTTATTATATAATATATGTAGTATTTATGTCACATGCAGTGATCATCTTGGAATACCTGTGAAAGTAATAAATACTTTTCTTAGTATATGTATGCCTCTCACCTAAATAATACTTTACAGATGGTTAATTTTACCCTCCCCTTTGAATAAAAGTAGTATTCCAGTTTTCTTAATGGGAAGTAATAGAGAAGTTACTTGACTTAACTGAGGGCACAAAGGGAAACTGTGGCAAAACAAGGTATTTCTATTGACTCTCAATTCACAGTCCTCCTAACAACTAAATTCCCTTCATTCAATTATTCCTTCGACTTTACAGTCGCTGGAGCAACAGTAAACAGAGCTGGAATAGAGGAGGGATCCAATTGATTGTCTGGCTCTCAAGGGAGAAAGCCTGCTTTTATGCAAAACAACACCATAAAATAATTTATGATATTGTAAAAGGTATCTGCATAGCTGCAGTTTCTAGACATGTCTGGCTTGAGAGTCATTTTTTACATATATTTTGCTAAAATTAATTCTATTGTATGAAAACCTGAGAAATCTGAAGTACATGTTAACATATTTTCTCCTTCTGTTTGAAGTCAGCCAGCATATTAAAATAGTTTATTAGCAGTGAACATTGCTAACAGTCACACTATTGCAGTTAAGTAATTTTGAGATACTTGACTGGGTGAGGGAGGAGTCTGCAGAGAGCATTTTTGGTCAGAAATGACATGCTGCTTTAGACTATTTATAAAAGGCTTTATTACTGGCCACTTCAATCAGGGAACCAGACAGACGCATATCTTCTGATCATATTTCTTTATTGTCACTTCCTTTCCTTTGTGCCTTCCTTACAGTAAGATGATGGTGCTAGCAGCAAACCACTTCCTGGGTTTGTCAGTGTCATAGCTTGCTGCAAAACACAGCATGAGAGAGGTTATTAAAAATGTTATTTCAAAACTATAAGGTTATTAAAAACCAAAGATTATTTTAAAATGGCAGAAAAGAATTTAGCAACATTTGATTTTTGTATTTTGCACTGCAAATCAGCTGTAGGATCAATTGCAATGTATTATCAACTGTGTGACTTGTGGACAGAACCAAAAATAATATGAGATATAAAGTGAGAACACAACACTTGTCTCCATTAAATAGTCACAGACTGCTTCATCATAAGTGAAATATTTTTATGTATGATTAAGGACCATGTATAAGTAAACGTTTTAGTTCCAAAGATTGATCAGTTACAGTAACTGGAGCTCTGAGAATAAAAACTGCAGTTCCAAAAACTAAGGATTTTTTTACAAAACCTTAATAAAAGTAGAAAATAGTACACTCAAATAGTCCATGTGTGCGTACATGTAATTTATTTCTATCTGTAAAATATGCTTTTTAAAATTTTTGATTTGTTGTTTTCTGGTGGAAGGGTTCTATCTTTATCTTCTTAAAAAAGAAAAAAAAACCCAAAACCTTCCCCTGTATCCAGCCTTCATCGGCTAAACAGTTATATCTAGATTCTGTAGCCAGACTAACATACTGTTCGTTTGGTAAGGCAGAACAAGGAAGTCAGTAGCTTCTCATTTAGGCAGTGCTCCATTTGTGCAGGAATGCAATAGGGCCAAAGACCTGAGCTCCTGATTTTTAGAGATCCCATTCAAGCTGATGATGGTAAATTTTAAGCAAAAGAGAAAGGAAGCTCTAAATGACAAGCTGGTTACATTGTAACCTGACCCAGTTTTCTGTGAAGTCAACAGAGGTCATATAGAGACATCAGTTCCTCCTGGCAGAGTCATTGTTCACCCAGGGGAAGCCATGAGTTTACAGATGTTCAGAATTTTTCTCCCGGAGTAAAATTGTCTGTTCCAGAAGTAACACATTTTGGAAACAACCAGGATTAAGTCAGTCCCAGGCGAGTTTCTCCTGGGAGAAAGAACATCTATGAACTTCTGAGCAGAGACACAGCATAGTTCTCCAGCATCCCAGAGTGCATTGCTCTCAAGCCCCTCTCCACCCCTCCCCTCCTTCCAGAGAGACAGTCCCCTGGCTGTGCAGCATCTCTACTCTTTAAGAGCTCAGCATTCAAACGTCTGTTTAGGCATCTCTGGATAAGTTTTTCTACCAGAAGAACAAAACTGGGAGAATACTTCCAGATTATTTGAACTCATGTACACAGCAAGAGAAATTCCCATTGAATTGACTAAACATGGGTTAGTCTCCCAGTCTGCATAAAGTAGCCATTTCTTTCCACTCGCACTTATTCCCATTTGGGAGCTGTACTCTTTGCCAGATTAATATTTTAATTTTCAGTTTCCATCATTTTACATCCTAAAACCTGGAAAAAACAAAAGGTGGAAGGAAGCTTGGAATCCCAATGCATCTAAAACCCTAGGCCTTATTTTAGTATTTGGGGGTCTGTAAGAGCCTTTATTGAATAATACTGCATCATAATTACCATAATTTTTATAGACATTTTATATTAGAGCCAGCATTAATGGATTTCAGCTCTTATGTCTGAGAAAAGGCATTCCAATTGTACATAAATAGTTTCAAATCATGTTGTTCCCAGAAACTGGTGTATAGCACAACTGCTGCAAGTCTTCTCTTACCCAGCTCACCACCTCAGAAGTTCTCTGTGCATAGGTCTGAGGTTACACCGCTTTTTCATTTATCCCTACAGTGTTGTTATATGCACTAAGAAGCATTGGTACTGCCTTTAATTAAGTGAAAAAAGAATAAACCTGTATTATGTTTGAGAGGAAATGCTTTTAACTCTTTTCTTTTTCCTAAAACGGTTTCTCTTCAAAATGTATATATTCAGCTCCAACTGTGGGATCAGCAGACTCTGTTGTTCAGAGTGACTGGTATTTTGTTTACTGATTTTAATCTTCTGTAGATTTAATAGAACCAAGTGACTCATACCAGAGTCTGAAAAGCATATGCTTTTATCACCTTATTGCATCCCATGAAAACCTTATGTGCCTTTGAAGTATAAATTTTTGTAGCCTTTAACTCAATTTGTATTTTCTGTGTAACGGTGATTTCCAGAATGCTAAATAATTTTTAAAAGAGAACATTATAGTCTGACTAACTAAGTTATCTTATTATTAGGAGCACATATGTTTTTACTAGACATAGTAAATATGACATCCAGATGCTGTAACCTCATACAGGAAAGTAGATGTATAATTTAGTACTCACTGGATAGCTGTATATACAGTGAGAGCTGGGGTTTCCTATTGGTATTGTATTTTGTGTTAATGATCATATTGGGCAGTCAGTAGCTGTAGTCATCCACTGGTTAAAATTCCATTTTTGCTTTTGGATACTGGCCCATCATTTTGTTGATTAAAGCATACAGCGTACTACGTTTCTGGGCTAATGGGTGAACAGCATGAGATTGGCAGCTGACTATAAACACTGTAACGCTTGATTGTTAAGGAACATCCCATTGTGTTCCTTTATACTGTAGCTGATCAAAAGGTTAAGGAATATTTGATTCATAAGAAACAGGAAAGTGACCCAACCCAGGCTAGCTTTAAAATCTCCACCAAAGCAAGAATATTGTCCAAGGAATAAGTGAATCAGCTGTCTAGTTAACCCTCCACTTATAGAATGGTGCTAATTGCACACTGCAAAGTAAAACTGCAGTTTAATTACACTGTAATCGCAGAGCAACCAAGCTGTAGTTATCCTGCCATAAGCTGTGGACTTCTCTACTACTAGTCTGACTGGGATGATATACTTTCTCAGACCTGTGCTTTTCTGTGTGTCCATTATAATATAATTCATCCTTTTCTCTTCTGACTGGTGCTGCTTTTCAAGAATTTTCAAAAATTAAGGCATGAGACACTGTTGTTAAGAAGAAAATCCAGGTTAATTGCAGATAAATTAACTCACAACTCTGTTAAATGGCTTACATAGAGCCACACAGCAAATAAAGGTAGAGCTAATGAAGAACTCAAGAGTCCTGACTTCACATTGGTTCCTTTCTGTATCACTTGAAAGCAGCCCTTTTTTTTACCACCTTCCCTCCCCCATGCATCAGTGTGGCAGCTGAGCTCATCTGATGCGCTCTCGCCAGGAGCTCTCCGAGTGGAATGTCTGGGACCCGTTCCCAGACTGTTTTCTAGTTTTGTGGACTATCCACTGAATTAGCTTCGCTGTTATTCTGACACAGCCTGAGTTGTTGCCCTTCAGGACACAGTGCAAAGCTCATCTGTTTACTCAGCCCTGTGTGAAAGAAGATGGGGTGTGTTTTTGGGGGACTGCATTTTGCTTCATTTTGGCAATATTAGATTTTGTGTATGGCTTTGTACACTCATTCAGCCATGTATTGATGGGTGCATTTATAACAGATGGAAATAAATAATATGCCCATTTCATAATATTTATTTTTACCTTCTGCCCAGAAATGGTAATATTTTACACGAGGAAAACTGCTGAGCCTTGTCATGGAATGAGTTTAAATTACTGTTTAAAATGCCTTTTGATACAACCTGAAGAGGACAGCAGAAAATTAGCCAAATAGAGTATGCTTAGTTTTATGCCAAGTGTCTGCAGAACAGCTGAACGTCCTAATGTTTATTTCCTGTCCTAATGTGGCCTGTTGCATTTTAAGTGTACTGTGTATTCTTTCAGCTCCTGCTGGGTCATTACATTCTGGCGTTATGCTAGAGCAGGGCTATCCAACAGATTGGCCTGCATACCACATGTGGCCCACAGTGGGTGGGTAACATGTCGCTCCCAGGCTCCTGCCTGGCTGCCACTGCCCCTCTTACTCTGGCTTCAGCAACAAACGGGCTCAGGACTCCCTGGCCCTCCCCCAGCTTCTGCTGCATGCCCTTGCCCCAGGGGCCAGCCCTGCACAGCACAATACAGGCCACGGTGCTGGGGTAGCTGGCAGCCCAGAGCACCCTGCAGTACACCGCCACAGGGGATATGACAGGGAGAAAAAGGTGAGGTGGAGATGCAGGGGAGCACCTACCTGTGTACTCAGTGAAGCAAGGTGGAAGTCGCCCACATGCATGGGTGGTGCAGTAGAGGAGGGGAGCGCCCACACATGCACCCATAGTACAATGCTGTGGAAGGAGCCTGCCTGCATGTGTATGGGACATGCAGCCTAGGAGGGCTGTGGCTGCTGCTGGTGCTGTTCATGTGGTGTGTGGCCCCTGCTGGTGCTGCCTGGACCCTTAGAAGTTGGGCAGCCCTGTGCTAGAGTTGCCAGGGCTACATAGGCTTCCAGCGATATAATAGTCTTATTCTTTGAAAGAAATTGTATAGCAATGTGCATTTGAAACCAAAGATTTTTCTAGGCTTTTATACAGATTTGTTCGTACTAAGTTTAAAACAGATTGTGTTTCTTTCTATCAGCTGCATCATCTTATTGCTTATCTCAGTTCCTGTTCTTCCTGCATTGTTGGTTGCCGGCTCAAGTCGGGGCTTGTCCAGCTGCTCCCACCAGCACTGCCTGGCTGTATAATCTATGGCCGAATATCTTCAGATTCGGCCAAATTGAGTTGGGACAGTGATACAAATCACTGAATCCGAATCCGAAGCGAATACTTTACGCTTCACACAGGCCTACGGGATATCAGCCCCACATGAATTCAGCAATCGAAAGCGAAGTCTTTTGCTGGATGTTTAGTACGGACAGTAGTATTTTAGCCCTTCTCTCATGAAAATATGGGAAGCTAGACACCTTTCTTACTTGATTTTTTTTTATGTTTTAATTTCTAAGACAGAGAATGAGCCTGCCATGTATGTATGAACAGTGCAAAAATATGCTTATGGTTGCTGGGGAGCTATCACGGCTTCAAGTTTCATATGAAGAATATCTCTGCATGAAAACCCTGCTTCTCCTTTCTACAAGTAAGTAGACAATTACAATATAAATGTGAAGGATGCCACTTTCTAACTTGAGAGTGGGGCTGTGGGGGGAGCATATTACTTTAATATTACTACCCAGAGCTAAAGCCAAAAAATGAGTATACTTTGCTGAATTAAAGTACCGTACTTGTAGCATTGTTAGTTTGGCACCATTGAGGGAGACTGCTTCTGACCTATATAACTGAATACATCATCAGATTGAATCTGCCTCATGCTAAATTGCGAACTGTATATTCAGAAGGTTGCATGCAGGCAGTTTTGTTTCAAAATTAAAAATTGTAACTCTTTGAAAAGCACGCTGATCTGCAAGCCTGGAATTCCATAAACTACTGGGTGCAGCTAGGTATGTGTTAACAAAATCCTTCGAAAAAATTGTGCAAGCAAGTGCCAATACAGTAGGGCAACTCTAGATGAATGAAAGCTAAATGGGAAAAGTGATTCACTGTAAGTACAGCTGAAATGCTTTGGTTCCTTCAGATTGCCTCCAGAGGGCTGGATTAGGTAGAAGATGTTTTTCATAAATAAGGAGGGTCAAAATGGTGGGTGTGGGGGGAGGAGCAGGAGTGGGAACAGGTGGGAATATATTTGCAAGTCCTACTTGGGTGCTAGAAAGGTGCAGATTTTTAACACCAAAAAGGATTTAACCACTGGGGCAACTTACTTAGAAAATGTAGGCGATTTATCTTCACTTGAAATCATTAAATCCTACTTTTGGATCTTTCTAAAGGGGGCGCTAAGAAATTATAGGCTGGGTTAAATTTATGGTCTGCATTATGCAGGAGATTAAATTAAGGAACAAAATTATATTAATGTAAAGCAGCACACATGCATTCTTAACCACAGTCACTTTCTGTGTTGTATCCCTATTGATCACCGTGCTTCTATCATCCATTTTCACAGGCTGATCATGGTGGCACCCCCATGCCTCTGGTCAAAGGGCCCTGGTGGCCCTGCCCCTCACCGCTGATTGGCC
>NW_017728914.1:24591012-24694191 GCF_001723895.1 Crocodylus porosus
AGCTGAATATTCATGATAAATTGAGACATGATGGGAGTAGCTTTTCTGGAGTCTTTGTTCTCCTGGAGCAAAATAAGGCATTTTTTAATCTAATGCCCAAAAACATCATTGCAGATAGCTTAGAAGCAATGATAAGATAAAAATAGAGATTTGTTCAACAACCAATTTATATGAGTGCATCTACACATGATATTATGTCACTGTAGCAAAGCACTATGGTACCATAGCGTCCAATAGTCCGATATAGTACGCCACTACAGCAAAGTAGCTGCTAAAAATAACCGTGCACCGCATGTATAGTGCAGTACAGGTTGTTACTGCACCATGATTTCATACTTCCAAAAGGAAGTACTAAATCACTGTGCAGAAACAACGTCACCATAGTGACACGTTTAGACGCGCCCTGGATGACTAAATTTAACTTCCTGCTCAGCAAGGGTTAAATGCCAGTATTACAGGAGCAGCTGAATTATTCATTGTGTTTTTTTTGTTTTGCTTAGTCGATGATAAATCTTGTAAGCAAATAGTAAGGCGGCTGTAGTCTTAGGCTTTTTGCCCTGTAAATACAGGAGAATTTTACAAGAGAGCGCTGTGTCTACTGTGATGTAGTGAGGTAATAAATTTACTTAGCAGAAGTATCAAGCAGAGGTAAGTTGCCATTATTAGCACCTCGCTATTCCGTTGGAGAGCACACAGATATTCCATGAGTAGTTTACCTCGGCATATTGGCACCAGCCCCAGCGCAGTCTTTGCTTTCAAATCCAAAAACTGGGACAAAGGTTCTTATGAAAGGAAGCATTCACAGTCTCTCGGCTCCACACTTCTGTGTGTTTTTTTGAGGCCTGAATTCATGAGACAGTCGCCAGCAAACCCTTTAAGTGTTATAACAACCACTTCCAGGATCATCATATACCGTCCTATAAATGATATACGTACTGCTGCTGGAATTCGTGTGCCCAAGTGTGTAAGGAAGGTAGGCCAAACTGTAATATAAGCTCGTACTGTACTATATAGAATGGGACTTAACCGGGACCTTTGGATGCTACTGTAATGTGTGCTTAATGATATTATGTGTAAGCCTGTAGAGCCTCAGTCTAGTACACTGGATGAGACAGAGCTGTGGAAAAAATAAAAAGCAACTATGGAATTAATGCCAGTATCATAATGAAGAAGGGCCAATGTAGGCTGTACAGGAAATACTGGCATTTCCTGGCTTTTGAGTGCTTCACTTTACAACCTGAAAAGAGAGAAGGGAGTGTGCATGTGTGTGACATATTTTTTGAAGTATCAACTGACTCCCCTTTGGATTATCAGAAGAATTCAAACTTCTAGATCCCCTGCACAGGCCTTTTCACTTGTGTTAGGTGCCATCCTTTATATGGACCGATGATACACAGGCCAGAGGAGTTCATAGTTGTTTGCTGACGCCATAGGAAGAGCCATGCAAGGAATCATGAGTTCCAGTCAGGGCTCTGGATGAGATTTTGCTTTTAGGCTGAGTACAGGTATTTGGGGAAGTTAAATCAGGTTCAGACTGGCCGCCCAACTTAAACTTAGCTCATCTTAGTGCCGACCATACACTTACAGCCCCAGTCTCAGTGACCAGCAATCAGTCTAAACCTGTAATTGTTTACAAGTTCCATGGACACAAACTGGTCTAAAAATTGGAGAGCCCAATTTAGGAAAAACCTGGGTCTACGTAGTATCAGACTCATTTGATTTAGGTCAGACTGGTGCATGGAAACTCTGTCTGTTTTCCCTGCCCTGCGCTGGGGCTGTGAAAACCCAACCACTACTGGCCCCAGCTCCAGGGCTGCTCTTTTCACTCTTCCCTCCCCCCAGCACTGGTCTGTGTCTGGCCCCCTCCCCTTCTGACCCGCCATTCCCCTCAATGCCCATCCCACAAACCGCTCGGGGTGCAGCTGATTTTATCAGCACTCTCTGGTGCCGGACGCAAGCGAGTCTGCTCTGTTGGCGGAGGAGCAGGAGGGATGGGGTGTAGGTTTGCTGGGGGGACAACCCCACCCCACCCACAGATCGTGCCTGCCCCCCCTTTGAAGGTTGCACCTCCCCTCCCCCATACCCCTCGCGGGTCATGCCTGCCCCCGTTAACCCACCTACAAGTCGTGCCGTGCCCCTACCTCACCTTCAGGTCACACCTCCTCCCCTACCCCTCACGGGTTGTGCCTGCCCCCAGTCTCCTCCAGTCTCCTGGAGTCTTGACCACCTGGCTTTCCCTCCCCACCCTGATTTACCTGATATTGGGCGGCCATTTTGAATCAATTTAACCTTCCCCTAACACCCCTGAATGTCAGTACTTGGCTTTAGCCTCCAAGATTTGATGCCTTTTCCTTCAGTCTGTCTCTTGAGTCTTATCACTTCTGCGCCTGCAGCTCCTTGTCCCGTTCCCATTTCTGTAATCTGATCAGACTGAGTCTGCATGCTGCTCAGTCCCCTTGCTCAGCTAGTCCCAGTCTCTCCTCTCAGTCTCTCAGCTAGCTCGTTTCCTTGCCTCATCAGTCCCAAGTCTTCATTAAATTTGTCTTTCTCATCCCCTTCTCAGGCTGCTTGTCCAATCTCAGCCTGTTCTAGTTTCTCCTCCCCTCCCCTCCCCTCCCTCCTTATCAGATCTTTCTCCTCTACCATGCCCACCACCTCTCCCTGGCTCCTCTGGTTCCTGGTCCATGTAGTTCCCATTCCCTGCTCCTCATCTAGTCTCAGTCTCCTACTCCAGAAGCTCAGGTTCTTGTGCCAGCCTTCTTGCCCAACTATTTATTGCAAGTCTCCTCTGCCTCTCCACAGGTCCCAGTCTGGGTGTCCTTGTCCAGCTAGTCATAGTCTCTCTCCCCTACTTCAGCTTCCAGTCTCAGTCTGACCTTCCATCTGAGACTTTATCCCTGTCTTCTCCCACCTCCTGTCCAGGTCCAGATCCTCCTCCTCTACATTTAATTCAGACATCTTCTTCCTCTGCTCTGTCTGGTCCCACCCATGGAAGGAGAGGGAAAGTGGATATTGGGAGCAATAAGAGAGTTACATTTGTTATTTGCTTTCAATTTAGAAATGCAATAACAAGGAAAGTTCTGCTTAGCTGAAATTTGCCCAGTTCCAAATAAGCCTTTGGGGACCTAAGCTGCAAATCTATCAGGCCTCCATTGCACACGTGAATTGTAAATTTTTCTTCAAAGGCTTATAACTCAACCAAGTCTGGGCAGATTTTTACAGAAATGGTGAAATGCCCACTCCTGATAAAAAAGCCACCCCCAGCCAGCTGTGCTTCAAGGCATGGGAGTACTCGAGCTTTTAAAAATTCAGATGGCAGCAGGCATTCATCACAAATAGTTTTATAGAAATGAAAAATGTCAGGCAACCTTAATAACTGGTGGGGCTGCCAATCGTGGAGTCTACGCAACATGCTTGTCACAATGACCACACTTTAATATGTAAATATGGTATTTTAGTCTGCCAGGCTCTGTTCCCCTTCAGGGTTTTTTGTGTAACTAATACAAAGGGGGCTTTTCTATGACCACGCATAACACAAGAATCAGCCCAGGATTGCTAAATGGGTAAGTTACAGGTAAATTTCAATGTTTCAGTTCCTAAGGAGGGCCTGAAAAGTCAAGCTTTGTTTGAAGAAATTCGTATGACATACATTAAAGAGCTGGGGAAAGCCATAGTGAAGAGAGAAGGGAACTCGAGCCAGAACTGGCAGCGGTTTTATCAACTGACTAAGCTTTTGGATTCCATGCACGAAGTAAGTTTAAAAACGTTCACTTTTACACGTTCTGCATAGAAAAGCTTGTGCAGAGACACTCTGCTGTTGAAACCTGATCAGAGCTGTTGAAGTAAAACGTTTGCATTTGCTGAAGCAGTTATAAAACGAACCTTTTCAAGGAAGCCATCCATCGAGAAGACACGTTTTTGTCTCCTCCTGCAGCGCCCAAGGCTGACAGAAGAGTTAGGGAACGTTGCTGTTTTTCAGCTGGCATCAGACTTTCAGGGTGGTAGAAATTACTTTTAACCTTCTGCTCTGAAGTTCAGTAGATCAAAAGCTGTTTGTTCCCCTTTAAAAGGGAATCATGCAACAATCAGACTTTTAGTTTTCGGAGTCTAAGTAGTAGTAGTGGGAGGTGTGAAATGACCTTATGGGTAGAAAGCAAATGTCAGATGTATGGAAAACAGACTTTTAATTATGTTAGAAACTTCACATACTACCTACATTCAAGTCATTTTGATGTTAGTATTTTTCATAGCATAAGGCAAAAGAAACCTGTTACAGTTTTACAAACCCTGTAACAGTCTAGTCACAGCAGCATGGAGTGGTTTACCCGTCAGCGGGGTGCTCAGTGGTGCTGTGGCTAAATTGAGTTTGTGGGAGAGACCCGAGCAGGCTTCAGACAGGTTAGTTCTGGCACCAGTAGCAGTCTTTTCTTGACTGCAGCTTAGGCTGAAGGAATACTGCACCAAGTCAATGTTGTTTCACTGTGCTTTAGTGTGAGACTAACTTCTCTTTTATCACTTCTAGGTGGTTGAAAATCTTCTAAACTTTTGCTTCCAAACGTTTTTGGATAAATCCATGAGTATTGAATTCCCAGAGATGTTGGCCGAAATCATCAGCAATCAGATACCAAAATATTCAAATGGAAATATCAAGAAGCTCTTATTTCATCAAAAGTGACTGCCTTAACAAAAAAAGGGTTGCCTTAAGAAAAAGTCAAATTATAGCTTTTTTTTGTACAAACTATCAGATTTGTTAATTTTGTCCTTGCAACGGTGTTTCTTTTGTAATTATGCACTACATGTGGTTTACAGAGGGCCAAGATTTAGGCTATAGAAGCAGCAGATTTCTCACATTGAATGCTTAGAAGAGTTGGGGGAGGGAGGGGAGAGGAAATGAACTGCTATTGTCAGGCATTGTGTTTCTCCTCCAGTGCAACATTTGTGGATGCATCCAAGCCACCGGTGCCAAGTTCAGAGCCTGTGTTTTGAACATTTTGCTAGGACTTTCTGCAGTTGGTGGGATAACATTTTCTAGATTTTTTTTTTCTGTAAAGTGTTTTGGGGTTTCTTTTCCCTGTATTCCCCCTTCCCTCCCCCTCTCTTCTTTTTCTTTTTTTTTTTTTTTTTAAATTAAGGTAGCATTTTGGTTTATGCATGTAACCTGAAGAAAGTTTACAAGTGTATATCAGAAAAGGGAAGTTGTGCCTTTTATAGCTATTACTGTCTGGTTTTAGCAATTTCCTTTAACTTTATATACCGTGAACTAGGCTTGCTCATTTTTTCTTACATAATTTTTTTGTAATACTTCAAGATGCCTAATGTACAGCTGTTTTTTTAAGGTGGGGCAGCTCTTAGCTTTCCTAAATGACCTCTAGACATTAATCCTTGAGTATATTCACACAAAAATGGGTTGGCTTTTTTCTAACTTGATTGCTTTCAACTGTCGAGATGACCATAAAAATTTGGCATTTTTTTAGGGTGGGAGGATTGGGGGGTGGGGGATAAGAACTGTCAAATCTAACCGAGATAGATCTGAATGAAACATACTTTTGGTATTTGCGACAATGTGTTGGATATGCCGATTCATAGAAAATTAGCTGAGGCCTAACTGGATGTAAATGAGCAGGTTATTTTGTACAAAAGCAAACCTGATTTTTGCATATAATGCAACAGCCATAACTATAAGAGTCTGGGCTGCATTGACGCCAAGTTCAGTCCTGACTGCCCATCAGGAAACTTTCAGGAAAATATGCATAGCTTAAAAAACAAGTTTACTTCTGTGTGGAGAAACTCACATTTTCTATACACTTAAATTTCTCATTATACAAATCTATATAGAAAAAAATGATTGACTTGAGAGACAGATTTGCAATTATGCCCTATATTTTTTTTTATTGTATTGGTTCTAAAAGCATTTTCTTCAATTAGATGTTTATCTTCATGCAGGCAGTAAAACTGACCAACCGCACTAACAAATTGTAACTCTCTGGATATGCAGACCCTATACTTGTGCAGTTAGCCACCTATTGTCACATGTTCATCTGTCACTGATCGGTTCATCTTCTTTCCTGGAGAGCAGGAAGGTTCTGCTACTGATTTTGTGGTTTAGAGTTGTATGTCAAACTTGTCTTTGTAAGGCTACATCCCTTCATATCAAATACTAGTGTGCCATAAAATTACTATAGGTCTTGTGAATTTCTCCTTGTTGCCATTGATAATTATATTTTAAACAATTTAGAAGCTGTAGTAGCCTTTTCTACGCGCACCTTACAACTTTCTGTAAACAGAAAAATAAAATATTTCCTAAGCCACTCTAAAATTTGATTTTTATTCAAAGTGGCCAGATTATTTGTGTAATAGAAATGAAATAAATCCTCTAAATGATAAACTATGAAACGTCTAATATATTTTTATATTTAGTTATAGTTTCAAATATGTATAATTGGTATATTCACTAATCTGAGAAGGGAAGGGCTACTGCAGCTTTAAAAGCAATTTATGAAATGATTGTAAAATAGCTTGTATAGTGTATAATAAGAATGATTTTTAGATGACAGATTGCTTTATCATGACACATGTAATTATATTTTTTGTAGGGGTCACAGATATGCTGAATGGTAACCCATACAAGTTGTGGTTTGTCTGGAAGTATTAGTCCTGGCAGTAGTGATGTTAGGTATCCAAAGAGGTACTCGGTTTAAAAGGAAGAAGCTGATACTTAGTGGGTTTTCCTAGGGCTGGATTTTCTATTCATCAAATCACCGTAGAAAAGCGCGGGCTGGAACATGGGTGTTATACTTCCACCTGCTATTTTTGGTTACCCTTCACATTCCAGTAGTAAATTTGCAAACTTTGTGGATTTACTTGACCTGTGCTGCAAAAAATGTAAAGTAAAAAGGGGTGTTTATGCCCGCATGCATGCACCACCGAACATCTGGGGTTAATTTCATATACAGCCTCACACATCATAGCAAAAACAGCTTAAAAATTGGCAATAATACGCATACAGGTACCAGCAATATGTAAATATAGAGCATAGGTTGTTCACAATACACTAATACGTTTCTATAGCGCAACAAAAGTTTGTTTCCAAGTGAAATAGGAAACTAAATTTTCATCCTTTCTTAAATCTCTTTTTGAATATTATACCTATTAAAAAAGATATTGTATTCAGTACTTTTGGAGTAAAATATCACGTTTAATAAAAAAGTAATTCTGTTCTCTTTCAATGATCTATAAAAAGTATGTACATTTTGTAACAGTTAAGCTAGACTTCAGCAAGTATTTTAACTGCAGTTTTCAACCCAATTGGATGAAAATATTTATGCTACCTGTTTGGAATACAGTTAGGAAAATCCTAGTGTTTGGTTTTAAAAAGGCTCTGTAAAAAAAAGAAAAAGAGCTCTAAAAATGTTCTTATTTCAGAGAATGTTTTAAAAGTTAAACTGAGAAGCTCCATGTATTAATCTTTCATTTTTATCCCCGATACCTCAATTTGAGCTCTCGAGAAATCTGTGTGTGTGTGTGGACAAAGGTATGTGCTGTTGTTTGCCAACTGAAATGTGCATGAGCAAAATAGTCTGACCTTGGAAGAATTGAGAACTTAGCAGGAAAGAGGCTTTCACTCTTTTGGTTGCTATGTCTGTATGTTCATTCTTTGGTTATGAGTCTAAGGCAAAAAGAAAACTGGGATGTTGGGAGAGAGATTCATTCTGTTTGTGCAAGTTTTTGACTTGCTCCATTTTAAATGTAGAAGTGTAGCAAGCAGCCGGCAGTACATGTTTAATATAGAATTAGTCCTTTCAGCGCTGGGAAAAATCTGCACTTTGGATAAAGCAGGAAGAATCCTGACTTCTGTCTCTTCAGTGCCTTATCGCATAGTGCGGGGGACTCGTGGATGTTTCTAGAGATGCATGTGAATGGTCCTGGAGACATACTATATTTTGTTATTGCACATGAAAACTGATAGGAATGGCCTTACATAAGCCAGGGCTTGAAGAAAATGTAGAGGGGAGATACCATCACCTTATACAATATAGTTGTCACCCAGAGTACAACACAAATCCACTTGGAATCTATTAAGAGTTTTGCAACTGATAAGAGAGGGAGCACGTCTGAGAGTAAGTGCCAACCTGGAAGTAGCCTCTTTAGTCTCTCAAAGGTTTTGAGAACAGGTGAGGAGGAGATGCCTGGGCAAGTCCATAAAATCCTGCTTCCCTTCATCACACTTCAGTGAAATCACGTGCGTGTGTGAGGGCTGCAGGACCAGGCCCTAGGAGAGAAACTGTAAGAGGATCGTATGTATAATATATTACTTGAGCTTCATCATTTGTCCAGTCTGCAGCCAGGCGTTGGCAAGCCAACATAGGAACCAAATTTTCAGGAAGGAATGAAGCCTCCTTAAAAAAAAAGAAAAAAAAAAAAATCTTTAAAAAAATGCATAGAGGCTTCTATTTTCTGATGAAAGGCTGTGTGTATGAAAATATCCCCCACCTTCAAACTAACTTGCTAACAGCATAGATTCAAGTGTGTCATTATTCTATTTTGTATATTAAACAAAAGATATATAATGGGGACAAATCCTATATCATACTGGTGTATGGCATTATTAAAAAAAGCTTTTTTCATTATTTTTTATCACAGTAATTTTAAACAGTGTAAAATTAAAACCAGTGACGACTCCTGTTTAAAAAATAAAAGTTGTAGTTTTTTATTCATGCCGAATAATTCTGTAGTAACAATTCTGTAGTTTTCACCTACTCAGTGAAATGTTGGACTGTAAAATCTTGTGTGGAACTGTTGAACATTTATTTTTTCATTTAAATTTGCTGTGTTGGTGATACAAAGCCACACATCTGTACAGAAGTTGCAGTAAATGTGAGCCATTTACAGCAATGCCGAATAATGGACAGAAATCACATAATAAAATTCTGCTTTTTTCATTAAATGATTCCTGTTTTTGTAAACTTTGTTGTGTCCCTGACCAGGATGATGGGAGACAGTTGAATTAGTGCCTTTATACTTTGCTGTTCATTATGAATGTGAAAGTTAACATCTTACTGGGCATGTCTATATGTGTAAATGCTACAGGGTGAGTTTACTCTACAGCAGTGGTCACCAGCCAGTCGATCTTGATTGTGGAGTGACAGTCGATAGTCTGTCAGGCTCCATGATCAGGAGCAGCAGGACGCACATGGGCTGAGCCACGCCCCCTGCCACCCAGGCTGGGCTGGGTGAGTGGGGTCAGAGCCCAGGCGATTTGTCTGGGAGGGGAGGTGGGGATGTAGATCCTGGGGTACACTTTACTTACAAAAAATTATCTTCACCATAAAAAGGTTGGAGACCACTGTTCTAGAGTAAGTTACTTTAGTAAACCCATGCCTGGCAGGCATCTACATGTGCAGGTTGCGGGAGCAGATTTGCTGCTCCTGCCCCCTCTGAGCCTATAGCATCCAGAGGGAGCTGGAGGAGCTGGCTGCATGTGTCTGCAGCCAGTGGCCATCTTTAAAAGGCAGCCCTGCATGCTGCTCCCTGGTCACCTACTTCCCTGGCCCAGAGTAGCTATGGCTGCTCCATCCCCAGGCCCCAGGAGTGACACCCAGCACCCCAGGCTCCTACTCACCATGCTGCCCATGATGCTGGCCTGCCACCTGACCCAGGTCAGTCTCAGCCCTAACGCCCACCCCCCACAACCCAGTGCAGCTGCCTGGCCTGGCTCACTCTGCCATCCCAGGCCTCATGCCCTTGTGCTGCTGCTACCCAGCCCCTGTGCTGTTGCCCAAACCCCAGCAGGGATGCTGATGACATGCTCCTGGATGCTGCCACCGCTGCCGTCCATGTGCTTCTGGGCCTCCAGCCCTGCTGCCTGTGAGCCCGCTCAACTAGGCAGGACTGGTGGCTGCATGTTGTCCAGATTACCTGTGACACCGAGCAGTGGCTGGAGGTGTTCCAGATGACCTAGGCCACCTTCCTGGAGCTCCTTGACTTGGGGTGGCAGGTCACTGCCATATGGCTGCTTCTTCCCACAGACACTTGGCTGGCCACCACCCTGCTCAAGCTGACTGTACCTGCCAGCCTCCACTATGCTGGCCACCTCTCCAGCATGGGAAAGGCTGTCATTGGGGAGGCTGTCCTGAAGGTCTGCAGCGCTTTCCAGGACATTCTGGCACACCATGCTCTGGATGCATGACCCCCTGGAGGTGGTGGGGTTCTGCACCCTGCACTTCCCCCAATGCATTGGGACCTTGGACAGGACCCACATCCCTGTTACCTGCCCACCTTGCAGTGACTGCCCTACTACAGCTGGTGTGGATTCCACTCTGTCGTGCTCCAGGCTGTTGTAGGCCACCGTGGTGCCTTCATCCATGATACCTGCATCTTCTGCAACTCCACCCTGCCAGCCCTGGTAGAGAGCTGGCACTTTGTTTCGGGGGTGCCAGACCTTCAGCTGGGTGCAGTGATGGTCCAGCCCCTCCTCAGGAATCCTGCCTACCCACTGCTCCCCTGGCTTGTGTGGCCCTACACCAGCAGGACCCCAACCAGGCACACAGCAACTGGTGCCTTGGCTGGACCCACATGCTGGGGGAGTGCACCTTTGGCCGCCTGAAGGGATGCTGGTGCACCCTCACTGCCTGCCTTGAGGTCAATGAGGCCAACATCCCCCAGGTCATTGCCTCAGCTTGTGTGCTGCATGACCTCTGTGAGGCCCAGGGCCAGCTCTTACACAAGGCTTGGGCAGAGGACACGTGGCACCAGGAGCACCAGCTATGGTGACAGCAGTAGGCCTTCCCACTCCTAAGGCCCCAGCTGAACCGCTCACCCACCAGGGTACTGGGTGCAAGAGGTGCTGGCTAATCATCTCTTCCTGTGCTCCCCACTAGCTAGCCTGGACAGCCACCCATGGATTCCCGCCCCCCCCCCCCCCGCACCCCTAGCACCACGCTCACTGCAGACAAGTACTTTATTCCTTTCCACAAACACAGCACCCCCCCCCATCAGGGCCCACATGTGTTAGTGGCTCAACTAAAGGCAGCTTTTGCTCCAGGGCTACCTACAGCCGGGGTGAGCAGTGGGGCTGGGCCCAGGTGCAGTGGGGCTGGGGCAGGGGCAGGGACACCTGGCTAGTGGAGGCATCACTGCACCTCGGCCCAAGCTCATGGGCTGGAGCAGAACCCGTTGGCCAGAGACTAGCTGCAGGTAGTCCAGGCTGCTGCTGTGCTGTGCAGGATAGCTGCCAGCAGCACAGGACAGGCAGCCATGCAGCAATGCAGTGCCAGGGAGCAGCACTGGGCTATGGGCACGATGCTGTGGCTGGCCTGGGACCTTTACAGGGACACGCAGTGGCAAGAGGCTGGCTGCAGGTGACCCAGCTTCCCCACAGGCTTTTAAGGGCCTGGGGCTGGGGCAGCCAAAGAGCTGTCCCAGCTCTGGGACTAGAGATGCTCTCAGCCTTGAGGCCCTGGGGCTAAGCTGTAGGTGGCCTGGTGGTGGGATGGGCAGGGAGCAAACTTGCTCCTGGTCAGCATCTACACAGTAACTAATCAGGAGTTAATTTGCTACTTGTATTTGCAGGTAGCAAATTTACTTGGTCAGTTCAAATTACTGTGCAGTAATTATCTGCATGTGTATTTGCTGTATTGCACAGTAAAGCTTCTCATGTAGGTGCATGCAGAGTCTAAATCCGGTTTCTGTTGATGTAGCAAGCACAAGAGTTTTCTGATAGCGGAGATCAAATTCACATTTTAATTAGAATGCATTAGATGCATTTTCTAAATCTTACTACATTCACTGTCAAATTCCTGACTCTTAACTTCAATTTTCCTGGTGAGGAGCCAGTACCAACAAGCTCCTAGTAACATACATAGAACTGAACAGATCTTGCAGTCCTTGAAGAAAATCAAAGTAAGGGAAACATCAATTTAACTTGGAGGAAAAACACTATTAATACATTAATAAAAATGATCAGTAGTCTATTTTTTTTCTTAACAATATGAAGCTGTTAATAATGGAAAGAAGAAAATTTTCGTCACGACTCTGTGGGAGGCTAAAAGGCTTAATACCAGGAGGAAAATCGAAATACTAGAAAACATATATTCTATGTACTTAGATTCAACTGCATCTAAATGGATGTGTACGCAAATGCCTTCTACTAAACATTAGCTGTTTACATTGTAAATCATAGATTTGATTTTTTCCATGCATCTTCAGATCGGTTTCGGCACAGTTCCAGCCTACTTTGAATGACCTGTTTGCACAGCAGTAATAAAAGGGAGCAGCGGCAGCTGAGAGATAAGTCTGCAGCAGTCATATCTTTAAAACAGGTGGAGAGAAATGTTTGCGTGTTGTGTGCGGTCTGTTCACTGTTTTAGGCCCAGCCTGTCCCATGGCTGTTAATCTTAGGTGGCATGTTCAGCATTGGCTGCCTCTGCCTAGTTGTCAGTTGTAGATCAGATCCTCCATTTTGAAATGAGCAATTTGCACGTTGTGCTGGCTCTGATCCTTTTGTGGCAATAGCCGGAGTAAATGGTTAAAAGAGTTGTAATGGCACTGTTGAGGGGCTACATTTTAGATGGTCTTGACTACTATTCTGTGCCGCAGCGATATCAAGCTGGACCTGAAGGCCTCCCTCGTTCAAAGTCAAGCCATGAATGCACAAAAGGATCCTAACCTCCCCCCGCCCCAGGTCCTGACAGTAGCCCAAAGGATGTTACTGTGTTAGCAAAGAAACCAAGACAGGGAAATGCATTCAGGGTTCAGGATTTTCAACTAGCTCGTTGCACTCTTCATGCTACTGGAAAAGAGCAGCAAGTTAGAATCCGATGCAGTCTGTATGCGTGTGTGTGTGTGTGTGTGTGCGCGTGTGCGCGTGTGTTGTGCTTTCACCATCAAGTGCCCCTAAAGGGTTAAACAGTAGGCAGGGTATCCCCCTGACTGGAACTGGGGGGAGGCTGTGTTTAATGGTTAAGCTGAGCTAGACCTGGGAAATGAGGCAGTTGGAGCATGTGTACAAGCGCTCAGACGGGCATCCTTGGCAGGAGAGATGCATCCCAAGAGGCTGCTTAGAGACCCCAAACTAGCGACTCTCCTGAGGCCTCTGTTCACACTCTGGAGGCTTAAAGTTTGCAAGATCCAGTGGTTGTGACCCAACCTAGCAGCCCAGTGAACATCCAATTCAACAGCGTTTGGGTTTCTGGATTAACCCTGCTGAAAAAGTTTCACTGTTGTTGTTTGATAGTAAAAAAAAACAAGCCGGTCTTCATTTCAGACTATGACCTGAGTCACTAGAACAAGGAGAGCTGCCATACAACTCACCTTCTGGCATGTGATCATTACTATATATTGAGATTTAAACCTGATGTGTATTAAGCATTTTTAAGCCAGTCATAAATAAAACGGTTTTGAGTATTTGAAGTTTTACCCACCATTTTACTCCTTTTTGAGCACAAGGAAAGCAGATTAGTACTGTAATGAAAGCTAATTGGAATGCAACATAACATGTTGTCTTCCAGCAAAGGGGCGCTTTGAAGTCCAAATTAATACACGAACCATACATAAGTTGCTTATGGCCGTGGCTACTGGGTAAATATACTGCGTGCAGCCAGCAGCATCTTCAAACACCTGGCATTGCTCTGGGCAGGTTTCCGTCTTGCCTGGAAGCAGTGTAGCTATGTCTGCAATGCCCCATGGGTGGGCTAATTGCCTGGCCATGGCATCATATGCAGTTACCTCCACATTAGGTTAGTTTAGTTATACTGGCATAGCTTTTCAAGCCAGATGTCTCTACAGCAAAGCCACAAGGTCCGATATGGCAACTTAAAAGTGAGTTGTAAGCTGACTGGTCACTTCTGCTTAAAAGGACTCTTAAGCGCATGGACATTGGAGGTAGGGTTGTCCCGGGTGGGAGGTGGGGGGCAGTGAATTGGGGTGTCCACCCCGGGCCCCACATTTTGGGTTCACGTCCAGCTGCTCAGCATGTCCCTCCCCCCGCTGAATCTGCCATCGGCTTCCTCACGTCCGGGGGTGGGGCCCCACACAGGCTGATTTGGCCCGGGCCCCACACCCTGCTCAGGGAGCCTCTGATTGCCCCAAGGGCACCTACCTTCCACCCAAAACTTGATTGTCCCCTCCTCTGGCTGAAAATGGCTTGCATCAGAAATATGAAACAAGGATGCACAGAATATGTATGATACAAATATAACTTACGTCTCAGTTAAACGTTTTGGCATTAATACTCTTTGGGTGCATATACACATGAAATTAATTTGATGCAATAAACTCCAGTGCGTTAGCATGTGCATCTGGGACTACAGCACATTGAGCCAGGGTGCCACAGCCCTAGCTAGCAGGCCAGCCTGGGTGGGTTGCACCTGCCAGCCCAAACCTGCTCTCCTTTTCTCCCCGCTCCCCCCCACCAGCTCAACATACCGCAGAGGGGTTGGCTGAGGCACAAGTGTGCTACAGCACGGGGCTAGCTAGCAGGCAGCCCCAAACTGTTACACCTTCATGCCCCAGCCAACCCCGGTCGCTGTCCACACGTGCAGTGTGGCAGAGCAATTAACTCTGCTGCAGAATAGTGCTTGTGTTGGGCAGTACTGTCCTACAGCAGACTTAATTAGTTTATTCCAGCCTAACAGCACTGCTAGTGTAGACAGTGACACTTGTTAGGCAAGTCTTCAGTGAGCACCATGAGCGACTGGTGCCTCCTGAGTCTGGGCAGGACACCAGTTCGCCGATGGAGGGGGTGGTCCCCCAGGCTCAGAACCACCAGCAGCAAAACCGGAAGTGCACTTCCACCGGCACTTCCGGGTTCGCAGCTGGCACTTCCAGAGGGTGCCCGGCCAATCTCAGGGGGTGCGCATGCACCCCCCTACACATCACCAATGGTAAGCACCTCATGTAGATGCACCCTTTGTATCACTTAGTATGGCCCTTTCCTGCACAGCATCCTACACTGGGTCTTGGCAAATCAATAAAGTAACTTGCTTCCCTCTAACTTACTTCCGTTCTAAAATGTTAGCGGTTAATTGCAATTTTCTACTGCTAGATTGTGACAACATTATTCAGAGTGGGCTTCTTGCCTCTGGCACTTCACTGGAATGATTTCTTGTGTATTTTCTCCCATCCTGTGAGGTACCTCAATGAATCTCCTGTGCGATGTGGAAAGCTACACCTTTGTTTTGTTCATGCCATCCAAGTAATGGCAGTCCGTTAGCTGCTTTGAGGTAGATGCAGAATACTAGCAATCCCTCACCCTCTCATCTCAGGCTGCATTAAAGACAAATCTCCCATGCCGTGGCTGGTTGGGCCATCTCAGTGTTAGGAGGATAGATTCCCCAACATTTGAATGTCCTAAAGGGGTGTTGTGTTCCTGAGCACAGGTAAAGAATGGCACATCCCTGAGGAGCTGCAGGCGAATGAAACAGGTTTAGACGGTATCTCGGGGTCTTTTACATTCAGGCCCCTGCAATACACAGACAAATCATTCAGATGCCCTCATGTACTGCATTTATGCATAGCAATATGATCAAAATAATGAATATGAAGTTCTTTGGTTTAATTTAAACTCTGGCATGAATATTCCTAGCAAAGGAAGGATTTATCTTGGTGCATATACAAGATGTTTTTTTCAATAAATTGCTAATAATTTTGCCTGACAGAGCTTGGAAATCCTTTTATTCAGTTATCCATCTTAAAACAACTCAACAATTCAATCTCTAACTTGATGGAAGGAGGGGAGACATTTGTAAATGGGATTAAAAGTTAATTGACCTAAATTACCAGCACTGATGCTATTGTTTATAAAACCATGCCTGAATATGCCTATACAATGCATCCAAAGTTTGGCATGGATCCACACCATAATTAGGGATGATCTTTGAGCTGTAACACGAAGCTCTACATTTAAAAAAATTACAAACGAGTGGAATCACTCTAATTATAGGCTTCTGTTGATTCAAGATTAAACCAGATAAAAAGGTTGAGAGGAAACTGCTGATACAGCATTTAATACGGCCACTAATTGCATCGCTAATGCGACAGGACAGCGGTTATACTTTCTGCTTGATGTGATACAGGCTGCAAACTCACCGCCCTGTGCCCGGTTAAGTGAAGGGGGCGAGATGGCTGAGGTGGCTGGGAGCGGGCTGGGAGCTGGTCTCTGTGGGGCGCCGGTTATATGGGGCAGCCGGTTTCTTTCCTAACCTGGTTGAAATGAAGTCCATATTCTCCCCACACCACCTATTTTGGCAACAGGTTAGGGGGCTGCTTTTATTAAGGAGCTAAAATTCCCGGTGAGCTTCATCACCGAGCTGCAAGGTCCCCATCTCAGGGCTGATCTCCAATTCCACTTTCAGTTTAGAGACCCACTCGCATCTCCCCGGGCTTCACGAGGCAGCAACACTTGCTTACCCAGCGAGACGGACCCCTGGAGACGGAGGAGGGACGTTCAGACAAGGTTTCTGTGTCTCTTACCCTTGGAGCTTAAATGTGCACCAAGCACAGCATTTAAATCCACTTTCTTGTTCTTGGACTCCATCACGAAATTTTCAGTGAAGCCAAACCCTAGTTGATGGTGTACAATAACAGTCGTTCCAAACTTTAAACAGGCAATAAAATGTGACGTTTGCTTCGCTGCTGCTCGTTTCAGTTGGCCACATGTTCTCTAGGTCATTTTTTAATACTGTTTTTTTTTTTTTTGTTCCTTGAATATGGTCATTTTGACAACTAATTCGTAGTCTGCAGCTAGTTCCTAAGCAGTGTTTTGGGTACATAAGGCAATCAAGCTGTTAGTTTTGATGGATGAGACATTAGAGTATGCCTGGAAACCAGTCTGCAGAGCAAGTCCTTCCGTCCTGAACGACATTTGTTTTCCACAACGCAGTAACAAAGAGCCGCTGTCGCTGTTACCGGTTCAGCTCTGAACAAAGCCCATGAAATGTTCCTTGTGACAGCGACTCTCATGAACCAGCCAAGGGAGCAGAGGTCACGTTCAGGTCTAGCATAAACCGACGCATCCTGCTGGCTTCTGTGGCGCGGCGGCCCCTTCACCGCGTCTGAATTGAACTTCCCATCTTCCGCAAGCCAGCAGCAGGGTTTCTGCCTGACAAATCCACGCTGTAAAAGCAGAGTGCAGGGACAAAAACACAAAGGGTTTCCCATTTCCTCTTCCGTGTTGCTCGGTGCCAGGGAAAGCTGCAGACCCCGTATACGTAGCTGCTGTCGTTGCACTAGGGCTTCTCCAGCATTCAGCAGTATTTTGTCCACAGCTGTAGACACGTGTGCCCAGTGGTTTTCAGTGGTGATATTATTTACCGGAAAAAAGCTAGGTCCAGGATGCTGTATATCAACCCCCATTAGTTACGAATAAAGCAATAAATGCTGTTATGAGGGCATTAACCATTATGCCGGCTCAGACTGAAGCGAGCTGTCGGGTGTGAGGACAGCCTCCAGGCTGCAAAATTGCATCCGCTGTATTAGCAATGTTCTGGTTTGTAGCAACGCTTGTTCCCCTGTAGTAATCAGCCAAAAGCTATGACCAAATGCCCCTTAAGGTAGACTCATAAAGGAGAGGTAGCCTGTCTCAGTGACCAGGCCTACCCTTTGGCACTTTGCTGTTACACCCCAGGCTGGGCACACAAGCTCCCTGTGCATTATAGTTGCAAGAGGCGGATGCCTAAGTCTGGGAGTCAAAAAGCCAGTGAGCTGTGCAGGGAGCTGTCTAGGCTGGCTGGTAAGAAATGCAAAGGGGAGTCAGGCATTTCCCAGATCCCAGATGCTAGGGGCATCCTGGGCTCCTAGCTGTGATTTGTGTCGGATGTACCCTGACAGAGCAAGGAAGACAGACGCAGACTTTACTCCTGAACCTCAGGCCTTAAGTCAGAGCCGCTGCGCGTCACGCTCAGGCCCGTCGGGACACAGACAGTTCTGTGTATGCCCAGCAAGGGCATTTTGGTGCATCGGGGGCATTACAGCTGGCTCTTTCGGGTGCCCCGATGGCTAAACAGAGGCTTTGAGGGTCCAAGTTTTGGACTTAGGTACCTAAAAAAAAGACAACCAAGCAGGGCACTGCTGTTTCCCTCACAAATGTAGGTCCTGGCCTTGGATATCAGCCAGGGGGCATGATTCTGGCCCTGAGAGGGCATTCCCGGAGGCACAAGGGACAGCACAACCCTGCAAAGTCAGTCACCACAGCATGGCTCTAGAGGGTTGCAGGTCTTACTGCAGCATCTACTTCCTCTGCAAGACTGCTAACAGCCAGAAACATATGTAGTATTGATGCTAATTTTAAGGAGCTGTTGCAGCAAAGGCAGAACGATTGCTTTTTTTCAGGCCTCCAAAAAGCAAGGTTTGTGTTTCATGCACGGAGCTCTGTGCACTTCAGAAACGGGCTCCGTTTGGTGTGAAGAAACTGGGAGCTTCACGACAAGAGCTGCGCGCTCAGGCTTCCTGTGCAATTCTCTGAGCACTGAGGTTCCCGGTGGCGCCCTCCGAAGCATCCTGAGCACAGGTAGTGCTCCAGCCCGCAGGAACCTGCAGCTTCTGACTGGCTCCCTATGTGTGTTTTGCAGCCCTTTTGGCTTAGTGGAAAGGCCTAGTGTTTTAGCTCAGTGGCTGATGCAGTCTGGATGCATTTCTGGTCTAGTGTGAAAGAGGGAGGAAGGGAGGGAGGAAGACTTGCAGTTCCAGGGCTTGCTCTTGTCTCACTACCCATACTAGACTCGGCTGTGCTAAAGCCTTAATGTGTGCAGAAGCAGCAAATCCCAAATAAAGACCAGCTTGGGAGGAGCCTGTGAAATCACCCACTGTAAGGCATGGTGCTGGGCTAGATGCTCATGCCCCCTGCCCTCTCCCCGCCACCCCCTGCCCGTCTGGCAGAGTCGCAGCCCGGCACACAATTGGGAACCAGTTCCCAATAAATCAGCACCTTTGGAACCGTTCACCTGTTGTGTGCACATGCACACGTGTGTGCACCTACACCCTTGTGTGCTTGAGAGGATGTGAGCCTACAGTGCTTATCGCCCAACTGAATGCCCCCGTCACCAAGCAATAGGTGGGGGAAAGGGTGACTACAAGCAACCCCTCTTACGGAAGCTCTTCTGCTTATTCTAGACGAGGTAAAGATTCACTGGGCCAGAGAGAGAGAGCAAGCAAGTACGACCAAAAGTCTGTAGCTCGGCAATCAAGGCTCTCACCAAGGCTGGTCCCTGGCCCAGCGACTGGAACACAGGCTCTTTAACCATTGATTAAGGCTGGGTAGGAAATACAGGTCTCATCTCCTCCGTGTGTGTGCCATAAGCACTACATTGCCAAGTCAAGGCAAGCCAATCTCTTATTTGGCCTCTGATGCAGTGGCTACACAAAGCCGTGCAACCGGCAGGTTTCAAGAGAAGCTTAGAGGTGCCAGGAACGGGACCTCCACACAGCAACCCCGAGAGTTTGCCTGCCTAACTACCTCTGGGCCTCGCAGAGCTTGAGCCTACAAAGTACATTTGCTGTCTAAAGTCCCAGCCTTTAAACGGAGCCGCTTGACAGCCTGGACTAGGATTCACAACACACCGAACAGGGACGCCTGGCGAGAACGACGTAGGAGTAGCAACAGCATTTGAGGAGACCCACCGCAGCTTGAGCTGCGCATTGAACCTGCATCTCCTGCTTACCCGGCAACTGATGAAAAGTTAGTTTTTGTCTGAAAAAATGGCACTTTTCAGGCCCCGTGTGATTAGGCAGGCATGTTGTGCAACTCATTAAGACTTTCGCATGCAGGCAAGCATCTCCCAAGCTGGACTTTAGGGCCCTAAATCCCATTTAGGATTTGCCACATCTGCTCACAAGAGAAACAACATTTTAGCACAGATGAGTCTAGTGTGTTTAGTGAGACAACAGCAGGCACTTTCCAAGCCCTGGAGCTGCGAGGCTAAAGGAAAAAAATCAATGTCCTTTGCTTTGTTAAAGGCTGAGTTTCTGACTAATAAATAACCCAGCTGTAAAGGGCAGTCTCGGCTCATGCAGCAGCGGTGACGTGGGTCCTTGTCTGTTCATCTGAGCCCGAACTGGGTGAAACATTAGGTCTTTGTGGCATTAATAATTTGATGGGGATCATGGTGCTGCACGCGCACGTCTCAAGAGAGGGCGAGTTGAGGAAGGGGTGGTGTCACCGTTTTCTTCCCATACAACAGATGCCAAATAGCTGTCTTTTAACAAGAACAACTGTGTTTCTCTCTGCTTTTGGACCCTGATGCTTAGGGGATAAAAAACAAACCCCCACCTCGAGTACTTTGCCACGCAGACCCTTCTAATTAATTAACTTGATAGAGCCCTACTCCATTAATGCAAGGGTTATGGTAAATAGACACAAAAGAGCTGTTCAGATATTAAACCCTCTCACGCTGGCACCGAAGCAGCACAAGTAATCCAAGCTGACCAGGGCCTACGGTGCGGGGCTTTCATTAACTGTTTCACTGCAAACCTTCTAGTTGGTTACAGCAAATAAAACCCCAGACATTTGTCGACGCAGGACTATGTCCTGGGGCCGAGTCTGGGGAGGGAGGCGCCGCGACCATCACAATCAATCCTACAGCAAAAGGGTTGGGCAGTCTGGGACAAATGCGAACCTCGGGGTGGGGATAGGTGGGAAAGCCTTCAGGCCTTTCAGGGACGACTTTCCCTCAATTCTTCCAGGCTTTAAGCCCAAACCCATCTTTTCCTTCACTCATTTCCTGGCTTTCTAGACAGCACTGCAGCTACTTCCTCGGCCCCTCCCTCGGTGTAGTCCCCTGGGTTTGGGCCATTTGTTTCAGGCGCTGTATTGTCATATTTCACATAAGTAAGGGGGTTAGGTTATTTTCAGCGCAAGAGATAATGGAGCTACATGTAGCAGGAGGAGAAATAAACTATTAGGGTGAATTCTTATTATCCTAGTGTACAATGTGCGCATTGAATTCCCCATGGCTATTACGGCTGAATAAGCTCCCAAGACATTAGTGTTCTCAGCTTGATAAAATTGTATGGAATCAAGAATACAATTAACCAGGAAATGAAAAATGTAATATGTCAATGAAATCAGGAGGGATAGGACTGTAATTTTTGTCCAATAAACTATTCAGAAAAATCAAATGCCCAAATAGTATCTCCAAAGAACTGGACAAATACTTTTTCTTCACCAGACGAATAACTATGTGGTAATACTTCATTAATTCAGCTCTACAGATGGTCAAATAATGTTTGTCAGATTAATTATCCCAGTTTGTTTTTAATATTAGCTAATTCTTCACTTCTTTCATCCACAAGCAGTTAGCAAAAAGATCAGGAAAGCAGAGAGACGTGGCTTTGCAATGTCAAGGTAGTTATGCCACTCAGGAAAAACCAGCTACAAACAATCATAATGCCAGGTCTGTGCCATTACACGGCCCCACTCATCATATCTACTCGTGATGAATTAAGAATCTATAATCATCGCTAACAGTTCTACGGGCAAAGTTAAAACCACATTCAGTTATCACCAATAATGCAAAACCCAGCATGTGACAGCTAAGATGCCATTAATCCACTTGTAAAAATTGCATATTACTGCTAGCTCGTTGTTACTGTGTGTCTTCTGTTGTACACACCCACTCAGTAAACTCGCCAGTTCTGGTGAATGCAGGTAAGTTATATATTTTTTCAAGTTACATAAATGTGCGTGTGTGCATGCATGCATGCATGTGTGCACACGCGCATAAAATAAATGAGTACACATGCATTCGTGCACTCACACACACACACAATTAGGAATTAATGTTGTCTGGTGTGTACAAGAAGAACCTGAAGCACCAAAACCAGTGAAAACAAGAGAGGCAGCCAAGGAAAGGTCTGAGAGAGAGGGTGAAAGGGGTTTCCTTATGCCAAGGAAAAATGGGTTGATAGCTAGAAATCTCATGCTAACAACAGTATCAGTTAGGTAGTGTCAGCGCGCCAATGGAAACGCCAGAAGGAAAAAGTCGGTTTTTAGAACTGGACAAATCCCTGGGGGACAACAGATGAAATAGCATCTCTAACCCCCGCCCCCACAACAATCCCGCTAGTAAATGACGTCCTGTCTATGCTAGATCACAGGCTACGTAGTGCTATTCTTCTGTACCAACGATAACTGATGTTGTGTGTGTGCGTGCATGTGTGTAGTGCACACACTCTTCTATTTGTTGCCGTCTATGATTCTACTTCATCCCATTGCAAATGTATAAATCCTGTATGCACACAGCTCGAACCAGTGGGTGACACACTGGTGCCCAACTAAAGGGAGACTGCATGTAGTAATTACAAAGGGGAACAATCTGTAACGTGCAATTTGAATTTCTTTCTGGGACATCATTACAAAAAAATAGGTGGATTCCTGCTTCCCTCCTCCCCACCTCCTTTTCTTTACACTGCATATGTATTTCTTTTGCATGCTCAGAAAAACAATGCGCAGAACCCAGCCAGCTAATATCAAACCAGAACATATCGGTCGTAATCATGAAAAGAGGGCTGGGTGCTTGCATATATATATAATTTTCTGTCACAAATGCTCAAGGCACATAAAGCACGGAGTAGATAAAGTATTTTACAGGCTGAAACCCTTCATTCCCTCCTAATGGATGAACCATCACAAATGCTGTTGGAAGCTATTATTTTCTTTTAAATGCCAAGGTTACTGCGGGCTAACACAAGATTGAACAGCAGTTAACCTCTTCTGCATGTAAAGACAAAAATAATTACAATCTGAAGGATGTGAACACATGCGCAAGCCATTAAAAGAAACTCAACAACCTGTGTCGTGTTTCCATTGTAAGTGGGGAGCAGAGTAATTGTGCTTCAAACTTTTCCCTTGAGATTTTGTTCTTAATTCCTCCGAGGCCCACACAAAACAGATCTTCCCTTGCCGCTAGTGCCATGTGTTTGTTCAGCTGGGGGTTTTCATGACCTAGTTCAGCTCAAGCAAGTCAAGAATCAGCAGAGTGATAAAGCCTCGGAGGGTGACGGGCTCTGAATCCCTGCCTTTTGTTCAAGTTGCAAGTGACTCACGTCTGGGGCTGTCATTCGCTTGGAGACGCACGCTCACAAACAGAAGCCAGGCCTCCAGGAGGCTTTCCAAGCTGTGCGCGGCAGGCTGTGAGTGCTAAAGACCTTCCGTTTGACTGCTCCGTTCACCCCCTTGTACGGTCCCTGGCACGTTTTTCAACCGCTGCCAAGCTGCAAAAATCAGCCTCCGGTTTTGAGAGCAAGCAGCACCTGGGTGCTCAGCTTTGCAGGGCAATCTGCTCCTTGTCGTCTCATGGAGGTTACCACTTGATGGAATAAGTACCAGGAAAAGTTGAGGTGAGCGGTGTCGATATCAACAGCCCGAATCGGGCAAGGAGAAGAACAGCAGCCACGCTAGAGCGCGCGCCATGTCTCCATGCACTCACTCTCCCCATATGCTTTTGCTGTAGACATAAATGCTAATAACTCATGGGAAGGAAGAAACTGGCTTTCTCATTCAATAAATAAGTGAACTCCACATGAAATATGAGCACGGAAATCTAAAGCACTTTAAAAACTGATGGCCTATCAGAGAGTTCACAAGGTCAAGGCCCCAAGGGAGGGGAGAGTTTGGCAAAACGAGAAGTGGAGGAGATCCTTATTACTGCGGGGCTGGATCTCTGTAGCACACACAGCTTCATATATGACCTTTGATTCACAGGGCTGTGCGGTGCATATACCTGCAGCTTCTGGGACATGCTGGGTCTAAACTAGGAACAAGTATGAGGTGATTTGCCCCTGACTTAAGGGCTCTAGTATTTGTTATTTTTCTTAAAGCTAATAAAAAAGAAAAACGCCCTGTATTCAAAAGCTTGTTTAAAACTATTCCAACCATGAAGCAAAAGATATCACCCGGAAAAATCCTACATCCATACATACTATCTCCTGATTTTAAACTACTGATCATTTTCAGAAAAATGACATGAGGTTTCAATGTCAGAGATTGCCAATACTTCCCACACCGCTGCGGAGGTTAAGTCTGGATTTGTATCAGTGGCTGATGAAGGCAGATGCTAACAAATGCAAGGTGCTGCACCCTGGGACAAATCACCAACAATACCAGTACAAAATGGGTGATGGCCGGCTGAATGGCTGCTCTGGGATCCATATTGCAATGAGTATTTGAAGACCAGCTGTGGGAGGCACTCTGCTGTGCACCATAGTTGTTGCATAGGCCTTTCCATTGGATTTTTTAAAATCTTTGTTGACTAAGCAAACAAGCAAACAAATTGTGGTTGGACCCAAAGTAGGCACCACCATGCCCAGGGTCAGGGATGACCCAGTTAGAGAACTTTTGGAGGGGTTGGACATGTTTAAATCAGTAGGTCCAGATGCTCTTCACCCGAGGGAGCTGAGGGAATTGGCAGGGGTCATAGTGGGGCCCCTGGCATGGCTCTATGTGGTCCCCATTTACAAGAAGGGGAGAAAGGAGGACCCCGGCTATTATAGGCCAGTTAGTCTCACCTTGGTCCTTGGGAAGACCTTTGAGAAAATTATCAAGGAGCACATCTGCAAGGGCCTAGCAGGGGAGGTAACGCTCAGGGGCAACCAACATAGGTTCACTGAGGGCAGGTCCTGCCTGCCTAACCTGGTTTCTTTTTATGATCAAGTCACAAAGTCCCTGGACAAGGGCGTCGAGGTGGACATCGTCTTCCTGGACTTCAAGGCCTTTGACCTGGTTTCCCACCACATTCTCTTAAAAAAGCTTGGTGACTGCGGCATTGATGCCTACACAGTCAGGTGGGTGGCAAATTGGCTTGACTGGTTGTTCCCCAGGGCTCAGTCCTCAGGCTTGTGCTGTTCAACATCTTTATCAGCGACTTGGAGGTGGACGTGGAAAGCACGCCATCCAAATTCGCTGATGACACAAAGATGTGGGCAGAAGTGGGCACACTAGAAGGGAGGGACAGAATCCAACTAGATCTAGACAGGTTACCGAGGTGGGCGGATGAGAATAGGATGGGATTCAACATGGACAAGTACAAGGTGCTGCGTCTAGCGAGAAGGAACCAGCAACACACCTATAGGCTGGAAGGGATCTTGGAGTCATTGTTGACTCCAGGATGGACATAAGCCACCAATGGCGAGGAAGCAGTCAGTAAGGCTAGCTGCACCTTGTCGTGCCTCTACAGATGCATCACAAGCAGGTCCAGGGAGGTGATCCTTCCCCTCCATGCAGCACTGGTCAGGCCGCAACTGGAGTACTGTGTCCAGTTCTGGGTGCTGCACTTCAGGAGGGATGTGGAGGGTCCAGAGGAGGCCACTTGCATGGCCAAGGGGCAGCGGGACAAGCCCTATGAGGAAAGGCTAAAGGGCCTGAACCTATTCAGCCTCCACAAGAGAAGGCTGAGAGGGGATCTGGTGGCCTTTTACAAACTCACCAGGGGGGACCAGAGGGAATTGGGGGAGGCTCTGTTCCCCTGGGCACTACCTGGGATAACAAGGAATAACGGCCACAAATTAATTGAGAGTAGGGTCAGGCTTGATATCAGAAGGCATTACTTTAGTTAGGGCTGCCAGGCTCTGGAATGGGCTCCCAAGGGAGGTGGTGCTCTCCCCTACCTTGGGGGTCTTCAAGAGGAGGCAGGACAGATATTTGGCTGGGGTGATATGACCCTGGCACCCGTTCCTGCCTGGGGAAGGGGGTCAGACCTGGTGATCTGTTTAGGTCCCTTCTGACCCTAAGCACTTTGATACTACAAAGTCTCCTCATCAGTACTGTGATTCTTCAAAACTTACAGTTACAGCGAGTGGGTAGGAAAGACATAGCACTGTTAATAGGAGAAGTGTATACTAAAGAGACCCAAGGAGTGTTTTATATCTTACTTGGTTGCCTTTCTGTCAGCTCCATGGCCCTCCTTCTGGGGCTTTCTTCAGGAGCTGGTGTTTCAGTCGGCTGAAGAGCAAAGGCAACATTTGCGCTGATAAGACGAAGCAGTAGTATATTCATTCTCCACATTCTAAAATGCTTTATCATTCATTGTGGATATAGCAAAAGTAAGATACCTTTAAGAAAAAACAGATGTAAAGTACCTACAAAATTTAGCAACCTATCAAGTAAAAGACAAATATACCAGGCACATTTGCGTTTCCCCTTGCTGTCTATATATTTACTATATTGTTCAGTCAACTGCATGATCTTGCTCTACAAAAAAGATAGCTTCCTCGACTGGATTGACTGCATAGCTCAAGGAACGCCCCCCCCTTTCTGAGCTACAAGCTGAAGACCGTCATCAGCAGTACGGATCAGGTCACAGTGCATCACACCCCTTGACAAAAGGAAAAGGAAATGAAGAAAAGTGTACTGAATTATCTTCCTTGCAAATCATGCTCAGGCCCCCATTCATGTACCATGGTTTTGTGCCAAAACCTGCCTGGTAAATATACATTTTAAGTACATTTTAAAGGCTCCAGCCCCGAGCTTTTCTCTCTAGGGTAAATGAGGTAGAATGAATTGCTGGTGCAATATCACAGAATTGGATCCCACCCAGAACAGTAGCTGTCAGCTGAAAATAAGCCTGATGTGAACAAAACTGGAATAAGCTTGCTTGTGCCAGAGTTATGCTAACCAGAGCTAGAACTAATATTAAAAAACCATTATAAAATAGTGGTCACAGATGGAGAAAAAGGTGCATCCAGAGCCATGTTATTTTATATTTCTCTTGATACAGATTTGAGAATTGTTAAGTTTTGCCAGTCAACCTTAATAGCAAAAAATATAACTTGGGGCTCATAAATGCCATGCTGTCTAGTATCATTTGGGACTTGACTTCATTTATATAAAGCATGCCAGATTTAAATTAAACTCCAGCTCTCAAAACAAAATATATGTAAAGCTGTTTTTTCCCCCCTTTGGTTACACAGAGCCTTATTTCAAATTGTACTTTAATATCTTTGGAGCCTGCCATGGGCCCGCCAGCCAGCCAGGGGTATAAATCATATTTTGAAATTCATGTGTGGGAAGAGATGGGGAGAGGAGAAGAAAGGTGATGCTGTGTAAAAGTCCTTCTTACCCGGCTTTGATGTGACTCATTCCTACGGGCGTAAGGCACAAGGAGGCCGGAGGCGTTGATCTCCAGATCTTCTGCTGACCTTGCCTCCTGAATGAACCAGTAGCAGTAAAAACAAGGCTACACTATGAAACGCTGTACTGCAACCAGGGAATGATTTACTACCAGCTATACCAGGTGTTAACAGGGCTGGATTATTCACATGCTTCCTTCCTCCTACCTTTTGGTTCGAGTTTGTGGTGTTTTCACTCAGTGGGAAGAAAGCCCACTCCAAGTGAGGCATGCTGTCTCTAAGCAGAAAGACCGCGTGCCTTCCACGCGTGTCCCCATGCATGTTTTT
This sequence comes from Crocodylus porosus, assembly GCF_001723895.1. Classification (NCBI taxonomy): domain Eukaryota; kingdom Metazoa; phylum Chordata; order Crocodylia; family Crocodylidae; genus Crocodylus; species Crocodylus porosus. The sequence goes on from NW_017728914.1 coordinate 24,618,394, forward strand.
AACCTTAAATTACAAGCAGGTATTATCAAGGGCAGATCCAGAGGGGGTGGAGTAGTGCCCCCTCCGGATCACATGGCAGGGGTAACATCTGGGGACTTTTCCTCATCTCTTCCTCCCCATGCTCAGAAGCACGTCCCCTGCCCTGTCCCCTCCCCTACCTGCCACTGCCAGCGTCTCTGCTGGCCCGGGGGCAAGGGGACTCACGTCCTGCTCCAGCCGGGGTGTAGAGGAGTCTGGGAACAGCAGCCGTGACAGCAGAGGGCATCTGCCCACCACCCCCCTGGCTCCGGGCTGAGCCCAGCCCTCGTGCAGCCTGTCGGCGGTGGGACGCAAGGTCCCGTCCCCACTAGAGCAGCACAGACACCGACAGGAGCAGGTGGAGGGGGGCAATGGGAAGGGGAGAAAGGAGGGAACCACCTTTTTGGGGTTTGCTCCTGTGGCGCAGTCTGCCTGCCCGAGTTGAGGGGGATCATGGGAGAGGCTGCGAGTGGGGGTTGCTGCTCCTGCACCCCCCTTTGTAAAATCCTGGGTCCACCCCTGGGTATTATATATTGGTGTAAAGCACCGCTTTCCTTTCCCAGTAAAACGATCCGTCTTTCCCCTCCCCCTGCATAGCCACTTTGCACTCAAGTCCCTGGCCTGTCGCTAACATGTGCTGAGTGCTGGGAGAAGTGAATCATACCAAAAAAGTGGATTAAAAATGGAGCAGAGCAAGTTGGAAATAGAAAAGGTGGCCTGTGCATTTAAAAAGCACGTGGTGTACCACAGTGAAGGAAAAAATTGACATTTCTAGCATTGATCTAATTCATTTTTCAGTTGTCTGCTTTCTAAATGGTGGAGCCTATTTCAGTGCCCATTACTGCTTTTATTTTCTTGACACTTCTCCCCGATGGTAACTGGAGAACGCTTATCAGGATATTGGAGCGCCTCTTCAGTTTACAGATACTTGTTGAGTGTCCAGAGCAACATGCCTGCCTCAGATCTAATGTAGATAAAGCAGGCACCAAATTACGAGCATGAATACAACAGTGCCAGTGCAAAGGTCTGGAAGGTAGGGCCGAACCCATGCCATAAAATTCAGATGTGGAGCTGAAATGCTCTGGAGCTCAGACAGGCGTTTGGACTTGTGGCTAGGTTAGGCTCACTACAGATGGAGGGGACGCTGGCGTAAGTGAAGTCAGGGTGCGTGTTCTGCTTTGGAGCGGTCTCAAGCGCGTGGTTTTCAGAATGAGCCATCGGGAACATACCCGTCTTCGACAGACGGCAAGTCTGCATTAAATGTAAATGGTTTCGACTGTGGGTGAAACCAAAACCGGGCACTGTGAAAGGCAAATGTGGACATCTCAGAGTAACATTACACAAGCAGGGCTGGCTCGGTCTGAGAACAGACGGTCACCAACACTGTCAGTAGTGACACCCAGAGCCAATTAGCAACAGGAAGACATTAAGGAGAGTTCGGATCATCTGAACCATTAGCATGATGTGGGATATTGCCACAGTCACTAGTAGGTAGACCCTGGCACTTCATTAAGGACTTGCTCCTTCCTTGTGCTGAGCACAGTCTGATGCAACAGGTTTCCGTTTTAGCAGATCCGCTGTAACTCCGCGTCTGATCTGCAGCCCTGACGAACCACAGGCATCCCGTTCACATTGACATTAGATCAGAGTTACGGCATTGGTCTTGCTCTTCAAAATTATTTTGAGCAAATCCGTACCCCACCGGGTTTCACTGATCTGAATTCTGCTCTGACGAGCTCTTCTTCTCGTTTTAGAGGCTGTTTAATTGGAGGGGACAGGGAGATGTGTGGAGCTCTTCTTGCCGGTCATGGGAAAGTTATGTGACAGAAGCTCCAGTGGACCTCAAGCAGAGAACAAACGTTCAGCCCCTGCCTTTTCCTCGGGCAGGGAAATATAATTAAAGCCTGGCAGGAGAGATGGGTCCCCCCGCCCCCACCTCAGTGCGTCACTGAGTTTTAGAGCACAGGTGCTATTTTTCAAGCCACTTTTGTCTGAGGTTTAGAAGCAAGCATAAGCTTCATTAACTGAAGGGAGGATTTATAATAGGTAATCGCTAGGTGCTATCTTCTGAGCAATCAAACAGTTGTGCTAAATTACAAGCTGCTTTATCATTCTTGGTTTTCAAATAATCAGTTCAGCTCTCACGGAGCAGAATAAAAAAAGAAAAACCATGCCTTTTGTTTTAAGGGGTCCTAATACAGCAGATCCAGGGAAAAATGGGGCATAGGAAAGCACCCAATGCTACAGTTGTGTGTGTGGGGGGGGGGGGGGATTCCCTGGAGACCTTGGTCAAGCAAAATTTTGAAGAGGGATTTCTTATTAGGTTGGAAGAGTCTCTCTGCTACTTTACCCACCACACACACACGGTGTCCTTGCATCTTCAAGCTGCATAAAAACACAGCCATGGCCTCTAAGTTCTCAAAGGTATTCTACAGAGGAAAGGTCCCATCCCGCCCTGCAGCAGTGGTGCCAGAAACTAGAACAGAGTCCAGCAGTTACCCTGAAATACTGACCCTTTTCTTTTTTTTTAAACTAGGCAAGCTATGCAAACCCTTTCTGCTTTCTTACTCCCCTGTTGCCACCTGTTGTCAGGCGCCCTGTGCTTGGCTGTGTCAACTTTCCTTATTTCTCCTTTGTCTACAGTTATTGCAAATCAAACAGCAGTTAAAAAAAAGGCTAGGCTAGACAGTCAGACTTTGGAACGGTTAATTTTAGTTACTGTATTATCCTTGGAGGATCAGCAGGCTACAGCTCTCCTTCTGGCTTGTTAAGTCTGTCTAATGCTATGCCTCAGTCTGCAGAGAATCCGAGTGCCCCAGCAGGGATGGGGCTACATCATCTCCAAACTATTCCAATGTACTGCATATTTCTTGGCATGGCTCAGCTCTGTGCTGAGAAGCGTGTTGGAAAAACCCCAGCATTCTACCTTCTTCAGGTTAAAATCAATCCAAATAATTAGGACTAATTTGCAATCCAAGCACAAGACAGAGCGGACCTCACAGGTTATTATTTTACTGTGACAAGAGAACTACAAAAGCAATGGGCCTCCACCCTGGGATGAGGACACACAGAGTCCATGTCCCAACACAGAAAATGAGGGTTGGAAGGGACCTCAGGAAGTCACATCTAGTCCAAGCCCCAGCTCAAAGCAGGACCAGTCCCAACTAGATCATCCAGCCAGGGCTTTGACTAGCTGGGTCTTAAAAACCTCTAAGGATGGAGATGCCACAACCTCTCTGGGTAACTTTTTCCAGTGCTTCACCTCCCTCCTTGTGATAATAATATCCACCTAAATCTCCCTTGCTGCAACTTAAAATTTATGCTGCTATTTTTTGCCACTGTGCATGCCCCTGCACATGCCCTGCAGTGTGGGGCAAATTGCCCCACTGTGGGGAAACTGCTGTTTCTCTGCTTCTTCCGTGCTGGAGGAGCTGGGGAACAATTGGAAGAGGAGAGACGCTCTAGCCAGCAGCCAGAGCATCTACCTGGAGGACTGAGCCTCTGTCAGTTGGCGCACGCTGCTGGAGTGTGTGCCGTGCCACTCTTTTTTCATGGCAGTTTTTTTGATGCTGGGACTCTTGGTATCAAATCTGCAGCACGGCTAACAACAGTTACACATACGCCACGTGTGGTTTGTGGTGCCTCAAACGGGTTCGAAGCACTGCAAACTGCATGTGCGCACTCGTTTGGATGCGCCCAGAGTGATCACACGCCAGCAAAATGACTCTGGAACACTGCCAAATTAGCACAGCCATAATCCTTGGATTATGCAAATCAGCATAATCTGAATTTCCACAGTTCCCTAGGGGAAACAACAGATGGCTTGGCCGCTGCTGCTCTCACTTTATCATGCTGCACCTTCCAGGACCTGATCAATACTGCATTGTAAGGATTCAGCTCGTTTGGAAAGGTCACCACCTTTTCCTGCTTTGTATTTGATCTAGGGGGAGAGGGGCGGGGGTGCGTTTGTGGTTTTTGGATGAGTAATAATCAAAACCAAACCCAAATGTTGCTTTGACTTGAGTGCAGCATGGATCACATTGTGCTGATTTTAAAACATCCCTCCTAGTAACACCCCTATGCACCTGTGTAGTTGACGCACATAAATGTCAATAGGAAATGGCATGGACATCACAGCATAAAATGGGTTATATTTACCATGTCTCAAGGACCAAATACACATCTAATACTGGCTTCCTCCTGTCCGGTATGACTTTTTACCTCCAGATATAGTAAGGTCTCAGTTCAGGAAATCAGCAGCTGTAATTCCTAACCCCAGGCTACTGGAGATTTAGGTGCTCGGCTATTATGGCGTTCTCTGTTTCTGACTGTAAATAAGCTTGCTGTAAGAGGCACTGTGCACTGTTCCTCTGACTGCCAGCATTACACATATTTATATCATTTACTGTGTTTTAAAACTTGTGGGAAGTGATTTTGGAAAAAGGAAAGAAATTAAGTGTTCTAAAACCAATAATCTTTGTATGGTTGGACAAACTGAATATGTAACGGGGAGAGAGAGAGCATTCTGCCAAATGCCGTCACTTGTTAGGAATGATCTGACGAACTCCCACTCAGGAATTATGAGGTCATTCGTAACATGGGAGAATAAATCACTCAGTACCCGTACCCTACGTGCAACTTTCTCCATGAAGCCTCACCTTGAGAGTTGCGAGGAGTGGACTGGTAAAGGGAAATAAAAAGCATAAGCTAAGTTTGCAAACTTGGTCCTTACAGATGAGACTTCACCAAAAGTCCTGCCTTCCAGGACTTCTGAGCATCTACCACTCCTCATGGTGTTAATGTTTCTTTTAATAACATGGCCACTTGGTTTAGAGTTTGCATATCACTTTGGGTGACTATCAGATATCCCCTTAAGAGAAATTGCATTATAACTACCAAGAACTACCAACACTCTTCAAAGAATCAAACTTGGAAAGGTCTTGTTCTGTGACAGATCGCAAACGCCCTGTCAGTGCTAGTAAATGCTTTTAATCCATATTGAGCAATCCACATTTACCGCTGGCTGTCAGCAAGTCATAGAGAAAAGAAACCTTTCATAGCCCAGCAAACCAGAAAGAGATCTAGTCCAACCAGGGATCAAACCTGCAACCTTGGTGTTATTAGTGCCATGCTCCCACTATGCTAAACAGCCATTGTCTAAGGGTAGCCAACACCGTAGCCCGGGGCGGGCAATTATTTTGGGCAGAAGGCCGCTTACCGAGTTTTGGCAAGCCATCGAGAGCCGCATGACAGGCAGCCCATCGCAGATAAATATTAATTTTCTAAATTGTGTAGGGGTCCCACGGGCCAGCTAGAAGGGCCTGGCAGGCTGTATCTGGCCGCTGAGCCGTATTTTGCCCACCCCTGCCGTAGGCACTAATCTTCTCAACACAGATGAGACAAGCAGGTCACTTGCTCCTTCTTCCTGGTCTAGACTCCATGGTTTTCCCCATTAAGAACCCATTTTCCTAGGACCTCTCCAGTCCACTTACCTGACTGTGATGTTCAAATAAGTGCAGGCAACTGCTGCTGATTATTCCTTTCCACTTCCTCTTCGTTTGCGCTTGTGTCTCCTGCCAGCAGCAGGAGTTGCAAGGGTGAAATGCTGTCGGGTCACTCTGTGCCCTGGCGCCACAACGGGGCCCCAAACCCTCCTGACTCTTGTACTTGGGGTGGGGGGGACTTGTGTAGCCTGAGCCATGTGCAACTGGCACCTGACTTGCCACCCCATGGCCCAGGTCGCAACCTACCACCCCTGCCCCAAAGGTGCAGACAACATCAACTGCCCCCGTTGGGCTAGACCAGAGATTCTCAGCCAGGGTGTCACAGTACCCTTGAGACCCTTTCAAGGCTGCCATGGGGTGCCATACAATGAGGCGTGCAAACATGATCCACAAGATAATCCCAGAGACTTCACACAGGAATCCAGAGTGGTAAAAACATGCTGACCTGTTGTGAGCTTTCTGAGTCCTTAGAGCAGAAACATTGCTTTATCATTTGCAAAAAATGAGTGAAAGCAAAGAGCTGGCATTTTCTGAGGGTTGGCTCAAATCTACCGAAGTTGACAGCCACCGGGCTAGACCCTTCCTGGGAGCCAGTGGTGACATCAGGGCCACCCCTCAAGCACAAACATGCTGCCCACCTCCACTGAAACCCCCTGGAAGCCTCTGCTGAGTGTCAGGGCCTAGGGTTGAGCCCACTTCCAGCATGTTCAGCCTCCTCCCTGCCCCCCCAAGTGCTGTAGGCCCCAGCAGCAATCCCACAACTCCCTGTCCCTGATTCCCAGCCCTTCCGCACCTCTCTTCCTGTTTCTTCTGCCCACAAATCGACGAAAGCCAAGCACGAAGGGAGAGACAAGTATTTGCAAGGTTGAATCCTAGAAGGGCTTTGCTGGAGAAACAGGAATTGCATTATGGGCAACCTCTGGCGCAGGCTGCAAGGCAAGGGTGGGCAACACAAGTCAGCCCTAAATATCAAGGCAGACACAGCTATTGGATGCTGTTTTTGTGCCAAGCAGAATTTGTGAGATGAAACTCTGTGGGCCCCCCAATGCTGGACAAACTGCTTCCACCCAGGAAAAAGAATTACATTTACCTGAACTGCTTCCAGAGCAAGAAACCTTCCTGCTCCTGAGTAGAAACACCAGTTAGGCTCTTACCTAGAAGCCTGTTTCTCATGAACTGTGTTCAAGCTGCATGGACAGACTTAAAGCATGCACAGTGAATTATGATGTCACAGTCGGGGTTCTTCTGGACTGTATATTTTATTACCAAAGTGCTATTCCAGGCTGAACATGATTTACTATGCACAATCACACAGAAGGCCTTGGAATCAGGAGTTTTGTGTTATTTCAATCACCAATCAAGATTACATCCAAAATGCAGTGATAAGGAAACACCAATTAGGGACTGAGTCCATGATCTCTGCCGCACGGCCCAGGAATGACACTATCCAGTATGAGAACTAGATGGCTTATGTGACACTCAGCTGTGATTCCCTCTGGTTGATTAAAAAGTGGCAATGCCAAACTCTGAATGATAACCCATCAAGTCTTTCCTGAGCCCAGAGGAATAGGTCTTCAGGGATATCAATATAGGAAGATGGTGAATGCTTGAAGGTGGAAAAGGACACAGAGGATCTGGCCCCGGGGAAACGCAAGGGAAAAGCATTAGGCTTACTTTGCAAGAAAGTAAAGACTTCGCCAGAGCACGGCTTTTTTGCCTTTCCCGCAGCTCGTTATAAGCATGACTCAAACCTTAAAACACGGGCATGTTTTCAATGGTCTTTCAAGTGGGAGACCGTATGGTGTCAGCCTGGGCTTGGAGGATCAGCAGGCTACACCTCTCCTTCTGGCTTGTTAAGTCTGTCTAATGCTATGCCTCGGTCTGGCTTGTACCTCTGACTGGCTGTGTGGGCCTCATAGGCACTGCATGAAAATTGCCAGGGGCTAAATTTCTGCTTTGAAGTAAATATAGCTTGGGAGTAAAGATGGGGATGGAGAAGGAGAAAAAAGGAGGAACCCTCTTGATTTTCACATGCCAAAAGGAAAGTAATCAATTCTAAAGCTTTTCAAGTGAAAACATGTTACTAGCTGCACTCCTGCTTTAGTGTGCTAAAGGATACTTCTTCCAGATAGCTTCAAATAAGCTGAGAGCCAGTCTACACTACTAGGAGGTAATGCTTGAGTTGGGGCTCAGCAGAGAACAGCATCAGGTAGTGCAGATCAGAGCTGGCGAAAAGGATCTGGTGCTAAGAGGGCAAAGCACTGAAGATGCAACAAAGCCAGGTTTCCTTCAGACACTGTAGCTAGCTGCATGTTATTTCCTTCAGCCTTTGTGGCAATATTTGCAGTTCTCAGCATTTTGCTGTTTAACTGAAACAATTATACGCTTTCATTGCTAATTGAACCCTTGCGGCTAATGCCTATAGCTTCTAATAGAAAATTAAAGAGAATGATATCTCCTCTTTAGGACTTTTAAACTCCCAAAGGAATTCAATCAACAGGCTCATATTGTCTGTGAACCTATACGGGTTGCAAAAGTAATTTCCGTGCCCCTTGTTGGATTCACATTTATAAAATTCATGGCTTTTCCTAAAGAGAAGGGAAGTTCTGGGAAGGAAGATTTCCAGTTCTTCTCTGACAAGCTCTAATCACTAGGTGATTTTTACGTGGCAATCAAAATCAATGGTAGCGAGGAAGGCATTGTGCCTGGCATGCTTTCAGTACTTACAGCTTATGTCCTGGGCACTGAAGCAAGTAACCTCAAGCTACGGTGGGAATTTACTGCATGTCATGTATTCCAGAGCACCTGCCTTTGCATGCTCTTTTACTGTGTGCTAAATGCGAAGTAGTCTAGGTCTCAGTCAAAGTAGGGCAGACAACCTTCCATTTACTGACCAGTACATGTGCCCACAGTAAGCTCCTGCAGAGTAAGTGATACACTGTAAATTCACACTCCGGCTTACCCTATGCTAATACGCAGAACATCCATAACCTTAATCCTGCCTCTTGGGTCAAGACAATGTACAACTTACTATCCTCCGTAATTTTCTTATTATACATGAAGTAAGTCTGTTTGCTTTACTGGAACGCAATGGGTCACATTTGGTTTGTACATAACTCCTTGAGCACCAATAAGCTAGAAATAAAGGGAGAGACTCTCAGAAGTGCCTGAGGGATCTAGAAGTACATGTCGTACTGAAAATCATTAGGATTGGTGCTCCAAAATCTCCTCCCAAACTTTAAGCAAAGTTCAACCTTTGACTATGCCAAGCATATAATGGATATAAGGCCATACATGTCTTTAATTATTTCTCTCATCTTTCATTCCCCTCTTCTTTTAAGCTGCCATTAAAGAAAACAAAATAAAAATCAGGATTTCTGATTGGAAAAGTCTAGTAGATCAAAATCCAGGCCAGAGTAAAGCAGAAAGCAGACACTGAAATCAATATGACAACCCATGGAGGCAAGAGCAGTCTGAGGGAGGGTTACATGGCTTACTCTGTCCTATGGTACAAACAGCTAGGCACTGTATGGCAGGGTTTGATCCCAAGAGGCAATGCAGACCTGCAATTTCTGAGGATGTCAAGATGCGGCCCATCTTAAGAAAGGCCCACTGCAGCTGATAAAGCTGGGGGGATGGAGGGAGGAAATGTCACCATGCTTGTGTTAAAAGGCTCTTATATGGGGATCTTGCTGAGAAAATTTAAGACCACGAGAGAAGCAGTGGAATAGGTGTTTGATATGCCTTAGCCATCATATGACACTTCAGAGTTTGTGCTCTGATTACCCGAGATGAGCATGCCCCGCTGTGGTTAATGCCTTCTGAATTTTAAATATGGCTCTCTAAGAAGTATGGCAGCAAGAAGTAACAGAGCGTACATCCGAGCCAAGTAGTTCTGTGGAACACAATGGAGACACTGACTTAGCTACTAAGGGCCCCTCTGCACGTTCAGGTAAAGGCAGGATAGGATCTGATACACAAGTCATACAATCACGCTTCCTGCCATGATGCACACGCATGGTAAGAAGAGTGATTGTGGGATACAGCATCAGAAACTCTCTCACCTTGTAGCTGGTGCAGGGGGAGCCCGGGATCATGACCCCAGGCTCCCCCTGCACCAGCCCCTGCTGCAGCAAGTCCCACAGCCAACAGGACTCACAGCAGTGGCAGTGTTTCCTGCACTGTCCCCATGAATGAGCCTCATCGGCTGGGGACTGGCAGTGGGTTGTGCACCCGCAGTTGATGGGGCTCCCAGCCACAGCGAAGCACCTGGCCACACATGCAATTAATGGTGTGATAAGAATAAGTGACATTTATTACACATTTTTGTGGAATAACTTTGTATTTTATTGCCTGCATTATCACACCATTGGCTGGTTGAATGTGTAGTTGGGTAACAACTTAAGGCATGATTAACCGTAAATGCAATGTGTAGGTGGTGCCTGAGATAGAGTGTGCAGCATATTTTACAGTGTTCTTTCTATAGGGACCTCCAAGGGGAGTTTCCAGTGCCAGTTTCTAGTTCATCTTTCCACCAATAAATAAACTCAGCAGCACCAAGCAGGACAGCCTGGAAACACAAAATAATGCTGCCTGCCACTTCATGTGTACTGGTATTCAAACCAAGAGAGAACATGTTTGCTAAAGGGCATGCCTTCAGAGCTACAGACCTGGAAACACTTCTGCATCTGGCCGGTAGTGCTTATAATAAAAAGTTACACCTCAGTCTCACGCAGTTTTACATAGATATATTACATCTGAAGTTTAAAGCAGTGAATTATTTATGGGCTAATACTTTTCATGGAAGAGCCATTTTTAAGGGCTTTGTTAATATTTATTACATTATGCAGCATTTGCAACAGGCTTGAAAATAATCTGCAATAATGTATTAAATATGCACATCGCTTTAACACTCTCCATACTGCAGGAAATTCTTTTAAGCAGCTTTGCACAATATTCTCCGTTAAACATTCATAACTAAGGCATTATGGAACATTTTTGTAAGTTATTAAAAGTAAATTGTAAATATTTGCTATAAATATTAATAAAGTTTTTTTAAATGGCATTTTTATGGTACTTCAATATTTTTATCTTCTCTTAATATTCCCCACTCCTTTTTATTTTGCTATAATGGCTCCATGACTCAAAGCTATTAAAGGAAAACTGCTGTGAACAGTTATGGCTTAGGCTGCTATTTACGCCTTAAAATTCAAGCAAAACTTTCACAGAATAAGGCAATTATGAGAATCGGAGGGGGGCTTTGCTAATTATTTGAAATCTTTGATAAATATTTAGGACCAGATTGTCTCTCATATTGAACAGAACCTTACTCCAATAGGGCCAGTGACTTGACTGGGGCTCTCTACACAATAAGGCATTTCACAGCCTAAAATCCCAGTATTTGGACTCCCCTTATGAAGAGTTGGCTGCCTAACTCCCTTATGACCTGTTCTCAAACAAATCTCGATGAAATCCGTATCCAAATCTAATACCCAATCCAAATCCTACTGGCTTGAATGGATCCAAAGATCCCTTAGCTGCTTGGAGAATCCCTGCCTTATTTAGTATAAACCAAAGTAATTTTGAGGCCTTTCTGTCTATCACCCTACTAAATACTATCTGTGCTGTAGTAGATCTTAGGGGTGAAATCAGAGCCCAACAAAAGCTTGGCATTGTTTTCAAAGGAAGCAGAGTTTCACCCTAGGACCTGACTTAGATCTTGTCTCAACAGGTATTATCACAATATGTGTTTTTTGCCAAAATGGTAAAACTCCTAATAAATAAAGCATAGAATTTACTTACCAGTGACTCTGAAAGTCACTGCTTTCTCAATGGCTTTTGAGTAACGTGTTTAATGTTGTGGTAACAATCTGCAACATATGTCTAGCACAGGGGTACGCAACCTCCAGCCCAGCAGGCCAAATCCATCTGGCCCATGGGGCTCCCCACAGGTCAGGAAATTTGGTGGTGGGAAGCAGTGGCAATTAAGACTGTCACCCTCTCCTGCTGCCAAATTCCCAAGCCCCGTGCAGCAGGTTGGAGCTGGGCCATACCCCTCCCCCCTGCAAAGGCAAATTGGGGGCAGGCCACAACCCCTTCCCTCCACACAGCCAGACTGGGACAGGGCCATGCCCCTTTCCTCCACCTCCCCCCTACCCGGTGCCCTGGAAACTGGCCATCCAGCCCACCGGGCAAAAAGACTGAGCACCACTGGTCTGGTTTAAAAAACCCACTATCTTGGTGAGGGTTATGTAATGCAAAATTTTGAAAATGAAAACAAGATTAAACCAGTTTCTGAACCAACTAAAAACAGAGATGATAGAAATCAAAATAGTCTAAGTTAAAAAAATCAGCCATTTCCTTTCAGAACAGCTACTTCCATTAAAGTGCCATTTTCATAAGCATCTCAGTGACTTATAAGCCTAAGTCCCATTTTCAAAAATACCTTAGGAACTTAAGGGATGGACTATACGCAAGTTTTCCAGGAACTGCTATACTGGCTATCCCCAAGTGTATACTTATACAGCAGAAATGTGTATTTGCTGATATAACGTACACCAATTTGGTGTACAACACATTTCTGCTGTTATAACTGCATCTACAGTTGGGCTTTTTGCCAACATACAGATATGGTAAATTCACCTCACCACCAATATGGGGGCAAACTATTAGCATATTCTCACTTAAAGGCAACAAAATCTAGGTGCCTAAGAGTATGCCTATGCAGATTTTTCAAGCCAACCCTGAGATTTGCCTCTAACCAGTTCAGGCCAAGTGTGCTACCTTTCCCCATCTTTATCCTCCCTTTTAGCCCACATCAAATCCATCCACATTGTGCTTGTTCCTCAAATGTAGCCCTTTTTGAAATCAGTTGACTGTGGACAACTTTTCTCTCTTTCCAGCCTTAGCTCTAGTGATGTGCAGTTGAGACAGGAGGTAGGCTGCAGAAGGGCAGGAAGTCAGCAAAAGGAAATTGTGGGATTTCTATTTGTGGACTTCCTGTGCCCTAGGTCTGCACTGTGCTAAGCTTTAACCATGCTGCAAAGAGATAGGATGGAGACAGGGAGCAGGTGCAACTTCATACCCTGAAGTTTACCAGGTCTGCTGGGACCAGGCTGGACTATCCTCAGGGGCTGAGAGTGGGGTTTTACAGATCGGTTTGGGCAGACAGGTGCAATATCAGTGTAGACATTCCCTTCGGGCCAGAGTCACTTTTGGAAATAGCATTGACACCCAGATTTTTAAAGTTACAGGGGGTAGTATATTTCTCTATCGCACATGCAAGGACATGCAGTTACCCAAAGCTAGTTGTGAATGAGTGGCTCTGGAACTTGAAGCCTACTCATGTAATTAGATTACATGTCTGTAATTACTGGAACAGGGAACCCTCACCCTAAATAGGCTTGCCCTCAAGCTGCAGGGGCAGTGGAACCCTGATCATGGAGAGGGCAGGATGGTTTGTGCTGGCGGGAGAGAAAGCCTGAATAAATACTGTGAAAAGCCCCAGAAGAGCAGTGAGTTTCATTGTTGTTTTCCCTTTTTGTTTCTGGGTGGTTTAAGCAGCAGGCTTGTGGGGTAAAGCCAGGAGTATAGACTGTGTTCACTGCCCCAAAGCAAGAGAAGAACCTTCAGTTTGGATTTTTCCTCTTTGTTTTGTGATGGGAGACTGGAGGACTGAAAGCAACTGTGAAGGGAGGTGGACATCACTGTGCAGATGCCTTAAAGTTCCCTGCATGTTGTCACACCTTGAAGGCAAGGGGTCACAGGCTGAGAGGGAGAAGGAGGGGTTTTAACGCCTTTTAGGCAGGCAGAACCAGGAGGGCCAGAGCCCTACTGTGGAGTCTAATCCCCAGCTGTGCTGCTGCTACCAGAGATCTGAGGCCAGACTGAGTAGGCCCAGGACTGAAGGGGAGAGCTACAACAAATCAGGCCCTGGCTGAGAGAATCATGGCCTGGACAAGTGCAAAAAGGGGGAAGCCAAGTGGCCCAAAGAAACTCCCACTCCCTCTAAGCCTTCAGATGCTTCCTGCTTAATTGACTCCACCAAGGCATGGCAGGCGAGACAGAGGGTGGCAGATCAGAGGAGCTAGGAAGCAGGGGGGTGGGGCATACTAGCTGGCTGTTGGAAGCACACAACCCACCCCCATGCAGGGCTAGACCTGCCACATTAGATTATCTGTTCTCTTGCAATGCAGTTTTTCTTCAATACGTAAAACAAAAATACGTTGCCAGAGATGAGTCCCATTCTGAAATTGCACAGACCCTTCACTCCAAGGAGTGTCATATGGATGTAAGGAAATACACAGAATCTGCCAGTCATGATAGGCCAGTTGGCTAGGTTTCTTCTCCAGGACTTTTCAGGTCCTGGAAGTAGTCTAACCATCAGGCTAATTTATCCTGCATATTCAGGTAAGACCTCTTTTGTCTTAGCAGCGAGGAGGGTATGCATACTCTTATAGTTTAACTACCACAAATATCAGTGACCACTTTGACTTATGCACTTGTATCAAGCAAGAAAAACTAATGTGCCTTTTGAGGGCTTGCTGAATCCCGTTCTGCATGAAGGGGTATATTTTTAAAATACAGTTCCTTAATGTTTCAGTCACATGACGCCAATGCCCTTTAATGAGATCTCTGAACAGGATCATTAAAAGAACTAATCTCAACAGGAGGTTGCAAAGAATATGTTTGCTTTTAAAATAACGTGTCATTAGAACAACACTTTTCTGAAGAGTGTCCGGGGAAGTGGCTGGCTTCTCATTTTGCATTTTAAAAACCTTCCAATATTTCCAAGTTAAACTAATGTGGATGAACATGCCAGCCTTTCTCTCATGATCCGAGTTGGTGGGTTGGACCCACAAAAGAAAGAAAAGACTCACCCCTCCTGGACGAAGCACAGACCACAAAACTCAAGCACTGATTGTGTACAGGGGAGAAAATAACAAACATGTTAGGCTGATGGGCAGAGAGGATGATGTCCTCTCTCCATCCATGGAGCAAGTTCAGCAGACAATGACAATAAAAATTTCACTGCCCTCCTCAGGAGGAGTCCCGCCTTTGATCTGAGAGGTTAGTTCCCTTTCCATCGCTTAGTCAAATCTTTGGATTTCATTGTCGACACTGTCAACATAAGGGTTAGTAAGGGCTCATTGTCACGGTAACACTTGTGGGACACTGGTCCATGGGAACATCGATGCAGAACAAGCAAACTGTTTCATATAGACCAACAAATGCTAAAACATGTCAGGCACTAAAATGCCAGGGTGAACTTTAAGCAGGCAAGATTCTTTGGGTCGATGCGATACCTTTTAATCACACAAGTACTCTTCTTCAGGCATAGGGAGACTCTGCTGGTGTGAACTTTAAAGGGTGAACTTAAAGTGGTGCAATGGGGAAACACCCTCTTCTCTACACCATTAAGAACTTCCTCCAAGCCATTCAATCCTGAACATTTGATTATTCTGCAAGCCAGAAAATACTGCAGAACAGAGGAGGCAGTCAGATACCTTTTGGGCACTTATATGTAGGAAGACTGCTCTGCTTTTAAAATAAAAAAATCCAGGGTGTTGGAGCAGACTCAATTAATCAAGTCTGCTGGAGCACATAAACTGAGGCACTCTGGCAGCCTTGTATGTCATGTGTATCAGTGTCTCCGTGCTGAGAAAATGGTGGCAATGTGCTCTCAAATAAAATATATTTGATGTGCTTTAGTTCAAAGTGCCCTGCTGCCATTTTCTCAGCATGGGGATGTGCTGTGCTGTTGATACACATGACACGCAGGTGCTTTAATTAGAAGTGCCTGATGTCGTGTTGAGAGCACATGTAGAAATGCCCTTCCCATGTTCATCATTCTTGTCCATGGTAGGAACAATCTCCTCATGATCCCCCAATTCACCCCACATCCCTGTGTCTCATTATGTCATTCCCAGGTATGTCACTAAAGTCTACCTGGGAGAGTCAAGAATCTAAAAGTTAATCAGTGAATGGTGAGAGACAAGTTTACTGAAGTGACTTTCAAACAAAATAGATATGGCCAAAAACTTTGTGCGAGTGTGTTTTTGACTAAGTAGGCCAGAAATCTGCCCCTTTCTCCTCTCTGTGGGCTTCAGCCAGTCAGTTTTTCATCCTTAATACTCTGTTATTCATCGTCAATAACTTCTAGCCTTTCAATTATTTTTGTTTCCTGGAAGCTAAGATTTGGGGTTTCCCCCGTCTCTGTCTATCTGGAAATAAGAAAGGCTCTTAGTTGGTTCCACTTCATTAATGAAACTCCAAAAAGGCATGAGTGTGTATGCGCGTGCGCACTTATAAATGCATATATCTGTGTATTTAAGATGGCAGGGGATGAGCACGTCTTTTCAAAACAAATTATATAAATTAACCGCAGTACAATTTCTAATAAGACCCTTCAAACAAAAGCAAAAAGTAAAGAGCTGTGTCCCTCACCAAAAGTCTGTTACCTTGGAAGATGAATATTAGCTCAGCAAGCATTAGAGTCTGGGGAAAAAAGTACTTCTTCCTCTCTTCTTTTTCCAGCACGAAAGTCCAGGAAGTGTAATTAACGTAAATGAAAATAAAAAGTGAGCAAAAGCTCAATCCAGCTGTCTGGCAGGGTCAGTGACAGAATGGAGGGAGGGAGGGAGGAAAAGGTCAACTAGTTTAAAAGTTTGCGTGTGTCTGTCTGTGTGCCTTTCCCTTTAAACTGGTTTCAAATGTCCTTTGAACACCTAACTCATTACAGCTCTGCTAAAAATATCAAATATAGAACTTTCCCCTGCAATATTTCACGTTATCCTATTTACATGTCAATAGTTTTGCAAAAAAATAAACAATGAAATTTACACTGACTCAACCACTCAGCCTCTTTACAAATAATTAAAAAAAAAAAAAAAAAGAAAAGAAAAGAAAACAAGTTCATCCCATAAATCCCTCTGGTGTGTGATAATATGATGGCTAGACAAATAATTCTTTCTGCCAAGACACCACATTCTCTTTCATTATTTTCTAGTACAAAATGTAAGCACTTTAGTACTTGACATGATATCGGTAAAGTTTGGCTTTGCAATCATACAGCTTTCTTTTTCTTTTCTAAAGTAATCCGGAGCTGAGTTAAGGACTATGCAAAACAATTTATCCCAGAACAAGTAATGGAGCAGAGAGGCAGCAAAGCTTCAGAACTTTGTAATGAAAGGGGGAAAATATCAGAAAAACTAATCCTTTGTTTTCTTTCAACTTAAGCTGGCTACATGAACAACAAGGGGGTTATGTGGGTACAAAGGCATTTACCTTGCATAATCAGCACTGCACAGACTTGGCATAGACAAACTATACACCAGGCTGCAAGCAAAAAGGTCATCGATAAAGCTATGGAAGTGAGTGGCAAACGCAACTCGAAAATTACATAAGAGCGGCCTGGGCATTCAGTAAACTTGGGTCCTTTTTCTCCAGTGAGCGCTGGCAAGTGATGATGCGAAACAGCAAATCACACAAAAGAAGTGGTATTTATCAGGAGCTGCATCTTGCCCTCCAGGAAGGAAATGCCGGTTGCACAGATCACAGATGTTTACCCTGCATAAATCTAAAAAAGTTGAGAGATTTGGTCCAAAATATTCTCTTCTGTTTGTGCTGATGTCCACAAGAGATCTGATGATTCACAACTGTTATTGTCCTCACTCTCCAGAGATCATTCAACCCTTTCCCCCCGCCTTGTTTTAATGGCATTAAAAAATGACGATCTCTGTTTTGGAGCATGTTGGGTAGCTTTAGTTACCAGGGTACTGGCGCTGTCAATGCACTGAGTTTGGGACTGAATCCTGTAAAGGATGGCCGAGTGTCACGCAAACTGCTGCTGCAGAAACAGAGGTTTGACGTACATAAACAGTGCCTTAACCTCTCTCCTGCCACAGCTAAATGAAAGAGAGATTGCTTTCCTGTTCACACATACAAAATGAGGCTTGGCTGATTCAACAAGGAAGACTTTGTGAGCAAGCAAAGGTGCTGGCCTCTGCTCCCATATTATCTCCTTCCCCTAACATAAGGTGGTGACTTAGGGTCCAATCTTGCACCCCCATAATTTGTACTAATTATGTAGGCAGCCCCCAATGAAATTAATACTGAAGTCCATGGGGCCACTCCTGCTAGAAAAGGGTTTGTAGGACTGGCCCTGCAATGGGTATTAAAGTTCCTTTTCAGATGTCGTATTTTGCCTTACCTTTTTATTAACCTAAAGGCTCAAAAACTGTGACAGAACAAGTTGCAAGAATCACAGGATTTGTGCAAGAAGTTGAAAGAGCTGAATGATCTCCCCAGAAGCTTCTGACCACCTCTTCTGCAGTGCCTTTGCACACACCACGATGGATCGCCGAAAGAGATGTGTACATTATTATTCATATAAACATTCATTTCAATAGGTATTTGCGAGTCTTTCACCTTGCATTGCACAGTGGCAAAGAGCAAATGATCTACAACACTCTAATCAGCAGTTGTCATGGATACCATGTAAAGCTCAGCAGTGTTGCTTATGTGCCCAAAGTTATAGGAACTCCACGTAGTTTTCAGGGATTAGTCCTGTCTTCCCGTTCAGGGTTCCTTCCAACCAGCCAGGCTCCTGAGATGGATGAACTGAGGAGAGACAGAAGGATATTAGTGGCATTTTCTAGTGGAAAGAAATCAGGACCTGTGTAGCCACAACAGATGCTCACTAAGTCTTGAGGCTCTTGCAACAAACACCAAAAGTAAGCACAGGCTTCTCCCGCATGAAAGACGGTAGCCTCATTTGTCCATGCTGCATTGTCCCTCACTAAGATAATGATGGGGATGAGGTATCTCCTGCCATTTCTCTATAGATGAGTTTCATGTCTTCTCTCATCCCCAAGAGAAATGCAACTGTCTACTACAGATGTCAGAAGCTTGGACTCAAATTCATGCCAGTGAAGACCACTGGCTTCACATCTGGTACTCCAGGGGGTAGCTTGGGTCCTGATACCCCAAATGTGTTGCTCATTGTTCTCTGTCTCCATGGTCTGTTATTTCTGTGAGAGATGTGAATATGTTGGATGTACATGTGTGAAGGTTACTTTCTGTTGAATATGCTAAGGGCAATGAATGCATAGTTTTATTTCATGTTTACAATAAATGCCATGCTTGTCAGTCTGGTAACACTCTCTCCCACCCCTGTGTTGGGAGTCATTTATTTCTGAATGCCTGTGGACACCATAATAGTTTCCTCCACTCCCTTTGTGTATCCCTAATATCTAAACCCCTTCTTGTTTCCTCCCTGCTCTCAGGATCCGGAGGGGATGTGACCCCTTTCTCTCGTCTTTCAGATGGTGTAAGCAGGGTTTGAATTACACTTGGACTCTTGGGGGGGTCTGCAAAAAAAAAAAACACTAAACTAGTTCATTGATTAACGAGTCCACCTAAGTGAAGAAGCAATCCGATTGGAGACCCCGCCAGGTTATGATTTTCAAATCTTACGGGGGGCTCTCACCTCTTAGGACGGCGATCAGCCCCACTCCCCACCACCCCAAGCTTCCCCTTACTTCACACCCTGGGTGTAAGCACAGAAAAACCCTTCTGCCTCTCCTTCTCTTTGGATACTAAGGTCTAACACCATTTCCCTCCCTCCTTCCCGTGCTCAAGCATTTCCACCCCGTCTGCTCTCTTCCCTTCAACTCTGTATCTTAAAACTTCTTTCCCTGGATTCTCTTCTCAAGTCCCAAGGTCTGGAACACTTCTCAGTGCCCCTCTCCAAGCCCTGCTTTGCTTCACTTTGTGTGAGAGTCTTTTAACCCTGGGGCGAGGAAGTTATATTCTTGTTTGTTGAAGCCACTGTGATGACGAGAGGATTACATAAACCTGGTCATAGGCCCAGGCCAGCAGGAGGAGGAAGGAAGGAAGGAAGAATTATGAAGGAGCCATTGCTGTGTGTGCGCTGATAATATAAAAGGCAATCTCTGGAGAGAACAAGGCCTTGCTTTATTATTTTTTTTTTTCAAATTAGGGAAACTAATTTTCTAGAGAGGTTGGGACAATTAAAGCTCTTTCCCCCTCTCTCTTCCCTGCTCACTAACACAACTTCCTATGTTTGCTTTTGAGCAGCATTTCCCCCTCAAAGTTTTGTAATGACTGTTGTAGACTCAGGGACAAAGTGAGGTAAATAGCAGGTTACCAAATAATGATTGGTGTGTACACACGGAGCGAGGGTGGGGTCACGGAGAGGAAAATTACCGTATTTTATTGCATACACTAAAAAACAAACCAGCTGCTGGAAATTGTAGTGCGCATTATCTGCAAGAAATATGGCAAAAACAAGCTCTGTTGCTTACGGATGAAACAGAAAGTATCATCTAAAGTGATCTACAGGGACAATGTGCAGGATCAGCTCTCTAGCTGTTGCTACTGAGTTACTTACTATAAGGAAAGATCTTTCCCCCCCCCCCCATTCTGCCTTTTAAAAACAAGTTGTATATAGATGTGCCGTATGCAAGAAAATATAGTACTTTAAATAAAACAAGACTTTAAACTTCCCCAAAACCTGAGTTAAATCATTTGTTAAGCTTCACCACATATGGCTAACTCAACCGTCTTGTGACTCCGCACTTCCT
Organism: Crocodylus porosus; assembly: GCF_001723895.1. Taxonomy (NCBI): domain Eukaryota; kingdom Metazoa; phylum Chordata; order Crocodylia; family Crocodylidae; genus Crocodylus; species Crocodylus porosus. The sequence continues at coordinate 24,638,522 of NW_017728914.1, forward strand.
TGTCTAGGCCTAAACTAGTCTCCATAAGAAAAAAAATACTAGCGTTATCTCCAGCAAGGAGCCCAAACCCTGCAGTATCATTCCAGCTAGCTGAGACGTATGAAGCAGCTCTGGTAGGAGTCTGGAGTATTTTATTTTTTCCCTCCACATATGGGCAATGGAACAGAGTCTAGACAAAGTGCTTATTTCATAAACAAGAGCTTTATGCCGATGCAGCAGAGAAATACTCCAAACTCTGACCACAGTAAATTATCAGATTATGACAATAAATCAACATTTCAGAGTTATCCAAATTTCCTGGCCTCAGATTTCTGCAGGATCTTTCCAGTGACATGGTTTCTAGGTTGAATTCCAGAAGGAAAATGGGCCAACAAAAAATTAAAACTCCTGCCTACATAAGGACATCAGAAGTGCCATGCACCCTCACACCCACACTATTCCCCAAACTTTCCCACATCAGCATTTTTTTTTTTTTTTTTTTATCTGCAGCAAACCTCTAAAATCCCCCCTCTCCCCACACGTGCACAGTTCCCTCTGGAGCCACATGCCTTTTAACCAAACTCCCTCCTTAATCTTCAAGCCCTGACACCCAACTACCCCTTCCAAATGCCAACTGAGACAACTCTGTACCAACCAATAGCTCCCACTGCCTATGCACAACACAATTCAAGTAGATGTCTGATACAGAAAAGTGTTTACTGGGATGCATGATGGAAGAGAAAAAGAAGAAAAATATCCTATGTTCTTGCAATCCACGCTTCCCCATCTAAGACATGTCCTTTTTTTTTTTTTGGTTCTGCCTTCCAGAAAACAAAAGATGTTTCCAGAGTTATGGCTGAAACCCTACCTGCTGCTGAAGACTGGTTTTCATGGTTGGATCTACGATTTTGAAAAAACCCAAAAACAGTCTTCAAGAGTTTTACACAGACGACTAGCCCTAAGTAGCTAAAGGATGGCAAAATTGCCAGAAGAAAGGTTAGCTTGATTAGTGGAACACCAAAACTATTAAAAAGGAGATACAATTGTTACCACCTTTGAGTAAAAAGCAATGGGCAATTAAAATTAACAGATTCCTTCAGCTGCCCGATTGGAAATGCTGCTACTACTGTTGAGAGCAAGAATCAAATCAGGATATTTCTATTATAGACAGAAAATCAGTTTCCCCGTCATAAGACATGCATCCCAACTTGGAAGGACGACTGATACTTGGGAAAAGAGTGCGGGTGGTGTGCAAGTAAATAAAGTACTGGGTGGGCCGGAAGTGTTGGGCATAAAGTGACTCACTGGAGGATCTTCTTACTCCCAACAGTGATTCCATCTTCTTGTCCTCAAGGCATGAAATGCAGTGCTATCACTTAAAAAGCAAAGTGACCCTCCCACCCCCACTCATAATGCTACATTAACAGATATTTAGATAAAAAACTTGATTCTTTGGGCCAGAACACCCACAATGCTAGACATCACAGCAGCATGGAGGCAACAGCTATGTGATTTCAAGAACTGGAATAATTATTTTCCATGAGACGGGGAAGAGGGATGAATTTACTTCAGGCCATTCTGAAAAATGATTTTAAGTGGCCTAGGATTCCAGCAGAACTGGAATGGAAAATAACTTTACTTCTGCTTACATGTCCAGCATTTTGCTTGAATAAGAAATGTTAATATTCTGATTGTTGAGAGAGGAGCAAAGTGAAGCACTTGGGGATGGGACGTGCTCAGGTTTGTCTACAAGGTTTTCTCTTATAGAATTTTTTTTCCCCAGAGATGTTCAAGGTGGAATATTTATTTATTCTGTGCTCAATCATGATAGCTGCTGTCAGTTCACAACAATCTAAAACAAGGAGTCAGCAACCTATGACCCATGAGCTGGATCTGGCCCACAGAGCCATTTGATCCAGCCCATGGACATGGGAGGGCAAGGGGCTGGGTTGGTGGTGGTTGTTGCTCTGAGGATAACCAGTGGGAGTGGTGCTTTCCCTGTGAGACTGTGGGAAGAAACAACCATAGCAGCTGGGTCCTAGCACCTCCCTGTCTGCCCACCCACCTCTGACCCAAACTGAGTTATTCTGGCCTGCAGCCTAAAACGTTGTCCACCACTGATCTAAAAGAAGGTGGCTAGCTACTGAAGTCAGCTAGACACTCTGACCAGACAAGCCAGTAAGTTTTGTGGGGGTGCTCCTTTTGCTGACAGTGTGCATCCTCCACTTTGCTTACTAGTAGGTTCTGTATGGAAATTATGGAGTCTGAATAAAATGAATGTGCATGAGAGACGAGACTGATCTAAAATGTAAGTTCAAACATTCTCACGTTTTGGGAGTGTTCAGATCAGAATTAGAGCTTTATGGCTCGAGTCCAGCTCCATGTTACATCTAGAGATAAATGTTTGCATGCACTAATGACTTAAGATGACACAAGGCCAGAGAGTATAAACCAGCTCTAAGGATCACTTGTAATTTTATTCTACTCCAGGTCCTATGTTAAAGATTTTCCCTTCTGGAGTCCAGTTCTTTTCCCCATGCTCGGCTTTCCTTCTCATTCAGTATTCAGGTTTTTATCTAATCAGAGACCAGTAGTCAACTTGAGAAAAAATGCACTTGCCAGAAGTCCCAGAAGGGGAGCAATTAACCACACCATGCTGAGAGCGTCAATTTTTGAGCTGAATAAAACTGAAAATGGTGTCACTTTTCAGCAGCAACACAACTGTCTGAAGGAGACAGCTAAGAAACACCCAGTGATTGAGAGCGTATAACATATGGCAAGAATGGCCTGTCAGGGTCTGAACCTAGAGATGTTACACTCAGCAGAAGAGTGTGTGTGTGTGTGTGTGTGTGTATGCACATGTATGTGTGTGCACACGCATGCATTAAGTGCAGTCTTCAAAATTCCAGATCTCAATAAACGGCTCAAGAAAATGGTTTTTATTGAGTCACATGAGCTCCACAAACCGTTCTTCAATTTCTTTAAAAAACAGACTAACGTTCCTGAGATAAATTCCTGTCCAATATATCAGAATATATGCTGCATATGCGTGTCCCCACTATGGTATGAAATTAGAATACAAATTGAATACAACTTTTCCACAGTTTAAAAACTACAGCAGCTGGCAAAAGCAATCAGGACAGCTTTTAGATTAATTGCTTCATTTTGGTGGGCTTTCCCTTTAAAAAGAGACTCAGAATTTATGGCTGACTTTTTCAAAGGTATGTCCTTAAAAGTAAGGAATTAAGACTAATTTTCAGAAGTGCTCAACACCTACAACTCTAGCTGAAGACAAGGAAATTAGGCCTTAAATCTTTATAAACTATGTTAAGTGCCTACACAGAGGTACATCACTTCCAGAACTCATGTTTAAATGTCAGCTTTTAATAAAATTATTGGCCATGTTTTCTAATTTGTGTCACTGGTGCATACAGATTAGTGGTTCTCCTTCCATAACAGGTCTCCCCAGCTCCACCCTTCAGGACTTCCTTCCCATGGAGCTGGAAACTCTCTCCCATTTAAGTACAATGATAATGGCAGAAAGGCTGCAAAAATTCTATGGAAGTCAAATGCAATTCTCAAGTGGCGAATCCACTCTAAAAACTGAAATTTACACCCTGAATATAACACTATTTACTGTTTTATTACCTGACTGATCGAACTAGCATTCCAGGTTAGATTAATTTGCTGATGCTTATACACTGCTTTACTGCAAGCACTACAAAGCACCAGTTAAAGCTAGTCCAAACTATGCATCTTTCTCCAATGTTTCTGTTAATTAGAAACCATTTTTATCGATATTAGGTTTTATAAATTCTCTAAGCAATAATAAATTTTAGACACTGTCTACTAGATTGTATCCCTTCTACATTTCTTCCCTCTAGCTACTACAAAATTATCTGTTACATGTGCAGAATTCCCTAATCAAGTTCTCTATTGAATAATCTATCAGTTTTTATCTAGCAAACAGTATACTCCAATCAATCTTGCTCCTAGTTAGCAGTCCAGTTTTCTATAATGCACAGAGAGGAGAGGAGAGAATGTTTATTTAAGACGACATCCATGAGATGCCTAGAAAGAGAAATCTCCCTTATTGATAGGTAATTTACTTCCTCTTCTTATCAGATCCTCCTAGGAAAAAATGTATATGGTAACTGCTTCCAAAATGACAAGAACACACTAAATTAAAGACAAAGCTCTACGGGAAATAGATAAGTCTTTTCCATGCAATGCAGTTATATCCAAGACAATACTGAAAGCTTCCATTAGACAAAACATCTATTTTCTTGGTGTAGAAAAGCCCAGGTTTTTTAATAACAAGACCAATAAATTAACTGATTTCACTCTGTTACAACCCCAACTTCCAATGTATAGGAGAAAAAGGACACACATTACAGCCTAGAATAAAACACTTGTTTCCCCTTTTCATTTGATAAGTGAACCATTGCAGCGGTTCTAGTACAATGTTCAGAAGCTAATCCGTCTCATTTAGAAAGCTGTTCAGGGATACTACCCTATGAGGCAAGTACCAAGTAGGGCTTTGATCAACTGTTCACAAGCTTTTGCACCTTTTGTAGCTGAAGTTGATTGTTTTGAGCTTCCTCCTTACAAAGGGGGTTTAATTATGCAGCCCCAAATCCAAAGAATGAATAGAATGGGGCAACGAAGTAATAAAATCAGACATGGGGCAGTGCACTTGGATACACATACCCATACACAAAGTACAGCATTCAGAACTGTGCTTAACTCAGTACCCTGGCAAGTACCTTTTACCAGCCAATGTAATTTTATCTGGAGAACTGGGGCACATGTTTTCCAGGAACTATTATAATTGCCAGGAACCAGCAGGAACAGCTGGCAGCTGTTGCAGAAGGAAAACAACCCAACTGAGGAGCAGGATGGGTCTTCAGAGTGAGAGAAGACCCACTAGCTTGGTTCTCATTGGTATATCACTGCACTGGGGCAAATGTGGCCACACTTAGTTGTTTTCTAAAACTGAATATCCAGGTACAAACTCCACATTCCTAACCACATCTCTACTGACCTGAAAAGGTCTGCGACCCTTTCATCTAATGCTGTGCTTTCTCCCATCATGCCTGCCAAGCCACAGCTTTAGCATTCCCCCCTAAACCAGGGATGTCAAATTCATCTGGCCCCATAGGCCAAAATCGGGCCCACACTCTCCCTTTCTCCCTCCCACACACTGGATCCAGTGCCCCCAGTGTCTGCTCTGGCCAGCCTAGGATGCACGCCACCAGTCCAGCTGATCCAGGGTGAGCACTGCATGCAGTAGAGGTCCTGTACCAGCTGGAGCAGGTGCCATGTATGGTGCAGTCCTGGACCAGCAGAGTGGACACTGGACCTGACATGCAGAGAACCCACAGAGCCCTTCATCCTCATGGCAGATCCAGTGCCCTATCTGGTCAGTGCAGGACTACACTACTCATTGTACCTGCTCCAGCACCTGCGCTGCATGCACTACGCACCCTGGGCTGGCTGGAATGAACGTGTGCAATGCACATCCAGGAACGGCTAGGGCAGACACCATGTGTGATGCAGTCTTCATGAGCACTGGATCTAGCAAGCAGGGTGGGGGCATTCCAGACTGGCTCTGCACAGGTGCCACATGTAGCACAGACCCTAGAGAAGGCACCACATGAAATGCATGCCCCAGCCTTGCACCCGAGGTCAGTCCAGTGCCTGTCACATGTGGGTCAACTGGAGATCCAGAACCAGCATCAGGGAGCCAGAGGTTGTGGTTTCACGGGCCAGCCCTGGCCAGAACTTGACACCCCCGTCCTAAACAAAGACCTTTGAAAGGGAATTTATTTGGAAATCATCAGTATTCTGCCTTAATTGGGCAAAGCTGGTGTTGAAGAAACAACAGACTTTCCTGTCTTAAGAGCTGAGTCTGCAACCTGCACTTCGCTGCTAACTATAGCCCTTTCAGAGAGATGTTACTAAGTACCGTAAAATAGTCTTTTCCAGTCTGGGTCCCAATGAAGAACTGCAGACTTAAGACACAAAGGACCCTCCCATTCAGGGGTGTGTGATGGACTTAATATTTGTGTCCAAGTAATTCTGTGTGCATCTTTCATGGCATTTTTAGTGTCATTTATGAAAAATGGATTTTGGGATCTGTTGCCTCCTACCCATCTCCACACTCACATTTACACAAACTGATTCTACCCCCCTGATGGAGCCTAGACATATACAGTAACTTGTTCCTCTTTGCCGTGCCAAACTCAACCCTCTGGTGCTCATCGAAGGCAATATGGATGGTCTGTTATAACGAATGCCCCAAGATGGCAGGTTCTCAACTTCTCCAACATCATTCTCCTGATGCTTACTCTCTGCAACATTACTCTCTGCACGTGCTCTAAACCATACCTATGAAACAAATCCCCTTCTCTCAAAGCACTCAGTTCTGAAGAGTCCCAAGTACCTTCTGCAAGATGCTGAGCATCCATGATTCCCAACAACGCATTTAAGCTCTACTTAGGATCAACTTTTGAGCCGGTTTCTCAAAGATACTGAGCACTACAATTTACACAAGTTATGGATATTCAGCAAGCTTATCCTTAAAAACATCTCTGCAAGCCTCATTTTCTCTGTAATTTTTAAGTCTCTCCCCTCTGTGGCAATGTCATGACAGACTCCCCAACTCATAAATGCAACAAAATGATCTAAACTGCTATACTAAACTGGGATCTGTGGGTTCTATAACTTTTGTATTACGTTATATACTCACTGTTGGGTAAGTTGAGACTTACCATTATCGAATACGGTGCCTGCTTTGAAGGAGAGCTCTGAGTCGTGTTCTGCTTTGCAAGCATACAAGGCTCTGGCTTTCCGGAATGGCGAGCTGTAAAAATAAAGAATTTATTCAACATAAAAGGAAAATGTCTATAAAAATACATTTATAAAACACGATTTCCCTCCCAGTCTCTTGAGAAGCATATTGATGAAGCTGCCAGATGGCAGGGCTCTGGGGGAAAAGGTTGCAGTGGTCAGGGGAAAAAAAAAAAAAAGAGAAATATTTCAGATGAAGCCGAACTCTCACAGAGATCGTGACTGCCTTCAGAGGCACACTGCACCATACTGGAAACGTCAATGTGAGTGCAACCGTGGCATTCAGGATCAGAACATCTATTAGGTTGCCCAACACACTGAGCAACACTAAATCAGAGGTCACTGAAAAGAGAATTAAATGAGGGCAGAGCAAGCTGGGAATATTTTGTGACTCACGGAAGAGAAATGTCTAAATAAATGCCCACTTCCTACTTGAGGCAGGCGAGTGACTTGATTAACCTTTTCCTGACTCGGTATATCAGCTGGTTTGATTTGTTTCCAGTATCTGCCAAAAAGGTGACTCTTAAAAAGCTCATTTTCCAGCTGCATCTTTCCATGCCTGTGGAAGAAATTCAGGCCTGCAGAGAAAGCATTTCAAAGCAGAAAGAATAAGTATTAATATTAATAGAGTATTAATAAACCATTAATAAATCTGTCGGCCTCTTTAGAACCTGCCACTTGCAGTTATCAAAGACTGTTACAAGTGTTAAACTTCACAGTGGCCTCCAGAAGGAAGATAAGTATTACCTACTTCATATAGTAGGGTAAACTAAGGCAAGGGGTTAAACAGCAAACCGCTTCATAAACTGAAGTGCATCAAGTTTCTAGTTCACTGGGGATATATTAACCCTTCCTTCACTTCTACTCCAAGTTTGAACAAGACTAGTAAAAACACCAGTCCTGCTGCAGCAGTCCAGTTCCTGCTTTTGGGACAGGGGGCCGGACTCGATGATCTCCCAAGGTCCCTTCCAGCCCTAATGTCTGTGAAATCTATGAAAACAGGGGAAACTTGAATTCACTATTGTACTTTAAACCGTTATGTTGCACATATTGCAGCTTTGGAAATAAAGACCATAAGAGATCCCTCCTATTTCATGCAACAAGCCATGTTCTGATGCTACCTGCTAGTGAGAAGCTCACCAGAAAAAACAGACGTCTTTTGACTGAACTAGGAAGAATGGAAGGCAGGAAGCTTGTAAAGCCAGTTGGTCAGATGTGGGAAAATTTATTTCTTATTGCTTTTCTGATCTCTGCCAGTCTGGGACATTAGGTTGTGCTTCTTCTCATCCAAATACTGTAGCAGGGAGTGCTAAAAATTGTCGTTTAAGCCTTGAGAGTTTGTTCTTTGAGGCAGTCAGCCTTCCAGTGAGCAGATGTGGAAGATGCCATGAGACCTGCATCTGGGATGTCAGCTCGCGGCTTCGGGAACGGTGTCTCACAGCGGGCTTCCTGGACCACGACCCATACTTCAGAACAAGAGCCATGCTCAGGTGGGATGGGCTTCACCTCTCCCCCAAAAGGTAAGTGTGTTCTCTTTCAGGTTGGCTGATCTCCTCTGGCACGCTTTAAACTAGGCTCGTCAGGGGAGGAAGAGGACCAGGGGAGTCACAGGACACTGATCCAAGAGACACCCACAAGAACAGCCCAGCCAAGACAGACGACAAGCACAAGAAATACCCAGGTAAGAGACAGGGGCCTGGACAGTCCTGGGATGGGGGGAGGCGCATATACTGTCAGGAGGCTTTAAATGCCTCTACACTAATGCTCATTGTACAGGGAACAAGCAGGAGGAACCTGCCCTCCTGCTAGCTAACACAAACCGAGACATAGTGGGGCTCAGTGAAACTTGGTGGGATCCAACTAGGAGACTAGTTGGGGAGGCACTGAGGTCCCGGAGGGGTGGGGAGTTGGGAGGAGACAATCCTCCAAGCCCAAAGGTGACAATCCCCATGCGGCTCAAAGGGGGCAAGAGCGCTCAAAAGCCCCCATGGCTCACCAAAAGCATCCAGGAATGTCTCAAAGCCAAAAAGGAGGTGTACACCCAATGGAAGGGAGGGGCCATCACCAGGGAGGATTATACCTCTGTTGCTTGAGACTGTAGGGGGGCTGTTAGGAAGGCTAAGGCAGAGATGGAACTGGGACTAGCGACCCGGATCAAAGATAACAAGAAGTCCTTTTCTAAATACGTAGAGGGGAAAAAAGAAGGTACCAAGTAATGTGGGGCCTATGCAGGATGTGCTTGGTAATCTGGTGGTAGCACCAGATGACAAAGTTAATCTCTTTAGCAGATTCTTTGCTTCCATTTTTCTAAGCAGGGACAGGGACATGGACATCTCCTGCACTGGATTCCCAGATGGCCTCACAGAAGGTGCAGCCAGGCCCAGGGTCAGTGAGGACTAGATGTGATCATATCCACCCCAGAGTACTGAGGGAATTGGCAGAGGTCATTGCAGGACCCCTGGCATGGCTTTATGAGCACTCGTGGTGCTCTGGTGTGGTGCCAGAGGACTGGAAAAGGGCCAATGTGGTCCTCATTTTCAAAAAAGGGAGGAAACAGGACCCAGCAAGCTATAGGCCCATTAGTCTTACCTCGGTCCTGTGGAAGCTCTTTGAGAAAATTATCCAGGAGCACATCTGCAAGGGACGAGCAGGGGAGATTATGCTTATGGGCAATCAACATGGGTTGATTAGAGGCAGGTCCTGTCAGACTAACCTGGTGGCCTTCTACAATCAGGTCACAAAAGCCCTGAATGCAGGTGTTGTGGTGGACGTAGTCTTTCTGGACTTTAGGAAGGCCTGTCTCTCATCCTCATTAAAAAATTAAGTGACTGTGGTGTCAACAACTACACAGTCAGATGGGTCACAAATTGGCTGGAGGGCTGCACCCAGAGAGTGGTGATGGAGGGGTCATTTTCAACCTGGAGAGATGTGGACAGTGGGGTCCCCCAGGGCTCGGTCCTCAGGCCCACACTGTTCAATGATTTCATTGGTGACTTGGACAAGGAGGTGAAAAGCACCCTGTTCAAGTTCGCAGATGACAGTAAGATGTGGGGAAAAGTGAGCACACTAGGAGAGAGGGACAGGCTACAACTAGATATGGATTGGTTACAGAGGTGGGCAGAAAAGAATAGGATGGGTTTCAATACGGACAAGTGCAAGGTGTTGCAACTGTGGAGGAAGAACCAGCAGACGACCTACAGGCTGGGGAACTCCCTCCTCATCAGTGCAGAGGCAGAAAAGGATCTTGGAGTCATTATTGATTCCAAGATGAACATGGGCCGACAGCGTGGGGATGCAGTCAGGAAGGCCAACCGCACCTTGTCATGCATCCACAGATGCATCTTGAGCAGGTCCAAGGAGGTGATCGTCCCGCTCTGTGTGACACTGGTCAGGCTGCAGTTGGAGTACTGCATCCAGTTCTGGGCACTGCACTTCAGGAGGGATGTGGACAGCATCGAGAGGGTCCAGAGGAGGGCCACTTGCGTGATCAAGGGGCAGCAGGGTAGACCCTATGAGGAGAGGCTATGGGACCTGAACCTGTTCACCCTCCACAAAAGAAGGCTGAGGGAGGATCTAGTGGCCGCCTATAAACTTGCCAAGTGGGACCAACAGGCAATGGCAGAGTCCCTGTTCCCTCGAGCACTACTGGGAGTAACAAGGAACAACGGTCATAAAGTTGACTAAGAGTAGATTCAGGCTAGACATCAGGAGGCGCGACTTCACTGTCAGGGCGGCTAGGATCTGGAACGAACTTCCAAGGGAAGTGGTGCTCGCCCCTACCCTGGGGTAGTAGCGCCTCCTGATACCTAGCCTAAATCTACCCTCTGCCAGCTTGTGACCATTATTCCTAGTCACTCCAGGTAGTGCTTGGGGGAACAGAGACTCCCCCAGTGCCTGCTGGTCCCCTCGGACTAGTTTGTAACAGGCCACTAGATCCCCCCTCGGCCTTCTCTTGTGGAGGCTGAACAGGTTCAGGTCCCGTAGCCTCTCCTCGTAGGGCCTGCCCTGCTGCCCCCTGATCATGCGAGTGGCCTCCTCCGGACCCTCTCCATGTTGTCCAGTACTCCAGCTGTGGCCTGACCAGTGCCGCATAGAGGGGGAGTATCACCTCCTTGGACCTGCATGATCCAACTATGAAACTACCAAAGATGTATGGAATCTCTACACTTGCATTCAGTAGATTAACCAGAACTCAGAAATACTTCCCAGTGAGCAGCTGTAATAATTAACTAATGTGACTGAGATTCTGAAAGCCACCAAAGATTAGTTTGATTGCCCTTCCCTCTTGGGAGTTGATGCTTTGGAGAATCTCCGGCCTTGAAAACGTAACTTGCACATGACTGCCACCTGAAAAGCTAGATCTACAGCTAGGTTTGAAGAGCTGGATTGTGGAGAATCATTCAAGATAACCGTTACCTTTTTTTTTTTCCATAGATTCATAGAAAGTTAGGGTTGGAAGGGACATCAGGAGCAGGACTGTCCCTAAGTACATCATCTCAGCCAAGGGTTTCTCTAGTCAGCTCTTAAAAACCTCCCAGGATGGAGATTCCATCCTGGGTAACCTGTTCCAGTGCTTTACTACCCTCCTCATGAGAAAGTTATTCCTGATATCTAAACCTAAGCTTCCCCTGCTGCAACTTGAGACCATTGCTCCTTGTTCTATTCATCATTTGTCAAGAGTTGTTTCAATTCTCTGATGGAGATAAAGAGACTTCTCTTACACGCATGGCTTGGCCTTAAGAGAAATCAGTATGCATGAGACAAGAGGACACAGGACCCATACAGATGACAGATCTATTAATTGAACAGGAGGGTTGGATATGTTTGTTCTGGCCTCTCTAACTTAATAAATGGTGGACGCCAGGGAAAGTGTTAAATGGGGGATAGATCACTCCAGATGTATCCGATTCAATGCTCTTCCTGCATAGCATCCACTGTCGGAGACAGTATACTGGGCTAGATGAACCATTGGTTCCACCCAGTATGGCACTTCTGATATTCTTATATATAAAGGTTTGTAGATAACTTTATTCTGTGGCACCATAGCAATCAGTGCCTGGAGTTAGAGAACAGTTGAGTTCTCCTCCTATGCATCTTAACATGACCACAGACACCTACCATCCTCAGAAAAGGAGCCAGGGAATTCTTCTTTGCATTCAGTATAAATCCATGAGTCTCAAGTAAGAAGGATATCCTTTATGTTGCCTCCTGCAAGGTCCTTAGGAATGAGACTCAGGCAAGTGTATTGCCAAAGAAATGCAAGCTACTGTGCTCAGGCTGTTATTAGTAATGCCTCCGCAAACATCCTGTGAGCAGAGGGTGGGGTTAAAAGTCATGTTTTAGTATGGAGAGCAATCCATTCCATAGGTGATCCAAAGAACTTTTCAACAGCAAGGCCTGACTAGGGTATACATATAAGCTTCCTGTGGTAACATCATAGCATTTACTGCCTGAAAAGATTGCAGTGATAATGGGAGCTAGAGTCTCCATCCAGGATTTCATCTTCTATCAATGTCTATTAATCTAATTACCCTCCTGACATCTACCAGCCCAGACATCCACATCTTTTTAGCCCTGATCAGCTGTCTCCTAGCTGGACAAGCTCTATTGCCTCTGGCTTCATGTTGTGTGAGCTTTCCTCCAGGATGATTTGTTGTTTCTTCTTTTTTAGCAGGGTAATTTCTATGGCAGATTCTATTTTCCTGTATGCAGAGTCTTCTGACAAGAATCCCATTTTGACACTCCCCCAAACCTTGGGGTCTAGGAAACCGCAGCATTGATGCAGTGATGTCTAAATGAGCATTTTTCCTTTGCCGGGTTTCTCTGAATTTTCTGGAGGAGGATAACACACTCTGTTCTGTTTTTAGATGGGAGGTGTTTCTGGTTGGTTTCTGATTGCTCCTCCTGCCTCTATCTCAATGGTGACAAATATGCTGCAGAGAAGGAATTCCAAAAATGGTCACTCGTGATCTAAGGCTGAGAGTTAACAGGTCTCAGGGGATGAGCTACAGCTCCAGATGTCTGCAGTTCTTCAGAGTAGTTTTCTCGATGTGATTTGTTTTTCTTTGTGCGCACGTGTCTGGAGAAGCATCATCATCTCTGTCCAAGGATCCACCTCTTTTCTGGTTTGGTGTTTTCTGATCTGACATTCAGGTATACGTGGAATGAGGTCTTTGGCCTTGGACATTCCTTATCCTTGGGAAGAAAGAGGCCCTACCTAACAAGGCATCCAAACTCAGCAGAAACGGCCAGCAGGACCATGGCTTCCTATAGGGTCTCTGCTGTCCGGATGCCTCCTGGCCTTCGTTTTTCTCTGCCTGCAGCAACACCCAAGGGAGGCAAAGGATCCCAAGAAATGCTTCCTTCATGGAGAAAAGTCCTTGAAACGTCAGTCCCTGAGGGGCAGGCAACAGGAGGCTCTGTACCTTATCACTGCTGCCCCCAAATCAGTTTTTGATCCTGGGATTTCAGTCAGATAAACCACCACCTTGCTCATACTTGCAGAAGCAGACTCTGGCGTGAGTATAGGAGACAAGACCTGGAGCCTTGTGGACAAAAAGTCTGAACTGCCTCGAGTATTTGCAGTTGTTTGTCTGACTGGGTTTACCAGCAGGGCAAGTGGCCTATGGCAAGGGACAGAGAGTGGTACTCGAGAGAGAGGTGTTTGGAAAGCAAGGTAAACGAAGAGAAGGAAACCCGCATGAAGATAATCTTCTCCATGGGTATCACAGAACCCAGGATTTCTCACTGAAGGGCTAACAAATCTGTAATCTAAACTAGCATTACATTTTGACAGTTCAGCTGCAGAGATTCTGATTTCCCCAAAGGAAAACCTGACTTTTTAAGAAAGTTTTTAACCAAACATATTGCAAGAAAATGCGACTTGCCTTGTGTTAGCCTTGGGGGGGGGCGTCCCTGCTAGTACCATTCAGCATTCAGTACAGAAAGGAAAACAAAAAGTTAAATGCCTTCCTTGAGAAGCCTGTGCTTCCAACACCCCTCCCAACACCAACAGATAAAAGATTATATGAAACTATCAATTGGCTCAAATGGTTTAACAGGAAACTTTGCAAACCTGGTCCAATTCATAACACAAGCCCAAACCAGGAAAGTCATGTGTGTTTTTGTGGTTTCATACACAACTCTAGCAAAACTAAACATGACACTTCCTCAGGTTTCCCTGTCCCCATATGAGGGAAGGGGCAGCAGCAATGTTAGACCACCACCGACTAACGGGGTTCCACATCTACCATTCCTAGGCTCTTTTAACCATTCAGGAACCAGTCCGCCAGCAAAACTTTTGGGGAGGTTATCAAGTAAGGATGCTTTCAGGGAAACTACCTTGAGTTAAAGCAGCTAGTTGCATTCCTTATAAACTAAAACTGCAGAATTAACTTGCTCCATCTCAGACCTCCAACCTCTCTCTCTGTCCTCACTGCATCTGAATGCAGGTGGTTGCTCTCAGGCCTGTGACATTTCTGTGGCTGCAATGCCCTTCAAAGCCCTGTCAGTTTCAAGGACATTAAAAAGCTTGGATCTTACCAATCACTCATTTTTAATTTTTGCCTGAGAGTATGGCAGAGGGCCAGGAAAGCACTCAGCACAGTTTTGCCCAGGTGCCCTTGTACAGTTTATAGACTGATGAGAGTGTCTTTCCCTTGGAAAAGCAGCTGCTTGGAGGATATTACACCACTGTAGGCCTTTGCAGGCTCATGTCAAAACAATAAATAACCCTGTTGCATAGGCAAGGGTGAGACATGGCATTTGGGAGGTGGCAGGTAAGGAACAGCATCCACATTCGACAGTTCCCCCTGTGATGGGAGGGACATTGCATTCTTGCAGCTCTGCTCTATTGAAAAAGCAAAGATAATTTCTGCTTAAGATATTTGGAGGGAAACTCTTGCAGCTTTTTATTACATTCCTTTTACAATCTGCTTGGGGAAAAAAAAGGAGCCTGTCTGGAGAGCAGTGCTCTGGAGGCCATTTTGCAAATCATGGAGGGGAAGGAGCTTGCCACGTCTTGGTAATATACTACAGCAGTGCAGCTATCAACTGACCTGCTAGTGTTGCCCACAAATGGGGAGTAAAGTACAAGGTGTCAGCACTACCCTACAAATTGGAAGAGCAAAGCAGGTAAGAGCTTAGAAGTTGTCTTGCATAAATTATTGTAGGGGGAATGGCCAAGGAACAGGTTGTGCCGCAGGTGACGGTACTAAAAAGCTAAATCATTGCCTCATGCTCTCACAGTGCCAACAAATACATCACACATTGACTTTGCACCTCTTTTTATTTCTTTTGCAGGGCGAATATTTTTTGCGTACTTCCTAGCAACGCAGAACATTTGTTATAACGGTTTCTGCTAACATACTGCATGTTTCTTCACAGGAAGCTGAACAAAATCATAGCAGTAAGTTAGAGCACCCCAGGTCCCGACAGCTGCAGGAAAAGGTATACAACACACGCATTACATCCCAACCAGCCAGTTAAACTGCGAGTATAAAAATGGAAGTTTGGATTAAAAAAAAAGAAAGAAAGAAAGAAAAATCAAGCTCACCAGATTTGACAAACCTCAGTTCTGCCTTGCAACACACCTTGTGTTTCTTACCTGTGGTGGAGGATGGGCAAACTGAGACTCAGGTAAGTTAAGTGACTTGGAAAAGGTCATCCAGAGCAAGTCAGCATCATCAGTAGAAATAAGACTTAGGCATCTTGATTCTTAGATGTTTGCTCTGAACATTGGAAAATTCTCTGGTCTGAACTGGTGCTGGGATGAACAGAAACACCTGCTAGCTAAGTAACATGTGTTAGATAACCTCAAGCTCTTCCTCTAATGGGATGTTTGAAACTTTCCTCTCCCGCTGAGTGAAGGCAGCTGCACTGGGGGAACTTGAGCACAGCACAAAGCAAAAGAAAAGAAAAAAAAGGGCAAGTAAATTAAAATATGGAATAGCAGCAGCAACACAAAGCAAAACAAACTGTGCCACAGACCTGATGGGGGATGAGTCGCTGGACGTAGAGGAGGTGGGCATAGGACTTGATGGCGCAGAGAACAAGGGCCAGGACGGTGAGAGGGGTGACGTTGGGCTTGGATTCTGAGGGCTGCAAGACAGAACCAGATAACTCATCAACACACAACAGAAAGAG
This sequence comes from Crocodylus porosus, assembly GCF_001723895.1. NCBI lineage: Eukaryota > Metazoa > Chordata > Crocodylia > Crocodylidae > Crocodylus > Crocodylus porosus. Next base: position 24,654,497 of record NW_017728914.1, read on the forward strand.
GCACTCAGACAACATCCAACCATGGGCCGCTGCCTGAAGAATATTCGCAGCATGAGACACAGCTATGAAATGGAGCTCTGAGACCTTGGGAAAAGTTTCAAGGCCAGATCTGCATTTTGCTAGACAACAAGAGCTGGATCTTCCAATTAACCCCTACTCCATTAGACTTTGCTGGCAAGCTTAGTGCTTTGTTGTAGCGAATGACTGTGTTCCAGGTTACAGAGGCCTCCTTGCTGCACACAGAGGCTTTGTTCCCCCAGCTTCTTACCTGCTTTGTTTTATCTTCCCTATTGTTGTCAGAGGCTGCTGATCACATTTCTGGACATCAATGATGTTGTAACCAGCCCTCTGTTCCCCTTTTTATTTGGGTTGTTGTGGAGTCTGAGTATAAAAGGCTATTTTCTGGGCCACCATCCACAGCGCCTGAACACAATTTCCTGTTTACATTTTAAACTAAATGGGTCTTATGCACTTGGACACCCAGAGGAGTTCATTATCTGAAGGCTGGCAGGAAGGTATGCCAGCCCTATTTTGCTCCATAATCTGTTCCAAGAAAACTAGTAGGAAAAAAAAGGCTCCGATCTGCACACCCTAAATAACCTTGCTACTAAGGGATCTCCTGTGATAAAAGGAAGGGCCTTTTCTCAGATACTGATGAGTCTACAGCAGAACACACGGTCTGCATGCTCTCTGTGGCTAACTGGGACTGCTTACACTCTCCGCTTGAAAATGAAGGGAAACCAAAATTGAGTGTAACCTGGTTTCAGAAAACACAGAATGGAGATTGAGGAAAGCACCAATCCTAATGGGATTCTGCCAGTGCAGACAAGAGGGCCTATTACTCATAGTCCATTGCTAAATGAAATTGGTCTATATCTGTCAAACTTATAAATGATTGCCAGGCATCAGAGTCCTCTGTTGGGACCTCAGCAAGCACCAGTCTACTACAGTACAATTGGTTTGCAGGTGATGTAAATGGTTGATATAGAGATAATTGAGTCTGCTCGGTATTTCTGCAGCGTTTTCTTTCATTCTGTTGGAAACTTTCCGTTGCATATTTTAAATTTGGTCCCTTTTTTCCCCTTATCCTAGAAAAGCAAATCAAGCTTTTCTTGAACCTATTAGACACTGAACCCCCAATTTTCCTTTAAGTACTAGCACTGTGAGAGAATAGAGTAGAACTGAGTTTCACAGAACTGTGGCCAAGTAAAACTCTTCTTATATACAGATGGGAAGTAAAAAGTCTGCATTTGCTTCAATACATATTTAAGGTGACCCGCATGTAACCATAATTACTGACTTATAAGCATATGTACCACTTTGAGTCTCTGTACGTTTCGACCCTTCTGGATGTTCAATTTCTGAACCGTATTGCCTGTTTAGCTTAGGTTGTAAATCCCATCTTTCATACACATGGAGCACAGCAGGCAGCAAACAAGTAGTAAATAAAAAAGTAAGCTTGGATCACTTGCTGTGTGGAATTAGTTGGATATTTCAGCCCCTAATGAGGAATCACAATTTTTGTTCCATTAATCTTTGACAAACAGGAGGGGGTAGATGCAAGACAGTGCGCAGCTACTGGACTGTGGGCTGTGTCCAGCGTCCAGCATTGGCACATTTAAAGGGAAGCGGCAAGCTCAGGAACATGCTAGAGCAAAGGAGTCACTACTAAGGTAACATGGCTAAGGGTTTTAAAAGATAATATTTATGTCTGAGTGGAAAGAATGGCATGACAGATCCATCTCTGGTGTTAAAAAGTCCCAGAAGTTGTTAGTAAACCTTTTTCACTGACTACTCAGAGATCGGCTGCCCCATAAAAGGGAATTTGGTGAGGCTGGGGCTTTTTTTTGATAGTATCGTGCTTCTTTTCAAAATGGTGCAACAGACCTGCAGATCAGTCCCAGTGCAGCAGCACTGCTCTGATTGAGAGAGATGGCTTGGATATCAGGAAAGGGAAGACTGCTTCAATTGCCAGGCTGGTTTTATATTTAATTCTGGGAAATCCTCTGGGCACTCAAAGCCAATCTTCCAGCTACTTCTAACCCAGTTTTCTATTATCACATGGACTGTGTTAGGGAAAGTCACAGTATAAAGCGTGTGTGAAAGAATAAAAACAAGGAAAAACCTTCCAAACGTCGTGATCTTCTTTCATTTCAAATCCTAGTTTCAGATTCTTATCATATGACTTGAACCCACCTAAATTTATGTAATATTTTGCTACTGTGAGAGGGAAGTCAGTAGACTAGACTAGACAATCTGGTTTAAGGACCGAGATGTAGCTAGCAAGTTGTGTGCCCTATGTAACCGCCCCCCCCCCCCCCCCCCCGCCGGTACCCTAAGGGGGGGTAATGCTGAGAGCCAGACCACGAGGGAGGTCAGTCTTACCTGCTCTAGGGACTCTAAGACCCCGACTGCTGCTGTTACGTTGCTGTCTGCCCACTCCTGGCTCCTGTTGCTGTCGTGTCCTGAACTGAGCTGGTCCCGCTGCAGTGCAGGGCTGCTATTGCGCCTGCTGCTGCCAGGACAAAGACTCCCCGGGGGACTCCCAGTGTAGTGCCCCTCTAAGCACCTAAAGCTAGTGCCCCCCTCAACCCTCTGCCAGGTTATGCTACTGTTTAAGGATACTGATCCTGTTTAATATTTTTGAAGACTTTTTGTAGCTTTTTTGTCCTTTCAGTTGTTTGAAAATAAAATTTGACTCTGTACTGTCAATCCTGACTCCACTCAGGCAGCATTGACGTCTACCCCCTACCTTGTGAAGCATTCAGACATCCTCAGCATTTTTCTTCCTCTTAACTATGTCCCTCAATGTTCAAAGAGTGGGATTGCCAGGACCATGCTATCTAAACTGCAAGAGTCCAGGGCTCACGTTTGAGATTATCATACTTCCACTTCAAATGAAGCTAAAGTTGACATAACTCTATTTGATTTCTTTGCAATGCCATGGTCATTTCAGCTCCTTCTGATGGTGCTGACTCAAATGTAGAAGAATGATGTTTTTGACAGGAGTGTGTGGATTCAGTTCAGTTTCTGGGGAGAAAGTGTCCATATTACAAAAAGTCATTGTAATTGGCACCCAGCTACCATTCTCCGCCAGTTTTTAGAGGTCACATTTTTGGCTTGAACTACTTGAGGTCTTGCCCATTTAAGGGCAAACTCTCGCTTGCCTTATTCACATGAGCAGCAGTTCCACTGAATTCAATGAGAACTTACTTCCTCCTCTTCGTAATTAGGAAAGTCACATTAATGTGGGAATTCCTAAGTACACTTCTATAGGAAGTCTACATAAAACATAAAGGGCTTGTAAACAAGCTTACATCAGAGATCTTCAATGCATCTCCCCTATGAAATAGGTCTTAATTATTGATATTTTGCTAAGAAAATATCATTCTTTTATAAAAATATGTAACTGAAGTATCCCAGATTATAAAGTTTAACCCTTGAAACACCGGCTCCTGACCTCTCTTTCTCTCTGTCTTGCAGTCACAGACTACTGGTTGTTTTGCCATGACAGGCCACTTTCCAGTATCACATCAGGTTATATAGCATATATTTCATTCAGGTTTGATGTATTTAATGTGTATATAGCAGTGGCTTTCAACCTGTGGTCTGCAGATACCTGGGGGTCAGCAGATTATGTCTAAGGGATCAGGGAAAGATGTCTGTGATCAATCAAAAGTATGTGAATACCCACACTTACAATTCAATGGGGTCCATACCTCCATTTGAAATTGTTTTGGGGTCCACAAATGAAAACCATTGGTATATAGGCATGCTTCTGCCCTCTAATGGAGAGAATAACGTTCAAAGGTTCTCTATTAGGCAAGAAGTCCAGAGCTTTTCCATCAATTTTAGCACCAGGAAGAGGGGTCTATATTTTTACAAGCCATTAGTTATATTCCTCATGCTACCTATATGCAGACTTTGTTTCCACATGTTCCATAGTTGTTTGGCTATTATGTCTCCTGCAGTGTTACATTCTTAGATAGCAAATATAATATAAACACATTTTTTACAATAGTGGACAGGATACACATGCTTTTAGATTTGCTGCCACCATTCTCTGTTTTCATAGAACCAGCCATTGGGGACCTCAGAGCACTTTCCTCTAGAAGTGAGCTACTATCCTCATTTCACAGACATGAAACGACTTCCTAGAGGGAAACACCATTACATTTGCAAATAGAATTTTCAATTTATAGCCCCCTGCTTGAACCAAGCTACCTTGCTACTAAACATACTGCAGTTTCAGAATAAGTAATAGGAAAACTTACATATTATGAATGGCCTTTGATTACTAAGCCTTTTGTCGTTATACTACCCAAGGAGAAGAGTTCTCTACAAGACGGTACTGGAACCGAGCCCTGGCGGCCAAAACAAATGAGCAAAAGAATGTCTCCTTCAACACAGACTCAGAGAAATAGCCATCTCCTCGGGGGTCAGAAAAGGTTAAGGGCTTCAATCTGAAACACGTGACCAGCAGAGTCAAATCCAGCTTATTCCCTAGAACCTAAGAGAACAGCTGCTGCCCACAGAAGGCCACTCGGACGGCAAGTCACTCTCCTTGCTCAGCTTCCTTCTTTTGTTTAGAGAGAGCCCAATTACAGGCCAGAGCAGAGTGCCCTCTTGAACCCAAGGAGTTGCAGCTATCAGTTTGAAATTGTTGCTGTAAAAGAAGCAGTCCGCTCCCTGACACACTTTCCCTTTGTATGGACCCATTGTTCTACTCAACAAAGGCCTCAACCTCTTTGGCAGTGCTAGGACAGGGAAAAGGTCTTCTGGATGATGTTCTGCTTGGAACCAGAAGAGTTGTAATACCCTGTACCATCGTGTGATGGGCACCTAAGTGCTTCATTGCAAGGAGCCAGCACAGAGCTGCATGTTCCGTTAGAAAAATAAGTAAGGTACCAAACAGGTAGCACTTCATTGACCTTGCAGCCAAGTAGAAGGCCCTGGTGTCCAAGAGCTTTCTTCTTGTATACAGGAAGGGGGTCTGGCCAGCAGAAAAGGCAGGGCCTGGATAGTGTCCTTTGTGCGTTACCAGCTGGCCAGTTGATGGGTTTGGTTTTTCAGCCTGGATCACGTCAGTCTGCCACAGCCTCTCAGGCATCTGTACAATCACTGCTTTGTAGATAGTTAGAAGTGCCAGATCCAAGTTTGAACTGTAGCCGGGAGGATGTCTAAGGACAAGCATATCTATTACAAACCCTTCATACTTAGCCTCTGGGACTACCTCTGGTACCAGAGGTGCTATGGCACAATGCAAAGGCATGCTCCAATGGGCTGGGAGAGGCCAATCTAGCCCATTACAGTGGCATACAATGTGGTATACAAGTTCGTCCCATCACAGACAGAAGATGCAGCCACCTCTGCAAGACAAGGGGCAATCATACCATCCAGGTGCTTCTTTCTCAGTCAGTTGCATTAGAGACAATCAAAAATGGTTAAGTTAGCTTCTGGTTCATCACTGTTGCTTACTTTGATCAGGGTAACATGTAGATGACTATTAGGACAGGATTCCCCTCTCCCCGCTTCCCTCCCCCCATAACCAAGGCTTCCAACAGCCCGTGGGCTAAACAGTTTGACCACATCTGCCTGGACCGAGCAGTTCCAATTGTGCTCTACCAGCTGCGCACCATGCAGGTACAGCTTGCCAGCCAGCTCCACTTCCCTGAAAAGGTTAACCCTCTCATGCTATGCCTGCTGGTGCTTCAGGAGGATTTTCTCCACAGCAGTTCTTGATGGAAGCGGGGGTTCCTAGGAGACCCTGCACCGCATATGAAGGAACCAAGCCAGAGGAGCCCACAACAAAAGAACAAAGAGTATTTTGCCCTTAAGACATCTTCGCAGAGTAAGCCACATATCCCTACAGCCCAGAACAGTCTTCACTTCAAAGCATCCACAATGAAGCAGTATCCAAACAGACCTGAAGGCCCCTTTGCTCTGGGTCAGGCATCAGTCCAAAAAATCCCATCGGGGGAGTCTGGTCCAACTTGTTAACCAGGACCCAAAAGAGTGACTCCACCCTCCTTATTCAGCCTGCTCTTGTTTAGATAGCCCAACCCCAGACAGAGCAGGGGGCCTCTTTGAGAACAGCTGTGAAGCTGTGCTTGTAGGCTTGAAAGTGTCCTTAAAGTGATGGGACACTCCCTTGTATGGATTCTGATATATATGGCTTTGTAATTCAAAGTATTTCCTCTACAGTGTACTGGGACCAGAAACTCCTCATATACTTTTTGAGATTAAAATCATTTCAGCAGAATGCAATTCTCATTAATCTTAAAAGTCAGCTCTATCACCGCCACATATTTCCAAACGAGCCATTTGGTCCCTTCCACTAATTGCAATGTAAAGTATAATCAATTTGGTTCTCAGCAAAAATTATTATTTCGATTAGCTTATTGTGTTAAAAGAAAAGCTGTGCATGCTATCAGGAACACAACTCTCAAAATAGCCTTTGTCTCAGAGGCTCTACTGTTAGCTATCTGGAGTAAGAAATGACTTTATTTTATGTCTCTAAAATGTATTTATTATTTTATTCAATCACTATCGGCCAAAAGAATGTTTAAAAATATTATTTAATATTGATTTGTAATATTTTAAAATGACAAGATATCCCCGTTTCAAGAGAGTTACAAATCTAGGAATGTAACGCCTTAAAATGGAGATAACTTCTGTTGTGAATTTGGTCCCAGTTGATCTGTATATTGTCTGCCCAGACTTATAAGTCAGCATGGATAAGACGCTTTACAAGAAATCTCAAGAAGTTGACATTGGGTTTTTAGGATTACAGCTCACATCTTGCTGGCAACTGCAAACACTGTAACTGAGATGCAGAGTAAGGGCTCGTCCCCTCTCAGTATGATGTATGTGGGCTTGTTCTCTTTAAACTTCTCTGAGATATTGCTTGAATATCATCCAACTGGCTGCGTTACATAGTCAAAGAGCCTATGCCCTTCTTTGTCTCATTGGGCAAGTCAAGGTGTTTGAATAAACACAATCTATTCTGGGATCTCCTCCTATTTTGGAAACAGTTATTCTTGTATGGTCTGATTTCCTTTCTGTCTCTCTCTCAGGGGAATAGCAGAGGAGGTGAGGAGCATTTTGAGAGTACTTACTGCTGCCAGAATTCAACTCTACGTTTTAACTGTCTGAAGAAAATAACATGCCATCTGGACTTTATATTTTTTCCCCTTACTCTTGTGTATTTTGCAGGGGCACTTCCTGTTGGTTGCATATTGGGAAACAAAAGAGAAAAAAAAACGCTAAGACACCCAAAATATCAAAAGCAGGAAACAGAAAGGTGTCTAAAATTAGAATCTTCAGATCTAGATATTAACTTTTTACAAACAGAAGGAGAAGAGGGAATTCCACGAGTCAATAGCCCAAAATATACTCCACTGTCTTAGATCCTTCTTTACATTCATTACATGCCCTCTCCAAAAGGAAACGTCAAAGAATGCAAATGATGCCAGTGACCTGCCACTGTGGAGGTCCACGGAAGTAAAGCACATACTGGGAATAGCAGTTTGAAAGGAACATGAAGATTTTAAACACCCAGTTCCTATGGGCGTCCACTGGGAATCAGGTATCAAACTCTCACAGGTGCTTCTGAAAATTCTACTGTACCAACTAAGAGGTATAATTAGAAATGAGTGAAATTTTAGATAAAGGTTTCTCAGCCTTAAAATTCCTACACCTGCTGCACATCTTACTCACTATCCATCCTGGTGTTTAAATTTGCAGTGTAAGTAACCTCGCTTTGATTTCTCCATTTCAATCTCATTTCCAGGTGCTTTGTTGAAAATCTCCTCTGTAAACCCCCTTCTTTCTTAGTGTCTCTTCCTCCTCCTCCTCCTCTTCCCATGCCATCTTCCCACTAGATTTTCTCTGATACTTATCTTACACAGCTCAGAAGTCCAAGAGCCATTTGCAGGTTTAAAAAATTCATCTTCATCAGAGTTTCAAGGCAAATGTAGCCTCTGTTCATTTGGAGGACACTGGTTCTACTAAAAAAAAAATGATTTTCTACAGGGTTTATGATTCATGCTGTTGTTCATAGATGTTAGCTTTTTTTCTACAGGAATAGTCTAACAGTGAATGGAAACAGCCCATTGATTAAATCATCTTTACAACTTATTCAGTGCTCCTGTATTTTACTGACTATAATACCAGCAACCAATGTTATTCTTATCGTGTTCACATAACATAAAGCTGTTACAGCCGAGGCTTTACTCAAAGGTATAGTCAGATAATAGCTATTACAAAATGATCTAATATCCACATTTTGCCAAGATAGGGTCACAATATTCATTTGCTAAGGGACACAGTGATACTGCAAAAATAAAATGGAACACAGTTCATCTACTTTCAGTTTTAATTGCAAACATATAGTCTACAGATACCACAGGTTCAGTGCTGCATCTTGTTCAAACACAATTCACATTCGTTGGGAGGGGCCTCAAAAAGCAACAGTCCACGATCTATACTGGGTGCATTTTTATTTTAACAATGGCACTGCATATTTCCTCAGGTTGTCATTGGGAAAGAAGGGTGCACTTTGGTCACATCTGATACCCTGGCAAAATTATATTTCCTGTATATGGGACTTCAAAATGCAAAAGTGTTGGCTTCTTTAACAGTAGTGCTTACTAAAGCTTTATCTATTTGTTCCGAAACCGTCCCCCTTTCATGATAAGCGAGCTCAGTCCAGTATCTTCACAGTCATTCAAACGTCTCTCACTTGGGTTTCCCCATGCACTCTGCTACTTGGTTTGCTTTCTGATATCCCTCCTTGCCATGCCCTACCCCCTTGATACAGCTTGCATAACCTTCTCTATTTTGGCAGCAGTGAAAAAATCTCATCCTAAAGAGTGCACGAATACAGCTGTGCTTAAGTAACAGAGAGTGTGGATCAAATTCTGCAAATGAATATTTTTACTGGCCTGTTCGATAAGAAATTCATGTCTCAAAGTACATACACAGGTCACCTAGGAAGATGTGAGCAGATGTGCTTCTATCACCAGCATAGTACAGCTGTCCAGTGTGGGGGTTAGACATTAGTACTACAGCTGTAGAGAGGCAGGATGAAAAGGGGATTAATTAGGGAAGGATGTGTCTTCAAAATGAATAAGTACTGTGAGATGTGGAAAGCACAGATGTGCATGTGGTGGAACGGTAATCTTCTCAGTGTAGGTTGTGGGTGGATTTCCACAGCAGGTGGGCTCCATGAGGGCAGAAGTATTCTTTTGTCTCAAAATTACACCTTATTACACTGTGACAAAAATAGTAGATATCCGCACCACTGAACAAGACTGCAGCATCACTTAGCAAGTTACCAGTGATCTTACAGAAGGGCATTCCACTTAAACAGGGCTTAGAGCCATCAACATTTCAAAATTTCCAAAACTCATGCAACATGCATGCACATACACTCAAAAGGGTTGTGGAGGAAAATACTTTCTCCCGGTGCCCTACACCTGCAGAGGGACTTTACTATCTTCTCCCAATTCAGGTATGTTACTTGTGTAAGATTGAGGAATATGTTATATACAGACAACAAAGACTTTCTCTTGTGAGGGCAAAGAATCAGACCCCAGATTTCAGGGTTAAATTGTGCCTGGTCCTTTCACATCACCTAGCCTGGTTCCTAATTCCTTTTCCTTCGCAGCTATATCTGCTGCCGTATAAACAGCCACTGTCCCTATTCTCTCTCTACTCCAGTGGAGTTAAAAAATAAATAAATAAATAAAAATCAAGCTACTAGACTTTATGTTGAACCAAGTGCTTTCAAACCCCATTAAAGATGTTAATAATTAATACAGGGATTGTATATACTAGCAGGAAACCATTCTGCAGTCTAAGAGAGAAGAATTGGTAAGTCAGGAGCCATCATCTTCTTTGCATCTTCTTGTACAAGCTTCACTTCAGATGCATGAGGTAACTCTCTAAGGTTTATATGCAACAGTTGTCAACATATTGTACCCTTTGCTAAGGAAAATCAGTCTCTCTCTCTCTAGGTATCTTTCATTTGCCCTGATACTTAGGAAATCCACCAATATCTTATTTCACTCAGAAAGAGTAAAAAAAAATTTAAAAAATTAAAAAACAATAACCATAGAGTCTTTGGAAAATAAAAGAAATAATAAAAAAATCTTGCTAAGTTCAACAGTTCTTATCACCATGAACGGCACGTGCCCCCAGAGGCTGGTGGGGCATGGCTGCCCTGGTGGTGGTGGTGGTGGTGGTGGGAGTACAGTGGCGATAAGCTGGGAGCTTGTGCAGACCCTGCCAGCGCTGTCAGTGGCGGGGCAGGGCGACCACCCACAGGCGATTGTGGACCGCCTGCAGATGCTGCCAGCAGTGTCAGCAGTGGGGTGGCAAGTGGCGACCATCCACAGGCGCTGCTGACAGTGTTGGCGGTGCCTTTTTGCAGGGGATACACCACCACACTCAGCAGGTACACATGCACCCGCGTGCATCCTCTATGGGTCGCCCCTGCTTATCATGGTGGTTTTCTTCTTAAGATCACGTACTTCAGCAAAACACTGCAACACAACAAAAAGGTTTCCTTAAAGACCATCTTAAAACCACATGACAGTAGCGCAGCAAGAGGTGGGCAACTGATGCACCGGTCCTGGGTATCCACCAGTCCTGGGTACCCACTGGGTGTGACTACATGTGCAAAGGCTCTGAGGTAAGTTTACTCTGGAGTAAACTCACCCCGGGCAGGTGTCTGTATGTGCAGGGAAGCAGAAGCACATTTGCCACTCATGGCAGCAGTCTGTTCCCGCCTCTGCCAGCCCTTCAGCAGCCAGGGGGAGCTCTAGGGTGCCCTTGGGCACTAGCCCAGGGTCTGGCAGGTAGTACAGGGCCAGGAGATAGCTGTCTCCTGGTGTGGGCTGTGACATTGCTCCCTGTCCCCAGGAGCTGCCTACTGTTGGGAAGCTGCACCGCTGGAGCCTGGGTGGGGACAATGTCCCCCTGTCCCAGCAGCAAGAAGCTTCCAAAACACCTCTCCACAATTGTGATTGCGGAGTAGGGGCTAGGAGACTCTTTCCCAATCCCCAGTAAGAATCTCCCAGCCCCTGCTCCCTGATCAGTGAGCTGGGACTGGGAGCTCCTTGCTGCCAGGCAGGGGGACACTGTCCCTGCCTGGGCTCCAGTGGTGGAGCCTGCCCTAGCAGCAAGCAGCTCCTGGAGGCAGGGAGCAATCTCCTGACCCTTGCATATTTGCTCCCAGTCAGCTGTTTACACATGCCATACCACACAGTAATTACTCCCAAGTAAGTTTGCTATTAATATTTACAGGTAGTAAATTTATTCCCAATTAAAGAAAATTACTTTGCAGTAAGTGTCTGTATATGTAGACAGTGACACTTACTGCACAGTAATTTGCTCTAATCTCAAGTAAAGCATCTCATGTAGATGCACCCACTGAGATGGAGTTCAAGAATGGCAGCCACTGCCACAATGTGAAAGGGCACAGACCCTGGTTGTTACACCTTGGTCACTTGCTGCAGTCTAATGATTGCACACACACTTCACACATACACAGGAGCTTAGAACCTAGTGTGAACCTCAAAGTAGTACCAACATTTGGGGAGCGTAAGAAAAGCACATGATTAATATGGGACAGAGAGCAACAAATAAATCCCAAAAGCTGCCACTGCCAGCAAGATACTAGTTCTGTAGAGGATGCAAAGTTGTTCTTAATGTAATCACTAGAGACTGTCAGAAGGGCTTTACTACCCTGCAAGAAAGTTCATTGCTTGCTTTGCCTGATACAAGCCCATTTCAAGACTTAAATCCTAACACAAAACAAAACCCATGTATTTTTAGATCTGAACTATGCTGTAGGTTTAAGAACCTGGTTTTCAAAGGGGTTCTCAAATCAGATTCCTTTCAGTCACGAGCAAACATCTCATGCACAATGTGGAGAATTAAACACTTGTGCATACCTGTATTTTGGAATAATAATGGGGATTAAAAGTGATCTCAGTATGATGGATAGAAAACATGAAAGAAGTCTTGCAACAGATTTCTGTTTTTACAAACAGACCTAATTTCCAGTTTGGAATAAAGAAGAGTACCTTTATGGTGTTTAGTATTTTCAAAATACCACATCACAATCATTACAGGGCTAGTCAAATATTTTGGTCAAAACTATTTTTAATGAAAAAAATGGTCTTTAAATAAAATTGTTTTCTTAAAAAACAGCAGACTCTTTCCATAGAAAAATGCAGAACTTTTGTCAAAAAACCTGAAAACCAAAAGCTTTAAAAAATGAAAAATGTTGATTATGTTCTATTTCTCACCAGAAGTATTCAATGCTCAATTCTGGGGGGATGAAAAGATGAAATTTCTTGAGGAAAATAAGTGTATATTCTACTAACTTGAGAATTAGTAAAACTGCTTGGGCACAAATAGAAGTGCAGCTCCCTGCTGTAGCCCATGAAGTGCTATGAGTTACAGCTATCCCCGGGACCCAACAGACGTTCGCTGCAGTTTAGAGCGGCTGTGTCTCTACAGTCACTCTCCCCTAGCAATGCCTTTCTGCTCCCAGCCTTAGTGCTATTTTAGGAATGGGAGGAAGGGGAAGGGAGTGGAAGCTCTAGGGTTGCCCAGCCAGCACTGGGGAGTGAGGCAGGTGGGTTAGAGCTCCCTCCGTTCCCTTACCTTTCCTCCCCAGCACACTTCTGGAACCAGCATGGGGAGCAGGGCTGGGCTGCACCAGCTGAGCCCTGCTCCCGGCCCTGCTGAAAGACCTTAATGAAGGCGCTCCACTTTGGACTGCCCTATAATGAGGATTCAGATTGTCGTGTGATCAGACATTTTTAAAGTGCTTTGCAGCTTGCACTTCTGTCAGTGCATGCATGGCTGCATGGTGCTTTCAGTGGTTGATCGCATGACAAACCATCACGTCTGTCAGTGCCCGCTTGTTTCACTAAAAGGGAAAATCTGACAAACAGAGATTACACAGCAATCCACAGTCAGAGCCAAGAGACCCTGGCTCTAGACTCAACCAACCCAGTACATGGCCCAGTGAAGTCAATGGCATTATTTTAATGGACTTTAAGGGTCTTTAGAGTGAAGTGTATTCTTTGTCTCTCTAATTCTGTGGTCGTTCAAGAATACCTGATGGGTAAAATTCACCCCAATGGCTGTGTAATACCTCAGGTCCACTTAAGCCCCGTGTTAATGTAGGATTTAGAGGTTTTAAGCCCTTAATATGGCCTCAATGAACTGGGATGACCTCCAGCCTCATATCTTTATCTTAAGTATAAAAGTTAAGATAAAATATTTGCACCCCTCCTTCCAAATCTATTAATAAAATATAACTAAAACCTTTTTTTGATACAGCTGGATATACATTTTCTTCATTTCTACCTACCAACTATCCTGCACTTACTGGAGCTGCAGAAACCTGTATGTCATGTTAGATTAAATCTACAATACTGAACAATAACTGCACAATAACATCTGAGAAAGGGCCCGAAAATAGAGCTGGGGATTCTAAAAAAAAAAAAAAAATCACAAAACACACTTTTTACATAGGAGGCTTCCAGAGGTTTCATATCTGAAACCTAGAGACTCCTTAGGAGCAGCTGGACATGAGGCTATCAGCAGGCTTGGATTATTTCACGTAGTAAGGGATCGGAGAGCAAATCAGTATTGGCTGCTGGATTCCAAACGCCTTCATGTGTTTCATTTAAGGAGGTTCAGCTCAGTCATAAATTCGTCATATTCAGAAATCTATGTCTGCTTCTGAATTCAGTGAACCCCTATGCACAAACCCTTAGCAACCAGTGTGCACCTTCTCCAAATTACAGTAGCAAGCTTAGAGAGAGACAAACAAGATCCATGTTGATATCAAAAGGCTGATGCTATTAGAGAGAATACCGAACAGCTTCATGGGTACTGAACCTTTAAAAGTGCTCATGAATTGCTCTACTAACAGCCTGCCAAATCACAACATGTAAACTGGATGAAAATCCAAGTTATATTTAAAATGGGGGTGGGGGAGAAAAATCACAGCTATAAGAGAAAGCCACTTTATCTTTGCTGTTTGCTTTAATGTTTTTCCAAGAATTTATGCAGCCAGCCGTCTCTCTGGAGAACACTCACTCCTTTTTCTTTTTTAAACAAAAAACAGTCCCTCTCTTAGCCCTCTGACTAAAGAGACAAAGAGAAGAAAAGGCAAAGAAAGGCTTTAAAATTTAATGCCAAGAATTTACTTTAAAAAAAAACAAATTTCCAGGCTTTGTGCACAGAGCTCACAAGAAGATGGTACAGTTCCCAGTAATTATGGAGTCCACTACAAAACCAGTTGCCACTCGCATCACTCAGCACTACTGCCATCATCAACTGCTTGCTGTGAGCGCACCTGCAAAGGTGTCTGCTGGAAAAGAACTCAGAATATAAAAGCAGGGAGAGGGAAGAGAGCAAACAACAGCCTCTGGTTCTTATGCTATTGATAATTTCATAGCTTAGCATGGTCTTGTCAGCTGTGTCTGCACATCAGCTTGTTCACAACCATAATGCAGCTGAGTGGAGAGCGTACAAGGGCAAATTAATTGGTAGATCCATTACAATGGCAGAGGGGACCAGAGAGATTGTATTACCTCCATTTTATGTTAAAGTGGTAGCGCTATAGTGCCAGCTAATTTATTAACTTAATTAAGCACATGGATCTTCTTTCCAAGTGAGACAGGATGTCTTTGTGACCAAACAGTTCTATTTTTCCCCCTGCGCCTTCAGGGGAAAATTGTCGGCCTTTTATTGAGAAATCACATCTAGCTGAAGAACAAGGCTGTCTGGCAGGGCAAAATAGGGGCAGAGGGAGGAGAAAGTATTTAAGAGCATTGAACAAGGCAAGACACAAAACCCTGCCTTCCCCACCCTGAACATGGCCACCATCTGAATCCAGCTCAGGCTTCTAATCAATCATCTGTCAAACCTTTAGCTCAGTCGTGACCGGGCAATTGTTAATGGTTGGCAACTACAAAGGTTTTACATTTTACGGCATTTTCTAGGTCTCTGTAGTACAGCTGGCAACTGACACCTCCTTTAGAAAACACTCGGATACTGCTCAAGGAAAGATCTGCAAAAGGACATCTAGGCCAGATCTTAGGTTTTGAACTAAATCCCTCTGGCAGAAGAAGGAACCAGTGAGCATGAGCACACACAGCTACTCCACTGAATATTTGTTTGTGATGAATAGGGAGCAGAGATGTTTAATGTACTAGCATTTCACTTCTGGAGAAATAGCCAACGTTTTGCCAGAGACTGCACCAGAAAGACTAGGCCTAAGAGAAGCTCAGATCCAGAATAAGCAGATGTGCTGCAGATCAAAGCTGAGATAGCTGGTGTGAAAGCTACTGTTTCTCAGCTAGTGCATATAGTTGCAAAGTGACATAAAAAGGTAACTCAGGATGGGATGCACAATCAAACTGGAAGGAAAAAGGGAGAAGGGAAAAGGAAGAAAGAAACTAGAAAACACTAGTCAGACAAAAAAGAGCTCGAGACCCGCATACCAATTCATTCACATATACGCACCTATGGATTATGAAACCATATACTGCTTTAGCAATTGCCCTAGGGAATATTTGGTCGAAGAATCTTTGCTTCCTCCATTCATTTCCTACAATGTCCTTAATGTATTTTCAATACAATTTTATCTGATGTAAAATATCCATTAGCTGATGGTTTGGCAAAATTAATCTCAAGCAATTCCTCTGAAGGAAGAATCACTACGCTATCCTCGGCATGCTAATTATAAGAATAAAAAAAGAAATGGATGTGCAGTGCCTATGTATTCTTCTTCACTGTTAAAAAGCCCACTTCCTTGATGGTTTGAATTTTAAAGTTTCTCCTTTACACCTCACATGGGCCAAGTTGTATAAATTTGAAATTTAATTTTGTTTGCAAAAAACACCCTGAAATGTTTCCAGAATAAATTATAGGAACAGAATTGTTCTGGGTGGCATGGCTAGTTTTGGAACATGCTTACTAAGAGGCAAGACTGAAAAAAAAATGTAGCTTGCAGAAGTAAACTTGGAAGCAGTTGTAAAACCACCAGAAACTGACAACAACATGAAGACAAACATCCATGCATCTGACTGACTGGGGCTTACTGTGACGGAGTGGAGCCTAGGAGCGGCCGTGAACTCCCTACCGCCCCGTTAGGGTGGACTGGGCACCCTCGAATCCTCGCCCGCCACGACTTTGATGACAAATAAGTTGTATGGGAGGCTGCCTCTGTTCCCCTAGTTAACGGTACTGATGTTCCTGCCCCTACTCCAAAATGGGGTATCTCTATGCACCCCGCCTTAAGGGCTATGCGTGCCTCCAACCTCCCCTTCAGCACGCCCCAAGCCTCGCAGCTGTTCCGTGGGACATTGTACGGTCCCTCGCCCCCCTGGCGCCCCCTCTCTCTCTCTCGGGCACCCTGGGCTCCTCGCCCCCCTGGCGGCCCCTCGGGCTGGGCTCCTATCCTCTAGCCCGCTCCCTGGGCCTGGCTCGCTACCGCCGCCCTCTCTCTCTCTGCCCCGCTCTGGGGCCTTGCCCTCTGGGGCCGACACTGCGCGCCTTGCGCTCTCTCTTTGCCCGTTCTGGGGCCTTGCCCTCTCTGGCACCAACAATAGTGCCCCTCTGGCACTGGGCCTCTGTTGCCCCACTGGGCAAACGCTGCCCTTATGGGCTGGGGTCCCTGACCCCTCTCACCATGCCCCTCTGGCACAAACAATAGTGCCCCTCTGGCACTGTGCCCTAGCTGGGCACCAGGAACCCCCCCGGCTGCTGGGGAGCTCCCCTGAGGCCTCCTCGCTCCCCTACAGCCTCACCCGGTCCTCCGGATTAACTGTAACGAACTCAAGCCCGATGGCTGCAACCCAAACAATAGAGCCTCCTGCTCATAAAAACTCCAAGCCCGTCTGGGGCTTGTAACCCTACCTCACTTTAGAGTATCGTGGTTCCCCGCATCATCGCAGCGCGGCAGCAACCGCCGACTCCGGCCGCTCAGCTCAGCCGCAGAGCTCCCACTCCTGCGGCAGCCAGGGGAGAACTGGTAGGCAGGCGCCGGCCTAAGCTGTTTATAAAGGCCCGGCCCTGCCCCCTTCTGGCCACCTGACCTGCCTGGTCGCCCTGGTAACTGGCACCTGAGCTGCCTGGGTGATTGGCGGCTCTGCCAATCACACTCACAGTCACGGGGCACTTACGTGACTCCGTGACACTTACACATCTAATACCCAGAAATGTCCAAAATAACATGTTAAGGCAACTATGCCACTCATTTCCACTGCGAAAAGAAGAAAAGGTCTCGTGTATATTGATTAAAAGGGTTACTTAGCATGCTAAGCCAACTTTTGTCGCAATCTGTAGATGGATTGAGAATCTTTGGGCCCGTGACTCGTAGCTTTACATGGAATTAGTCACAGAATTATTCTCCCTGCCTTGCAAAAAGAAAGACCTTTCTCATGAGAATGCCTGCTTTACTTTTCAAACACTGCCTGTCGGAGAGGGAGGATTTCTAATTGACAGTGAGTCTTAAAAGTGAAAGAAAGCTAACCACTCCAAAAAGCTTTTGTGCCAAAGTCATGGAAAAGGAAAAGCTCACACAGGAAAACCCAAAAGAAAATAAAAACAACAAGAACACAGATACGGCATCTCTATGCCAGGCTTCTCATTTTGTGTATCCAGAGCAGCAACCCGCAGATCGTACTAGTCACGTACAGCTGGCATTCTTTCCAAAAACCGGGTATTTCCTTTGGACCAAGTCGTCCTAAATCTCTCTCCTCAAAAGGTTTGCAATTTCCCTTTGCCTTCCCAAAACAAGATCACTGGTTTTGTGGCCTAAAAGTCTCTCTCTCTTTCACATGTCTTAAAATACCACACAATGGCATAAAAAAAAATCTCAAACAGATCCAGCTTTAAATAAATGAAACGCAGACCAGGATTTTGTAAAAATATGTTTTTAATGTGTTGCTACCACTAACTAAGCTTCAAAGACATTTGGTTGCAAGATCTTTTGGGTGTGCTGCTGGTACTTTTTTATGAGATAAATTAAAAGGTGCTTGCCAGCCCCTTGCATCACTAAGGTTTATGAAGTTGGCCAACTCCAGGCACAACTTTGGATCCCTGAGTTAAAACAGCTTAAAAAAATATGTGCATATGCACTTCTAATAGCCTTTTCTGTGGGGGAAGGAGGGGAATGAAAAAGGTATCTTGAATATGTGAGTCATACGGAAGAATCTAAAGGTAGCTGGGTATAATATCAGGACTTTTCTGGAGTAACAAAACTGAGGAATTCCTGGTTTCACTTTTCAAATGTGCAGAATCATTTTTCCTCCTTAACACAAACCCAGTATCTGCCTTACCTCTGTTCCAAAACATACGCTCAATCAAAATGCTTTATGCTTGTCTTCCTGATGAGCCTTAGACAGTTCTGGGCATGAACATCAACAAACTTTAGACTTCCAAGATAATATTGGAGGATCCATGACCTAACTTATTTTTTGCATTTTTTGTTGGCAGGAACCCAGATGCAACACAGTATAAAGCAAGTAATCGACTCAGTTGTCTGCAATCCCAGGTAATCCTGCAATGTTGGAAACCTCTTTTGGTTAAGCAATGGACCTGAAACACATATAGGATGAGTTATCTATAGCGCACAAATTTGTTCCTCCTAGCATGGAAGCTGATGTTTCTTTTCTGCTATGGTGTTTCTGCTCTTGAATTCAGAATCTACCATCCAGCCTTGGGAAAAGCAAAAACACCCAATGCACCACAACAGACATGAAAAGGAGAAGAAACTTATTTTAAAACCTCTTGTAAGGTTTTGAAATTTCCTGCCGTTTCAAATGGCAGGAGAAAGCAAAGCAAGCTTATACTAGCTTAACAAAACCCCCACATGCCTAGATAGGTGCATCAAATTGCAGACTTTTCCTTCCACAAATACATTTCAAATCCACATATAACCCCAGGGCACACCTGGCTCAGCAGTAATGAGATCTTGCAAAGGCAAATACAAAACTGCACATAAACTGTGCGATCTCCATAGCTCTCTAGACCAGGGGTTGGCCCACAGGCTGGAACTGGCCCACAGAGCTGGAAGGCCTTGCCTGCCCTGCACTGGTACCAGACAGCGAGGAGCTGTGCTGGAGCTGGGAAGCTTCCAGCTGTGGCCACCACTGCCAGTTCAGCCTGCCCTCCCAGCTCTAGCTCCACGACAAGTGGTTTTGCTAGCGAGTCAGGGATCTTCCCCTGTGTGCTTGCTGAGGCCAGGCAGCTGGGGCATGTGTCCGTGTCCTTGCCACTTCTCCCAACCCCCTGCTGCCAGCTGCAACATGGGAGTTTCTCCCAGTCCACAGGGAGGGTTCACTGGGGTCAGGCACCTTCCATCTGTGCCTGTGCTGCAGCAGACGGGGGGTGCAGGGGACGTGGTAGTAGTACGGGCACAGTTTGCAAATACCTGGTCCCCTTACTGCTGGAAGCTGGGTCTGCACCACAGCCAAGGAGCAGTGAGCCCTGGAGGAAGTGGCAGTGGAGTGGGCTCAGCTCCCAGCTGGCTGGCCCCAGCATGGGCACAGGGGAAAGCCCCTGCAGCTGACACACCACTGAAGCCACCTGGCCCATGTTGGACCAGAGCCAGGTTATTGCAGGCCCTGGATTGTAAAAGGTTGCTGACCCCCAATCTAAACCACTGGGGATGGAGCCCTCTATCTGAAAACAATCCCCATCCCAGGAATATTTTCAAAATTCCTTATCAGTGTGCTAGCTATCAGCTTTGCTACATTTGCCACTGAAGGGAAGAGCAATCAAGTAATTTAGCAAGAAAGGGAAAGGAAAGAGACCCCTACCACCACCCTCTGCCCAGCCCAAAAAACTAACCAGCTTTAGCAGGAAATGTCAAGAGAAGGAAAGGGAAAATGACTGTCATTACAGTTATTTCAAAGTGACATATCTCTAGTCAGCCTGTAAACCGTATGCAGGTCTGTTCTTATCCTCTTGCACTAGGGCACCGGTTGAATAACACATGTACAGTCCTTTGAATAAATAACTCACTTTTCAGACAGAAAGGATCGTCTAGTGCAGGGGTGGGCAAAATACAGCCCACGTGCTGGATCTGGCCCGCCAGACACTTTCATCTGGCTTGCAGGAGCCCACCAATTAATTGTACCCCACCTAGCCCTTCCGTCCATGAGGAGCCCACATATATACCCCCCCACCCCCAAATACCCTATTGCGGAAACGACTGGGTCAGCTAGCAGTAGCTTCTGGGCTCCCATGGTGCACAGCCCTCACCGGCAGCAGGAGCACCAGCAGGCTCCGGGTCCTTGTGCCTGGCGCAGGCACTACCGCCCAGTAGCACAAGACTCCAGCCAGCACTGCATGTGGGAGCAAGGAATGCAGCCCAGCTAGGCCACCTCTATCGTGGGGGTGCTGTGCCACACACGTGCAGTTCCCACACTCACACGGCACCTGGGGGGAAGCCCCACGTGCTGGAGCCAGCTGCTTTCCCTGCCCCTGCCGCACAGGTCCCAGGACTCCATCAGAAAGCAAGTGCCGGGGCTCCCCTTCATTTCTGGCGGAGTCCTGGGACCTGCATGGCAGGGGGCAGGGAAGGCAGCCAACTCCAGTGTGTGGGGCTTGCTCCCAGTGCTGCACGAGTGTGGGAACTGCATGTGTGCAGTGATACAGGCAGCCCAGCCAGCCTGTGCTCCTCACTCCTGCGTGCAGTGCTGGCTGGGGCCACACTCCCGCGTAAAGCACTGGCTGGAACTGCACACCACTGGGCAGCAGCACCTGTGCCAGGCATGAGCGCCCGCCATCTGCTGCCACTGGTGTGGGCTGTGCACTGTGTGGGGGAAGGGTATGTGGGGTCCCCACACCCCAACACAAGCCCTCACACCCCATAAACCCCACACACCCGCACCCTGCCCCTACAACCCCCCCACATATACACACCCCACAACATACCCTTTTGCCCTCCACACTTTACCATACACACACACCCACAACCCACACCCCACACACACACATCCACCCCCAACCACACCCTCCACACACAATATGCAAGAGTAAGACCTTATTTTTGAGTTATTATGCAATTATCTCTACATAGGCTATGCAAACACAAATCATGACAAAAATATTTTTTGTAATAAAATTTAAATACGTTATAGTAGGTGTTTGTCTTTTAGTGTATGATTTGGTTTTCTTCCGGTTCCAAGATGGCAACCCTCCCCTCCCAAAAGGAGTATTTCTGGGTGACAAGGGGAGGGACTTTCAGTGGCAAAGGCCAGGGGTTAGGGGTGGGACTTCTAGTCCCAAGATGGTGACCAAGGCGTGGGGCACCTGTCAAGGGGCGGGGCTACCCATGTGGCCCTCAACAGCTCACCAAAACTCATTAAGCCGCCCTCCAGCCAAAATAATTGCCCTCCCTGATCTGGCGGTTAAGGCCAGGGGAGATGCATATTCAGGTCCTTCTCTGATGCAGGCTTTCTGTGTCCACCTCAGGCCAGACTTACCCTCTATAAATGCCACAAAACTCCCTTGAGAGGTCCACATGTCCTGCTTCTGTACATGCCCAGAACTGTTTCAGGCTCACCAGAGTGGGGTAGCATGGTACTACATTAGGCCTCAGCCCAACTGTGGTTCTCAACCAGGGTGTTTTGCCTGTCTCCCTCGAAGGGCCCATGCTCTGAACACCAGCAGGACTGTACTTGACAGAACACAGGGTCAGCTGCCATAGTTGTTCAACATTTCAATAACCTACAGTTGAGAGCACAAACTCAAGCTATAAGAGACCAAGTTCAGCTCTGCCTGAAGGGGCTCAAACCATATCTCCAGGCTCCCAGGGAACTGCTGCCAGCTGATCGAATGGATCCCACCCCACTGACTAGAAAGGAATTCAACAGTTACTGGACCAGAGAGAGGAAGCAAATGGGAGTGTGATAGTAGCCTAATGGTTAGCTTTTTCACCCGAGGAAAATACTTGGTTTAAGGTTACTGATCTGTTGACCAGAGAAGAGGTGTTCTGCCATGGTGAGACTGGCGAGGTGGTTTGCTGTGTTAGTCTGAAGTCAGGCAGAAGTATGGGCAGTGTGGCATCTTAAAGACAAACTGGTCCAGAGAGATACAGACTTTCATAGCCAACAACCTACTTGGTCATAGCATCTGAGGATGTAGCTTGTTGCCTAGGAAAGTTCATGCCTCTCTGAACCAGTTAGTCTCTAAGGTGCAACCCTGCCCTACCTTCTGCCTGGCCTGTGGACTGCATATGCATTTACACCATAGACTGCTTAGTGTAGGCCTTTCTTACCTATGCTGCAGTATAAAAGGAGAGCAATCAACATAAGCATGATCACCATCAAAAGCATACTCCTCCCTGCAAGTGTTTTGGATAGAAACTGCTTATGTGTTTCAATCCAGAAGAAGATTCCTGGTTGAAAACCCAAAATGGGAATAAAGGCTTCCATGCACGGCTTTAAGTATGTGCTTAAGTCCTGAAGAGGAACGGCATTTAAGACATAAGTTCTCTTCAGCACTTTCTGGCTGGCTTTCCTCTCAGTATGCAGGCTTTTGTGAATGCTATTCATTGATGCCTGGTTTTCCCCATGCATTGTACAGGGAATTCAAGCACCCAGCCCTGCAATGTGGGTTACGCTCCAGTAGCCAGGTACCTAAGAGTCAAGAATGGGAAGCTGTTAGCACTGCAATACCCAATTCTCTTTTGTGTATCTAGTCCTTAGGCCCCCTGGGCCTACCTGCCAAATGGAGATGATAGCATTTCCCTCCTCCAGTGGATGATGGGGACCTGATCCCAACTGAGCACTGAGACATGAAACCCTAGATAGGGGAAGGTTTTTTGTCTTAAAATTGTCATCAAGGCTTCCTGAATTTTTTGGCCTGCTACCATGTGCAATCTAGATATACTCTGTACAGTTGTATACCTAAACTCTTGAACATTCAGCCCTCGTTGCTGCATCTTATTTTATTGCAATCCTTAGCATGCTTGATGATACCCTAAATGATTTAAATAAATTGATACCAACTGCAAGTGCTGAAACACCAACTCAACAGAGCACAGCTTATTCTGCCACAGTCCAAGGAATCTTCCTTATATCAGCATAATATCAGTATAATATTCTCTCCATTATTAAACATGTCAGTTGACTGGAAAAAGAATTCAGAGATTCCTTCCAAAAAAGGGGGTTTAATAACAATCCAGTATACTCATAACTGATTTCTTAAACCATTTCCTGAGCAGCTAAGAGGTGATGAAACAATAGTGTGTACAATTCACAGATCGCTTTGCCCTTTTTCTGCACCAAAAGACACTGATTGTGACCAATCAAATGGCTAAAGTATACTGTCATGGCATCTAGATGCATACAAAGCAAACTCTTTATTTCAAGAGTTGGGAAGGTAGGAGGGTGGGAAAAGGCAGTTGTTTATTTGTTCTTTCCTGCTGGGTTAGCATGAGCGTAACAGAGCAGAGTCCTTACAAGCCAGGGAAATCTATTTCCCCACTCCATCATTGTTTCTCCTTATCATCCCTGCATCAGGCCTGTGGTCACACATTCCCAACACCTACTGCCATGTTATTAAAGAGTGCCTACATCTGATATTAAGCAAGCTGCTGGAGTCCATGGGCACTTTTACACGTGCCCTAATGCGTTCTGATTAGATCAGTCAAGTCTGCTGGAGCAAATGTCTCACGTATTCAGCATCCCTACATTTCAAAATGGGAGCGCGGGCGCTTAACTAAAGCTCGTCGATTGAGCTTTACCCTCACCACCATTTTGAAATGCAGGATGCTGAATACACGAGATGCTGTGGGCGTTTTAATTAGAGCTTCAGCTCCCAGGAGCTACTTTAATTAAAACGCCCCCTTCCATCACCACCCCAGAGTATGTGTATAAGGTGCCCCTTGTGTCCAAAATCAATTGAGTTTTCTTCTTTACAAATAAAGAGCCAGATATTTAGTTGACATAAATGATTTGGTAACCTTCACTTCAATGGAATTACACCGATTTTCTCCAGCTGAAAATCTGGCCCATGGTCTGAGAAAAAATTCAATTGTAGGGTAGAAATTATGTGAATCTCATTACACCAACTGCTGTGCCATTATACTACTGTGAGCGGCATGACTTACTGCATTGCATGAGCACAAGCAACTAAATCATTTCAGCTCCCCATGCCAGTATTTTCTCATTTGCAAAAATGATACCTATATAACCTCATAATGAGTTTTGGGGGATGATGGGCTAGAGAAGAGCAATCTACTCTTGTTTCAGCCTTCCTTTTAGTCAAGATAAGTCAGAGAGGTACCATACTATTATGAACTGTCCAGGCAGGTATCTCAGTGCCTTGAGAATGCCTATTTAGCCAGGGAAGCTCAAAAAAGATGAATTTGTTCAGATGGACATTTACTAATCAAGCCATGCTTAAGTTTTGAGCTGAGCTTCCAGCATTGTTATCAAGCTTGTCAAAGTCAAACATTGATCCATGTTGACAGCAATGAAAATGATTCAATGGCAAAGTATTACCCATGTCAAATTTAATAACTGAAAGTGTCTACAAGTGACAGTCACAGAGATCTGAAAAGTAGAATGTCATTCCAACAATCTGGATTTATCAAAGGGAAAGACAGTGTGTGGTCCTAGAAAATATAAACGTGTGATTTAGCAGCAAAGTCTAGTAATGGCAGAGGAGCAGAGAGCAGCATGGGACTTCTGTACGGGTCATGTGAATGACTTACAATTCATTAAGTATCACTTTGACTTGTTACTTGTATATCAGACACACCCTACCTGTCCTGTCAACAACTGTCAGATTACATTTAACAATGCTGGTGAAATCAGAGAAAACACAATAGCATAATCCAGGGACTGGCAGCCTTCCAGTAAGGGAGGGCTGAAATAACACAGCTCAGTCATGAGGAGGGCCAGAGTGTATAATTTTTTATGGGGTTGATCTTCAGCAGCAATGTGACAATGGGTGACTCCTTCACAAAGCGCATGTACAAGGACTACTGGACTCATTCCAGCTCCTTGCAGTTTCTGAGCAGTGGAAAAGACTCGCCAGAGCAACCCTCATTCCCCTGCAAACCCTTGGGAAAGAAAGTCCTCAGCCCTGCCAAAGTTCACACATAGATTAAAGGCAGGCCTACCCCTTCACCCCTGCAAAAAGGTTTCTACTTGCAGAGTGCCCCCACTGCTGCAATCTAGCAAGCACAGCCCACATGGATCGTTACAGCTGCTCCCCAGTGCGTGGGCCAAGCTCTAAGACCCTGCAGACTGAGGAGTCACGCAAAGTGCAGAGTGCCTTCAGATGTGTGAAGGCAGAGGTGGCCATGCAGTCCTCTCTACACCATGCACTGGGTAGCAGCTGCAGCAGCAGGGAGAGCACTGACAGGAACCAAGGGCAGTAGGACCCAGGGGAAGCCTAGCAGTCCACTCTACACCATGCACGGGGTAGCTGCTGCAGCACAGAACCGGACCATCACAAGTCCCTACTGCTGCAGCTGCTGGCAGGTATATGAGGCAAAATCAATTGCCACAGCTCCTCCACGCACTTCTGAAAGCACCCTGCACTTCAAGGTGCTCCTTGGCAGGCCAGATCTGGTCTGCTGGCATTGCTGACCCCTCTTCTAGGTTGTTTTCACATATAGTGGGTCAAACTTTCAACAAATCTAGGGACAGACATCTAAAAAGCCGGAGCCTAAATTGATTCAATCTTTGCAGGTTAGTCTAATGTACCTAGATTGAATCAGTTTGCAACCGTAGAGACATTCCCTCTGGACTGAGGCAATGGAGGCACATGCTTGCAGTGGCTCAAGCTAGAGGTCAAGGGGTGCAAGAGCAGCCCTCCCTTCCCTTTCATATTGCTGAGCTGAGGGGCGGGGTGTGGCCAGACTCTGGCAGGACGCTTTTAGGGACAGGTTTAAATTCCCACCCTGCCTGCACAGTCCCAGGCTTTTCCCCACTCACTGCTCAAGGGGCAGGAGTATTGCCAGCCCCCAGCCCCTGACTAGCAGTCTGAGGCAAAAGGTGTGTGTGTGGGGGGGGGAGGGGGGGTTGCAGTGCATGTATCTGTTGATGATACTGAGCTTTTCAATCTCCCTCTCCCTGCTTCTTCATACTGTCTGCAAACCTGACAGTGAGAGAGCCAGCAGAGAGCTGTTTATCAGCCCATCAACAAAACAAAGCTTCTCTCATTAGTTCAAGTTCTTCTTAAACAGCTTTTTCCAAGGAAGGAACGGATGGACACTACTAGATGACCTGATGATTATCTCCAAAAAGTCCTAAGCAGGCACTGTTCTCTCTGCCTGTTCCAGTGAAACTGGAGACATACACACACACATCTCAGCATTAGCTAGCATACCACATGCCTAGAGTCTATGGGGCTGGGGTTCATGCTGTGAGAGTTGGGAGGGAGGAAAGGGGGAATCCCTGCTTGAGTAGCAACCAGTGGTGGGGGGGAAGGCAGACCCTGCTGTGCCTGCTGTCTCTGCCGGAGCTTCAGCTAGGGAGCAGAGGGGTGGGGCCAGCCCAGCTTTCTAGAGTAGACAGCACAGCCCAGGGCTGAAAAGCATCTAGGATGCTGGGGACTCTGGCTTAACATGAACCAGGAAGGGGTCTGGGACAGACGGTGCATAAACCAGTTTGACTCAAATCAGTTAAGTCTGATACTATATTCAAGTAGGTTTATCTTAAACCATTTTGAAACTGGTTCATGTGCACAAAACATATATTCTGTTACAGGTTTAACCAGTTTCCGATCACTTAAACCAGTTCGTGTGTAATGCAGGGGTGGGCAAAATATAGCCATTCTATCTGGCCCGTGGGGTCCCAAAAAAAGTTTGGAAAATGAATATTTCTCTGCCCTTGGTTCCTGTCAAAAATTAAAGGAACCAAGGGCAGTAGGACCCAGGGGAAGCCCAACAGGCTCCAACAACAGCAGTGGCAGGGCCCTGCCCCTCAGCCGGAAGCCCCAGCCGGGGGTTTCTGTGCTGGGAGCACATGGCTGTCCTGGCATGAGACGCTCAAGTAAGCGGGGGCGGGGAGACCCCGCAAAGGGAAGGAGCGCAGGGTGGGGAAAAGTGGCCCCTCCCCACCCACGCCCGGTGCCCCGCACTGCAGCTGCTCACAGCCTGCATCGGACTACCTGTGCCCACTCTGGACAGCCCCACGTGGGCAGGGAGCCAGTGGGAGCACAAGCCTGCACCAGTGTCCTGAGGCCAGTGCTGGTGGGGCCCAGAACAGGGTGGCAAGAGCATGGGGTCCCAGCTGGCAGGGGCTCTATGGAGCCAGGCCAGCTCTCCCCTCCCTGCTGGTGCAGCCCAGCTCCACAGACCCCTATTAGCCTGCACCCTGTTTTCGGCCCCACCGGCACTGGCCCTGGGACATTGGTCCCAAGACATTGGGACGTTGGTCCCAAGATGGTGACCAAGGGGTGGGGCACCTGTCAAGGGGTGGGACTACCCACGCAGCCCTTGATAGCCTGCCAAAACTGGGTAAGCCGCCCTCCGCTCAAATTAATTGCCCGCCCCGGTGTAATGTCTGTCCCTAACCCAAGAGAGAATTACCCCCAACTGGGGCCAAGTTTTGAAAGAGCTGAACAGTCATTTAGAGATCTGATGGAAGTGGTTAGACTTACCGAAGTGTTCAGCATCTAATTGAGTATAATAGATGCTATTATAACAAATCCTGTACGATCCCAAAAACAAAATAAAATGTTTATGAAACAACGCACATTGGTAGGTAACCCAAACGGTACTCTAAGACGTACCCACTCTCCAACTGAGGGGATCAGAGCAGGTGCACGAGCGCTGTGGGAGGTGTAGGGACCCTCCTTCTACTATAGAGCAGAGCCAGATCACCAACGGGGACTTAAGCATATACCTTTTAATGAAAGAAACAGTGGTGGGAACATAACATATATAAACCAGAGGGCATAGGGGACACTCCAATACTCTGAGGGGCTGGGATTCAATAAAGGTTAGGCATTCACGTTCATAGACATATTCATCCAGTTAACAAAAGACAGGTTTAACAAAGTATAAAACGCAAGCAACACAATAAACACTACTGGTTAACAAAATATAAAATGCACAAAATACAAAATGCCAAATTACAAGAGATATAGGGCATAGGTGCCTGGCAGAGAGAAGACACAGTGACTCCCTCCACCCCAAGAAGAATTTCTCCTCCCATCACTTCACTCACTCCTACTTGACCTGGCCAAGAGTTGAGCCCAAACGGCTCACTTAGCGAGCAGAAACTCTACCACACAACCACTGCTACTGGGACTGTACCAGGCTTCTAGGGCTTCTGACCTTCTGGGAGCCCCTGCCTCACATAGAGCTGCCCTGCCTCGTGCTGGAGAAACTGGAAGCAGAGCTGGGAGCCTCTCGGGTCACTACATAGCTTCTCGCTGGAACCAGGTGCAGAACCTCTCCTGCTGGCCACAGCCTCTCGCTGGGGATCCTGCAGCCCAGCAGGGAGCCTCTCCTGCCGACTTCATGCTGTGCTGCTGAGAGTTCAAGCACTGCCTGGGGTCATGCTCTTTCAGGGTCTTCTGGGGGCACTGCTCCTGCCCCACTGGCCCATTTCTTGCCAGCTCTTTGAAACTCCTTCCTCTTTGTCCCTCGCCGGTCTCCCAGAGTCAGCTGCGCTGTCTCTTTTATCCCCCTCCAGGTGACCTGAAGGGCCAATCAGGGAACATGGAAGGTGAGTCTCCAGGGCCTGATTGGTGAGGAAAGGGAATCCCAAGCCCTCCAATCATTTTTTACCCTTTCAAAATCCTTGGGCCTAATCACTACCAGCTAGCCCGTCATGGGTCCAAGAAGAAAAAAACAGGCACAGTAATATTGGCCTCCTTTCAAATGGAAGTGAAGCTGGCCATCAGGAAAATACTGCTAAGGATGTGGAAAGATGAACAAAATTATATCAATTTAGAGGGGAAGGAGGAAGGAGAATTATTGTGCACCTGCTAATCCACAGTCAATATTGTGTGTTTTGCTCTATTCCACAAAAAGCAAAAGCTAAACCATGCTAATTTAGCAGCTACTTCAGGGCAAACTGTACCAGTTTAGCTACAATTTATCAAAGAATAGAGTGCACCCATGAAACTGTTACTGCAGACAAGCTGACCCACAGTAAATGTTCCACCTCTACCCCTTGGTATAGTCAATCTGCCCACATCCTGCAGTACGTTTTCCAAGGACAGAAGTACTTAAAAGAAACTGGCCTAGACACAGTGCTGGAGAATATCCTGCAGAGAAACACTGCTGAATTGGCAGAGGGAAGAACTAGCATGTCTTCTTCATCACTAAACTACTATGGCTTTTTAAGAAATAAAACTACAATGAATGAAAAGTAAAAATGCAGATTTTTTTTTTATTACTTTCACCACTCTTAGCAATGAGCAGAAGTAGCAAAAAGATCTCTTAGATTACATATTAGTTTGAGCTGCATGAGAAATTCTCTCATCAAAGAAAAGGAGGACATAAGTTATAATGCCTCTATTAAGGAAACATATTGCCACCAATCCATGAATACTGTGATCTAGCTGGACTCCTTGTTGTGTGTGATACCAATGTCATAGTTCCCTACTGCTCTTTTCTCTAAAAGACAGGCCAAAATTACTCATCCAGATGAGTAATGATTCTTACGTGTCCATAATGCAGGGAATTTAGAGCTATAGTCACACCCAGAAGAAAAAAAACTCAACAGCCTCAGCTTTGCTGTCCGAAATCCACCACAACGTGCAAGAAAGCACAGGTATCTCAAAGGGACATGTACTTTCAGGAGGCAGAAAGTGTGAGGACTTTTACCAACCAAATCATCAGTATAGATGAAAAGCAAATGCAGGTGGAGAAAGCACAGATAGATAAATAAATGGGATTTTCATTTACACTTTATTTCTTTATGTTTTTTATCATCTTTAGAAATGACAATAAAACTATAGAAAACCTATAACTTCCCTTCCCCAAATGAATAACGCACACACACGTTTTAAAACACAAATGCAAGCAGCCATTATTATTCAGTCTAATCCACGTTTCCCCATCTAAATCGTATTTTCTCCAGTGAAAGAATATTGTGTTACATAAGATCTTCTTATATATCTTTTGGACTGCATGGCCTTGTAGTTTGTATGCAATGCACATTTTTAAAATCACATGATCTTGCTACACAAAAGCTGTGTTCTTCTGACAGCCTCTTTAAAGAGAATTCCCATGGTTTTAACTTGATGCACAGATTTGTTTTCCATTTAAAAATGTCAATGAGCCCAATTCTACATAGTGATGTCAATTCAATCCATCCTTCTAAACAGCAGTTGGACAAGTGCACTTTAAAGGAGAATTCAACATAGGGCTACCTTGCACTTATTATTCTGTAAATAGGTCTATTAAAATGGGGCTCCATTGTTTGTGGTTGTACAATCATTCCAAGAAATGCTGGTGAGTGAAGAGAGATAAAGGCACAAATAGTTCAATCTGCAAGGTTAAGGCCTGTTCTATCAATACAGCAGCAGTCACTCTTATCCATAAATTACTTGCTAAAATCAAAAGATTTACTTGTGGCCAGTTGAAATCCAGTTAAGATTTTTTTTAAAAGATGCAAAGGCACCAGCTTACTCAGTAACCATGTCATATCGTCTCACTTTATGAAAGTTATGTTGTACCTACTCACTTCAGCAACTCAGGACAAATTCCGACTTCTATCTGGAGTGTGCAACAGAAATCAAGAGCAGATCCATGCACCTATCTGAAAATAAAAATTGTTTCTAGGCGAGTTGGTTTGCAATAAGTATTTTTATTCTGGTTAGCCCTGCAGATCCAACATAAAGAAGCAGCTGGAATTCCATTTTTTTCTTGAATCAACAAAACGATTAACTAAATTCCAACTGTGTTACTGGGAATGATGCATGAGTTAAAAAAAAGTACACAGAGCTGGACCTTGGGATTGTAGGCTAAAATTGGCACTTCAACAGCAAAAATCCACTTAATATTCTAAATTAAAACAAATTTAATCTGAAATTCAGAAATGGGCACATGGAACCCTCTTTTGCTATTTTTAGAGTGATTATTCAGAGTACAATTATGCATTTAGCACCAGATCAGGTCAGTATCAAGCATTCATTCCAAATATAGAGAAACTGACATTAATACAGGCAGCATTTGTGGAATCAGTTTTAAGCAGAGGAAGACTGGAGGTAGACAAAGAGGCAAGAAGAGAAGTCAAGTAGTATTTAGTTTAGACACTGCTATTAAAAATGTATACTGTAGTAGCTCCCATAGCATCCATGAAAATTGTGGGCATACTGCATTGGGTGCTGGAGAAACAGAAGCAGGCTTTGTCCTGGACATTTTATGATTTCAGATAAAATAAAATGGCCAGCCCTTGGCTCAAGTGGTCTATTCTGTTCAAAACAGAAACCAAATCTCACACACCAGTCACAGTTCCAGCAATGTGCAGGACTTCTGTAACTCTCCAGCTGCCACAGATTGCTGTGAAAGAAGTAGCTCGCTATAGGAGGCAGATTGCTATACTGGACTACGCACACAGTTGTAATTCAGTTCTATGTTTCTGCTGACTTTATGACCCATCTTGTAAATCAGTGCCTCAGCAGTCAGAGGGGCACTATATCTTATTTAAAAACATTCACTGGAAGGCTGTTATACTCCTTACTGCACAAAGCAGAAGCAGTCATCTGTGAAGGGACTTGAGTTTTAAAAAGTCAGCATATTATCTGGTAAATGCAATAGTTAACCTTTAGCAGCCATTAATCATATTTTAAAGGTGTGAGGCACACGCTGAAATATGCAACATTGACAACAACGTTCCCCCAAAGATCAGTATTTTCTTCAATATGATAAACTCCAATGATTTCAGTCATTTAAAATTCCTGATGGAAGGAGTAACTTTAATTGCAGCAGTATCTTTTCCAGGTTTGGAATTAAATGCCTGTTAGCAACCATGATTTCAGCACCTCTTGCAGAATTAATGCATGCAAAGGAAGGATCTACTTTTCCAGTGTAAATAATGAATGATGTGAGGTAAAGTCCAGTGGTTGGGGCTAGGGATACAGTATTAGGATTACCGGGTTCTGCTGCTGTTGGATTTATCTTGAGCAAACCACTAAAGCCCCTGAGTGCCCATCTGTATATTGGGTATGATACCTTACAAGCATCTGGAAAAACCTAACTAATATTTGCAAAGCGTTTCATTACCCTCAGCTAAAAGGCGCTATACAACTGCAAAGCGATAATAAAGTACTGAAGATAGGCAAAGAAACTCTGATTTGATTTTAATGGCGTTGATGTGTGGATGCCAGCCAGTTCTGCTGTGATGGGACTTCAGAGGTATGAAGTATTTTACAATGAACAGCTCTTGGATAAAAAAAAAGACAAAGAGCTTTGACTAGACCTGGGGATTCTCTCCTGAGTTTCTTAACAACTAGGTCAGGGGTTTTCAACCTTTTTTGGTCAGGGTATCCCTGGCAGCTGGTCAAGAGCAGGGAGTCCCCCAGTGGCTGGTCAATGTGTGTGGGGGGGGGATGGAAAGGGGGTTGACAGTCACTCAATGAATGGGGGGGAGTTTCCTTTGCGCAGCATGCAGCAGCAAAACTGGAAGTGCTGCTGGCTTCTCCATACTGCTGCTGTGTACCCCCTGAAGCTTTCCAAAGTACCCCCAGGGGTATGTGTACCCCCAGTTCAAAAACCCTGCACTAGGCAATGGACTCATGTATACTCTTGTGTTCTTGAAATCTTTCCACAAAGTGGAACAGCTTCCATGGGGAAGCAAGGGGAGTTAGAGCACCCCTATGTCTGCCCTATATAGACACGGAAAAGGCAATTCATTTGGCTCTGGTTTCAAGTCCAACAGCTGAGGGCTACTGAATATCCCAATATATGAACAGGATCAGTGAGATGTAGGGTAAAGCAAACCAGCGAGGACTGGCCCCTGTGACCATATTCACTCTCCTTCCTAAAATTTTCTACTGTTATACTGCCACTGTTCCCGCTTCCCTGGGGACAGCAATAGTGGAGGACTAGTTCTCCAGAGCCACTGGCCACTAGGCCACACAAGCCATTGATATTTTTATTGCCGTTTCATCCACCTTTGCTCAGAAAAGTCCTAAACAACAGGGTGTCCCCTGACTGCTCTTCCACGCTACCACTGCCACTGTCAATAACAACAATGGACCTCAAGCAGCAGCAGGAACAGGGGAGATTTCAGGGAAGAAACTTAATGTAAATAATGCTATAAAGCATGATCCTACCTCAGCTGCCAGAATCTCTCTCTAGGAGTCTTCTCTTGGTGCCTTCAAATCATGTCAGCTCATTTTACAAATAAAAGACCTTTATTCTAGCTCCCAATGCTACCAACTTTGCTGATGAACATAGAAACCAAGCCACACTGGTTTTGAATCCTTCATCAGAACCAACTTCCGGTGTCATTTGCACCTGTGTGAGCTTGTTACTAACAATAGGGTTACCCAGCTCTGGAAGAAGGCAGAGTGCGGCCCTGGAATAAACTTGTTAATGATGTGCGATACCACAAAGAGTTTGTCTCTCTTTAGCACTGATGACTCCAACATGAATAACAAAAAAATACTACACATTTATTTTTACTACAGCAGGTTGATCTCTGAACAAGTATAGGAGCATCTGTTGAGTACGGTGGGGTGACATTTGCCACTCTGAAATGTGACTACGTAAAAGCAATTGCACCCCACAAGGAAAGTTGCAGAACTACCAAGAGGCAAACATCTATTTGCTGATCCCTCATTTGCTTTTCCTTATAAATTATGTGCAAGTGCCTTTGGTAAATGATCGAGCCATTTGTGTTTTCTAAAAAGATTATTCCTTCCAAAAATATCTTCCCAGCCTGCTTGTTAAATTTATGATGTTGCATTGGTTTGTGCTACAAGGACAAACATAGATTTATATATTAGTTCACAACAAGAGAAAAAAAAATATCACTAGGGGAAGCTGGTGCACAAGGGAAAAAAAAAAGACCCTCTTCAGCAATGTCTCTGCAACAATGGCAAAAGGGAAAACAAGAAATTCAGGCTCCAAGTAGATACCTCTCTTGAATTAATACTAAGAACGCTAATAAAGATAAGTCTGTTTCCAAAGCTGGCTTCTGTGCACTGGTACTAGAAAATATTCTGCTAACCTCAGAAAGGAAATGAATGTGAAGAACAAGGTGTGTCTTAATTAACACTGTGAGCTCTGGGAAATTAAGGGTGAACACAAAGTACAGCATGTAACAATCCAGGTCCTTTCTCTGTAATCCTCTAAAATTGTGAATAATTTCTGTTTTCTGAAGACTTCATTCCAGCCTCAGGTAAGAGTCGAATGACAGAGCCTCTTCAGTGAGCACTGTGGCTATGAGATCTTCATTCAAGCCTTTAACTGTGGGGAAGGAACACTTATGTGATTTGTTAACTGGAATGCTTCTGTAGAGAATTATTCTGGGCCTGTCGTTCAGCACTGCATGGGAATTGCCTTGTCTTCAGATTAACAGTTAATCTTTTCCATGACTATTACTTAACCCTGGGTCTGCTTCTCATTTCTTCCCATGTCCAGGAGGCCAAGAAGTGGCTATACGTGGTTACATAAAATATTTTGAAATATGACAAATAAGTACATGGTTTCCCAAAGATGTTTTCTGCCCCCTACCCCTAAGTCAAAATCCAAAGGGCACATCAGTGGAGTGATCCCATCTCCCCTATACGGGGAGGCATGGGGGAAACAACAACTTCCTGCCTTTGGGATCATGAGCTACTGCCTATCTTAGAGCAAATCTAATAGCTGGTCTGAATTACAATGTGGGTCACAAATAATGAGTGTGACTGCTGAATGGATAACTAAGGCCATGTGTGCTGCCACTCTGGGAACTGAGCATGAATGCAACGCAGTGTGGAGAATAAGCGTACAGAGCACAGATGTATAAGGACACCATCTTGTACACAGCAAGAGAGGCAACTGCTCTAGTACAAAGCTGTTGCCCAACACTAAGTGGTTAATGCTAATAAAGGAGCCTACATTCCCACGCTGGATATTTAAAGCCAAGATGGTGATAGAAAACAACTGCCCAGCTGAAGTTGCTAACCTAAACTTTACACGTTTCTTTAAAAAAAAAATTAAACATTCCCTGTGTACCTAGGGACAAAAGCTTGAGGGCAGCTCATACCTTAGCCTGTTCAGTAGCTAGAAATTAAGTGCTCATCTGCATAAATCCCTGGCTGGACCCTATCTTATAGGCCTTCTCAGAGGACGCCTGCACAGACAGACTGGGGCTTCTCTTTAAGCACAGCAGCAGCCACCACTTCCTTTCAGAAGACGGCTGACAAGGAAGTTGTGGTACCGGGCTTTCACATACTAGTGCATTACTCTGAGCACTTGCCTTGGAAGTGAGAGTCCCAGATTTAAATCCTTCCTCAGCTTGACAGGCTCAAAACCACCCTCCCTCTTAGGAGTGTGCCCCGATCACCAGTCCTACAGCTAGTCTGTGCAGGGGCATTTTCCACCCCTCATGGTAAAGCTGTTCACTTTCAGCCAAGAAATTGGGAGTCATTGGACCAGACGGAGAAATAAAGAGAGAGAGCTCAAACTCCAAAGAGGTGGGAACCCCTTAGGTTGCCCAAGGAATTTTACCCAGGACTTCCATTTCTGGGAGCTGTGTCCTAACCACTGGACTATAAGGGATAAGTGCTGCACCTCCATCACATCTGTCTCCTTCCATCACCCTTTTAAAGAAATAAGTGATCCCTCCTCAGTTCTTGGAAAGAAAGGGGATAAAGCCCTTATCTTCAAGAAGAAGTCTTAGATTTGAGATCTAAGCAGAAGTCCCCCTCCGATAGCATTGAGATGTCTAAGCCTTGAAGAGGGGTGGGATTTTAAGCACTTTCCTATGCTTGGCATTTTCTGTTGGCATAACCTTGGGCATCTTCCCGAGGAACGTGCTGACTTTAGGCAGCTTCCTGATCAGCCTGCTGCTTGGTTTGGATCCTCTTCTTCCCACGCCCTGTACAGTGAATCATATTTAGAGACCCACCTAACTTGCAGGGGCTGGCCCCTGATTTCCTGGGCAGAATGTGGGCCCCTGCAGCCATTTCACAGGTGGAATCACACCTCTGATTGGTCAAGGGCCCCAAGTGATCCCACCCCTTGCTGCTGACTGGCTGTGGGGGCTGCCTGTCATGTGGCCCCGCCCCTCACCACGAGGCGGGAGTGGCAACCATCCTGCCTGCAGCCCTTCGAGCAGGCAGCGCCATTCCCTCCTTCCCTACCTCCCCAGGCTGCTGCAGTGCACTGTGGACTGGTGGCCCCCTGTGAGGAGCCAGTATTTTCTTTTTCATAAGTTCCCCGCCCCTGCAGATTTCACAGGCATAGCCCATGAAATCTGGGCAATCTTGAATTTGGTAGGTAGATCCTTAATCATATGTACCTAACACACGGTTCTGCATTCTCCTTTGGGAAAGTTAGACAGTGTAGCACCTAACTGAAGTGCCAGAGTCTTTTACTAGCTCTGGCTCTCAGCACTGTTAGCATGGGTATCCCCCTACAACGAGGAGAATCCAGGGGCTGTGTTAATGAACTAGCCACCATTATCTTGCAAGAGCAAAGACAGCTTTACTTGTTTTGGTCTATGTTTATTTAGGGCAGAACAGAATAAAACACTCCAGCATGATTTCAGGCTAATGCAGGGCACCTTACAGAAACACACGCGCACACACATCTGATTATGCCTCCATTCATTTTAAAGCTCTGTGGATTACTCCTATTTTTGCTCCAACTTCCGGTGCCTGCATTTTCCCAAGTTCACCGTCTTTAAAAGACTGGCACAAAAGGGTTAAGTAAACATCCTCTCTACTAAAAACCTGTGGAAATACTTCTTTTATTGTCCTGGGCTTTTTCCTGGAAGGGTGAGGATGTTAAGAGAACTGAGCGAGTGCTGTGACTGTGAGGTTGCTAGGACAACTACTAATTATTATTGAATTACTCAAGCAAAGTAACGTAGATCCATTAAGTGCAGGAGTTAAGATTGCCAGCAAGTTTTCTTAGCCTATACTCTAAATAATAAATAGTGCTTTTAAGGGGGGCTTGATGGCTCAGAAAATTGTTAATCAGATGTGGAGCCTGCCTTGTTCTATGTCGATGGCACAGGGACATCTTCAATTGGTCGCCAGAGTAATTATCACCTGCTTGCTGTTCAGGGTCCTGCATGCGTGCCCCAAGACTTGGTGGAGTTCATAAGTGGAAAGATATCTACACCACAGCCCCTTCACAACCGTCTCTCCCATTATGACTGCCTGGGAGAGCATGAGCATGCAATTTAGAGCCTAGAGTTTAAAACCTATTAACATAGGTTGGTTGGAGAAGACTTCTGCAGAGGAAACTTCAACCACTCATGCTGCCTATGGAGAGATCTTTTTTTGTATAAATAGAAGTAAGATGGAAATAAATGGTGATTATTTTGGAGGTGTAATGCATCCAATATCAATCATGGATGGTTTTTCATGGAAGGTTCTCACAAAAGTTCTATATTCCAGTAGGGTGGGATTGATCTGAACGCAGCAGCAAACTCCAGGAGCAGGTGGCAAACGTGAAAGGAACATTAATATAATTGCAAAGCCAAGTACTCAAAACATTTGGAAATGTAGAACTAAGGTTGCCTGCAGTATGATGCAGACTTTGATTACATGACCATTCACTTTTTTTTCCCCTCCCAGACCACTACCTCCATCAGGATACAGGATGCCCAGAGGATTCATCCACAGAGGATTTGTCCTGAGTCCAGTAGAAAAGCTGGGTACAGTTATGGATTATAATAAATATGCACACAAGGACAAATTGAGATTGCACAGCTGCACTTACTTCTGGCATTTTATGTTTTCTAATGCCCAATTTTACAGCTTTAGGCTTTTTTAATGTAGACCTTTACTTGTAATTTCTTATGTTTTTAAAGAGCAAGCTGGAGAGAGACAACACATTAATTACATGCCAATATGACTCCCACAGCATTCATCAGGAGGGCTGGAACTTTTCAATGCACCACACAAACTAGGCCACTTGAGCTAACAATATACCTCATAGCAGTAGGCTATCAGCCACTGTATAGAGAAGAACGTTCCCTTGTGGGATACTCAACTCAGATTTTCATAGATATTTACTGACACCACGGAAATGGCAAGACCCAACCTGGAGTCCTAATGCCAGGCTCCAAAGGGGAGTAAATTCTAGTAAGCACAAACTCATCTGTTCATTCCCATAAGCAGGGCACCTGTTTTGACACCTCTGCCTCAATTTATCTCTACCCAAGTATAGCCCCTTACCTGCTTCAGTACAGTTTTAATCTCTCTGCAGCAGCATTCCTTAGGCTTTTGCCTTATCCATGTTCTTGTCTTCTCCAGAAAGTCTTGGTCTTGCCCACTGACTTTCCTGTCCAAGTCTTGGTCACCATACCACCCCCAGTGTTTTTGCAAGGCACTTCCTGCTTCCACTTCTCAACTCCTCACATAGTTCCAGTCCCTTTGCTTCTGCTTCCCTCCCTTGCTCCCAGTTTCAGTCTCACCTGGCTCCCACTTTGAAGCATAATCAGGTACATGGACAGCTAAGTAACACCATTAGCACCTACAAAGCCATGAAAACAAAAAGGCTGGATGAGCTGTGGTCCCAATGAAAGCAGGATCTCATCAAACAAAACATGCCTAAACCTGCATGTTTGGACAAAGCAGTCTACAGAAAGCCTACCACAGAAACCAGTCACTACTAGTTGCATGACCTGATAAAAAAGTATTATTCCCCTGATCTCTAACCTCTACAGACTGAAAATTCATGCTCTAAACAGATAAGATGGAGTCACATTCATAGGACCTTTGGCATGATCAGCACCTGAGGCAGATTAATTTGATGTGTAGACAAAGTGCTGCCTGTTAAATTCTGTGCCCACAATTATAGTATAGTTTAAGCCCGCACACCCCTAGGTGAAATCTGGCTCATGTTACTGAACATAGCTGCCCTTCTATTGCCTACCACATGATACAACTGCCATTGTCTCTTCAGAAGAGGCTTAGAGCTAAGCTAACCATGACCAGCAGCTG
Organism: Crocodylus porosus; assembly: GCF_001723895.1. Taxonomy (NCBI): domain Eukaryota; kingdom Metazoa; phylum Chordata; order Crocodylia; family Crocodylidae; genus Crocodylus; species Crocodylus porosus. The sequence continues at coordinate 24,693,629 of NW_017728914.1, forward strand.
CTATAGTTTCTGGGGCTGGGCCCAAACTGGGGGTCTCATCCTGGGTTATCCCACAAAATAAAGAAAATTCTGAATGGCCAGAATGCTTTGGAGATCTCACAGTTTGGTGCTTCCAACTGAGCTCGCTGTGTGCCAGCGTCACAGCAGATGTAGATGGGAAAGTTGACATTGCCTAAAGAAACATGAAAGTCCAGTCAAAGCACTCAGGATGGAATCATCCTTCCAGTCCCACTTCCAAGTTCAGGGTGGAATTACTTGAATAACATCCTCAAAAAAGGAGAGCCCATAAAAAGCTGCTCTAAAGTTAACCTGAAGATTCATAGATTTCATAGACATTAGGGCTGGAAGGGACCTCAGAAGATCATCGAAATGGTCTTGTAGTAGTTTATGACCGTTCCACCTCATCACCCCTTGGGGCGCTCTGGTGAACAAACGTTCCCCCAGATACTGGTGGTCACCCCTGATATACTTAGAGGTGGCCACCAGATCACCCCTGAGCCTGTGCTTTTCCAGGCTAAAGAGCCCCATGGCTCTCAGCCTGTCGTCATAAGGTCTGTTTTCAT